>NW_024412774.1:2177830-2210459 GCF_014898765.1 Herpailurus yagouaroundi
TGGAATATCACTCAGCGATCAAAGAGAATGAAATCTTGCCATTTGCAACAATGTGGATGGGAATAGAGTGTATTATGCTAAGTGAAATAAGTTAGAGAAAGACAAATATTATATGATTTCACTCATATGTGGAATTTAAGAAACAAAACAGATGAACCTAGAAGGGAAGGAAAAAGAAAATAAGATAAAAACAGAGAGAGACAAACCATAAGAGACTCTTAAATACAGAGAACAAACCGAGGGTTGCTGATGGGGTGTTTGGGTGGGGGGATGGGCTAAATGGGTGATGGGCATTAAGGAGGACACTTATTGGTAGGAGCACTGTTATATGTAAGTGATAAATCACTAAATTCTATTCCTGGGATCATTATTATACTACATGTTAACTAACTTGGATTTAAATTAAAAAAAATACCTTTATCACACACACACAATCTTACTACTGATCTTAAGAGATTAGAGGGGGATAAAAAACAAACCAGGATTTCAAGAGTAGAGAGGCCAGGTTATTCAAAACAACCCTCCCACTGAAAACACATTTTTAAAATAAAATTCACCCCCAAAATCTTAAGAGCATCAAAGTTCTGAAAAAAAAAAAAAAATAGCCAAGGCTTACCAGCCCAAATGTGAGGAAACTTGGGCTACAAAGTCAAGAGTACCAAAGATGCTTTTTCCTTGAGAATCCATCCTCAGCTCAGATGACCTCCTTGTCCTCGGGTAGGCAGAAAGGTGTCACAAGCCCAAGACTATCCAAGGTGGGATGCCTAACGGAAGAGCCTCCTTACAGTGAGATGAAGTCACAAGGGACTACTTAGGGGAAAGGTGAAACAAGGAAACCTTCCCCAGCCCTCCCCAGGAGGGCTGCCCTAGCACGGAGACAACGGGGGAGAAGGAACGTCTGTGCAGCTGTTACCACACGCCAGCCCCAACACGTCACCTGGTGTCTTAGTCCGTTAGCGCTGTTATAACAAAATACCACAGGCTGGGTGGCTTATACACAACAGAAATCTGTGTCTCACAGTTCCAGAGGCCGGGAAGTCCAAGATCAAATGCTGACCTTTAGTGTCGGGAAGTAAATTCTACTGTTCAAGGCATCGTATTCTGGAGTCTCTCACAGAGCAGCTCAGCCTGAGCTCCAAGACAAAAGTAAGGTCAGCTTGAGAGCTCTGTAAGCATTTAAGGAAAGAATTTAGGACGAAATTCTGAAAAGTCTTGCCAAACAGATGTGCGTTTTTTCCCCACAATGGCTTCCCCCTTCCTCCCTCACCTAGGCTGCTGTCTCTTCATCATCAAAGGCTATTCCCTTGCACCAACAGTCACACCTGGCTTAGAACTGCTGAGCCCTGCATATAGGAAAATGAGTCAGACCTGTATGCTATTGCTGTTCAAAACCTCAAGCCCAGTGCCTTGAGAGGACATTGATACAGAGAGGCAAAGAGAATGGCTTGAAGAATCAGGGAGGGAAATTTTCAGAAATTACTCAGACTGGTCTATTTCCAGCATTGTAAGTCTGAAACTGTTGATTCCCAGAGTCAAACACTAGCAGTTCCCTGGAGAGTCATGATGGAGAAATTATGATGCTCCAGATGACAGTCAATGAATTTTGAGAGGAAGCTCTTCACCAACAATTTGAGACTCCTGTCACTCTCCAATTTGTCCACATCCCTCTGGGTAGATATGTGTGGGAGTACGGAGAGAGACAGGGATTAGCCACCCACACTCTGCTCAAAGATGGCCGCATCCTTGTGGCTATCCTGGTGTGAAAAACCAACATTTTTAGTTTTAAAAACTGAGAGACCACATGGCCCTGAGGGGAGAAGTATGTGAAGGGAAGGAGGCAACTGTAAAGAAACTGCAGATAGCCTTAACGTATTGAGTCCAATCATAGCAAACCAGTTAAATTACCTAAGGTCCATAGAATCATGGACTAAATACTTTAAAAAAGTATTTAGTGTCCATTGACAGATGAATGGATGGAGATGTGGTGTGTATATACAACGGAGTATTACTCAGCAATAAAAAAGAATGAAATCTTGCCATTTGCAGCTACGTAGATGGAACTGGAGGGTATTATGCTAAGTGAAATTAGTCAAAGACAAATATCATAAGACTTCACTCATATGTGGAATTTAAGACACAAGACAGATGAACATAAGGGAAGGGAAGCAAAAACAACATAAAAACAGGGAGGGGAACAAACCATAAGAGACTCTTAAATATAGAGAACAAACTGAGGGTTGCTGGAGGGGAGGTGACGGGAGGGAAGGGATAAATGGGCAAGGGGCATTAAGGAGGACATTTGTTGAGATGAGCACTGAGTGTTATATGCAGGGGATGAATCACAGGATTCTACTCCTAAAATCATTATTGCACTGTATGCTAGCAAACATGGATGTAAATTTAAAATTTTTTAAATTTAAAAATTAAAAGCAAAAGTATTTGGGGCACCTGGGTGGCTCAGTTGGTTAAGCAACCAACTCTTAATTTTGGCCCAGGTTATGCTCTCACAGTTTGAGCCCAAGTTGGGCTCTGCACTGACAGAGCGGAGCCTGCTTGGGGTTGTCTCTCTTTCTCTCTCTCTCTCTCTGCCCCCTCCCCCACTCATTCTTTCTCCTCTCTCTCAAAATCAATAAACATTAAAAAATGAAAGTAATCTTTGCAAATTCTTTCTGACCAGATGCAATTTAAATACAAGGATTTCTTGGGGCGCCTGGGTGGCGCAGTCGGTTAAGCGTCCGACTTCAGCCAGGTCACGATCTCGCGGTCCGTGAGTTCGAGCCCCGCGTCGGGCTCTGGGCTGATGGCTCAGAGCCTGGAGCCTGTTTCCGATTCTGTGTCTCCCTCTCTCTCTCTCTGCCCCTCCCCTGTTCATGCTCTGTCTCTCTCTGTCCCAAAAATAAATAAAAACGTTGAAAAAAAAAATAAAAAAAAATAAATACAAGGATTTCCTGAGAATACGTTCATTGTTGTGAATGTTTAACATTAGATCATGGACGTTTTTCCTTGTTCTGGAAAACTTCAAAAATATTATTTTTATTAACTGTATAGTATTCTACCACATGGGCAGACATTTTAGATTCTAAGATTTTCCCAGTCATTCTTGATTGGAGGGCACTCCTTTCCCACAAGATCTTCCTTTTCCCAGACACCTGCTTTGGTTCCAAAGTTTTC
This sequence comes from Herpailurus yagouaroundi, assembly GCF_014898765.1. NCBI lineage: Eukaryota > Metazoa > Chordata > Mammalia > Carnivora > Felidae > Herpailurus > Herpailurus yagouaroundi. The sequence goes on from NW_024412774.1 coordinate 2,181,002, forward strand.
ACAGGTGGCATAGGACGAGTCCAAACTCCAGCGAGGCCGCCTGGGCTTGGGAATGGTGGCTGCACCAATATCTGTGATGTCATGAAGTAAGTGTCTTCTATCTCTGATACTGCTTTCTCTAAGGAATTTACCACCTTGATTCAACCTCGATGGGGCTGGAATACAGAGAGGACCATTTCCCTGCAGGCACTGTGTTTGATGAAAGATTTTAGAGTGACACAGACCCAAGTGCAAACACCAAACTCAACCACTCACGTCCTAGCTTTGTGTTTTTCGGCAAGTCACTTAACTTTTCTACGTCTGCATTTTTTTCTCCAATAATGAAAATATAATTGGGCTGCAGGGCTACTGTGGGGAACTATGATTACTCATATTAAGAGATGAATTAGTTATACCTTTGAAGAATCAAAGCCCAGAAATGTAGTATTCTGAGAGAAGGGAAGGGAAGAAGATAGAAGGACTTGTTTTTGAATCATGAGGATATACTGCTTATTCAAAAATGTTCAAGTTTTTTTTAAAAAAAGGAATAAAATAGAACAATTGAGAAGTACTAATTAATATTTAGAAGAAAATTTCCTTGGGTTAAGAAAAGACATGAGACTATCTCCCCAGCATATCCTACTTAAGGTCCTGAATTCTAAGGATGGAAACTCTTGCCAAATGCTAGGACAGAAGCAATTACTGTGGTAGGCAGAATTATGGCTCACCAAAGAGGCCCCTGTCCTAATCCCAGGAACCTGTGGATATGTTATGTTGGTAGCAAGGGGGAATTAAGTTGCAGATAGACTGAGGTTGTCAATCAGCTGACCTTAAGATAAGATTATCTTGGATTGTCCACATGAGCCCAGTATAATCAGGAGGTTCCTTAAAGGTGAAAGAGGAGGCAAAAGAGTGTTGCAGTGTGAGACACAGCAAACTATTATTGGCATTGAAGACACAAAGGGGCCACACCAAGGAATGTAGGCAGCCTCTAGAAGCTAAAAGAGGCTAGGAAATGGTTTTTCCCACAGAGCCTCTGGAAGAGAACACATCCCATCAATACCTTACTTTTGGGGGCGCCTGGGTGGCTCAGTTGGTTGAGCGTCTGATTTCGGCTCAGGTCATGATCTCGCGGTCTGTGAGTTCACGCCCCGTGTCGGGCTCTGTGCTGACAACTCAGAGCCTGGAGCCTGCTTCGGATTCTGTGTCCCTCTCTCTCTGCCCCTCCCCCACTCATGTTCTCTGTCAAAAATAAACATTTTTTAAAAATTTAAAAATACCTTGATTTTGGCCCAAGAGATCTAATGACCTAACCTATTTCAGACTTCTGACCTCCTGATAATAAACGTGTTGTTTTAAACCAGTAAGTTTTTGATAATTTGTTATAGCAGCAAAAGGAAACAACTCTTTGAGAGAGAGAGAGAGAACTTGAGTGGGGTAGAAGGGCACAGGGATAAAGAGAATTGCTAAGTAGGCTCCATGCTTAGTAGAGCCCAATTTGGGGCTCAATCTCATGACCTCAGCTGGAATCAAAAGTCAGATGCTCAACTGACTGAACCACCCAGGCACCCCAGAAACAAAAATATCTACGTAAGCTAAGAAAATCATATTATTCAGAAAAAAACTATAATCCCAAGAATGTTCTACAAGCCAAAAATATAATTTGTGAGGGCCCAAGAAAGTTTTGGACATACAAGCATTCAGAGAATACAAATACTCGATAAAACAGTCTAACAAAACAGGATTTGAAATAAATGTTACGAGACAGCAAAAAAGATGAAAAGAAACAGCAGCCAGCAATGAATGTTACTCTCCCTGAGGATCTTTAAATTTAAATGGTTATCATGAGTGGGTCTGGTAGTAAGTAACGTTGAGCATCAAATAAATAAGAGAAAAACTAAAAGCTTTGGATTAGGTTATTAGGTTAGTGAAATGGAGGAATTGTGAAATCGGCTTGCAGGAAAGAAAAAGCAAGAGTGGTCTCTTCTTGAAGGAAAGTGGCAGAGAAAATTAACAATGGGTGAGAAAGTGTTAACACTGCTCTCATTCTGTGGCACCTGGGACCCAAACAGGGTGGCTCAGTTGGCTGAGCTTCCGACTTTGGCTCAGGTCATGATCTCATGGTTCATGGGGTCGAGCTCTGTGTCGGGCTCTGTGCTGACCACTCAGAGCCTGGAGCCTGCTTCTGTTTTTGTGTCTCCCTCTCTCTCTGCCCCTAACCCACTCGCATTCTGTCTCTGTCTCTCTCAAAAATAAGTAAACATTAAAAAAATAAAAAAATACTGCTCTCATTCTGCCCAAATAATAATTAAGAATGGGGAGACCACTACCCTAAGTACAGTGTTAAGTTCCAATTCAGCAAAAGGAATGATCAGCCAACATGAGCAAAGGAAAGCCCAAAATAAATTGAATACACACTAAAATGAAAGGAATAAAGTTGAAATTACACCCAACACGAATTTCTTTACAGAAAAAAGACTCAGTTTCTTTTTTTAAGTTTTTAATTTATTTTGAGAGAGACAGAGACAGCACAAGTGGGGGAGGGGCAGAGAGGGACAGAGAGGATCCCAAGCAGGCTTCAGGCTGCCAGTACAGAGCCCCATGCAGGGCTCAAACTCACGAAACTGTGAGATCATGTCCTAAGCCAAAATGAAGAATCAGACACTTAACCCACTGAGCCACCCAGGTTCCCTCATATTTTCAATTTTTAAAAATCAGCGATTTTTAAAATAAGAAATCACTAAAATGACAGGGGTTGAAAATAATGGGATGGGTGAAAATATACCAGGTAAAGAAAGACAAATTACTATTAGTAATATTACATGGTATGGAAATAAAATGCTAAAAGGATTACAGTAGGCCAGGGTTGACAAACTTTTATTCTAAAGGGTCAGTCAATATAGGCTTTGTGGCCACAGTCTGTGTTGCAACCACTCAGTTCTGCTGTCGTAGTGTAAAAACAGTAGACAATATGGAAATAAATGAGCATGGCTGTGTTCCAATAAAGCTTTATTTATAAAACAGGTAGTGGGCCAGATCTGGTTTGTGAACCACTACACTTGGCAGAGTTAGGATATTATATAATGATAAAAGGTAGGATTCATAAATAGGGGTTAAGTTGTATGTTTTTATAGGTCAAGCAACATAAATTAAAAAGTAAAACTCTTTGGAAATTCAAGATCTTGGTTTAAAAATTTCAATTTTAGAAAATTCGGATCCAGTATACAAATTATATAAGAACATGGAGTTTTATCATTATAATCCACTGGCTTACACAGAATCTTGTACCTAACAAAAGTAGAATATATATATATTCTTTTGCAACGTTACAGAATATATACAAAAATCAATCCCAGAATTAGCCACAAAGAGAAATGTCAAATTCAAAAAAAGTACTTTCAGCCACGTTTACCCATCATAATAAAATAAAATTTGAAGTTATGTAATTTAGGACGCTTTTGGCCGCAGGTTTACAAAATACCCAACTAAAAGTAAGTTCAGCAGTGAATGGTTGTTTCTTTTACACAAGGGTTCAGAGACGTTCCAGAATTGGCCTGATAGTTCAGTGTCGTCAGGACTCTGGGTCAGCTTCTCTGAGCTCCTCTGTTCTCTCCTCTTGGTTCCAACATGGCTACAACAGCTCCAGGCATTATGTTCTCATGGGAAAATGTTTAAAAGCAGATGAAAAGAGAGGGAGTCTTCCTAATGTTCCGGTCTCTTCTGAGTAAGGAAAATCTTTCCCAGAAGCCTCTACAGACCCCTGGAACATACTGGCCTTACCCTGGAACAAGAGCCACCCTGAGCTGCAAAAGAGGCTGAAAAGTTTGCATCTGTTAGCTTCAAAGTCTAAGACCAAGACACAGATGCTGCCAATAGGAAAGGGAACTGGGTATGGCCACTATGTAGGCAACTGACCCCTCTGTTCGACAGAAGTTATGAAAGATAATCTAAAACATGGGAATTGAGAAATATTATCCTAAGTGTAGTTTATTCCTGGGCCAGCAAGAAATAAAACTGAGACTACTTTAAGATAACCACTTTCTAATTTCATTTTTTTTTCTATTAATTTGTTCTTTCTTCACGTGGGTGTTTGGTATTCTCTTTTCTGGCTTCTCAAATAGTATGTTTAATATATTTGAGAATAATCGTTCAGGTTTTCACACTTTGCATGCATTTAAAGGCTATAAAAATTCTTCTAACTTTAGCCACATCCTCCAACTCCTAGAATATAAATCTCTCAATTGTCATTCTTTTCATTACCATTCATAATCATTTGCATGATTATTTCCTTATTAACCCAAGAGTAACAGGGCACCTGGCTGGCTCAGTCAGTACAGCATGTGACTTGATCTCAGGGTCATGAGCTTGAGCCCCACATTCTATGTGGAGCCTACCTTTAAAAAAAAAAGGAAGTGGAACCCAAGATTAATTTGGCTTTTTTTTTTTTTCCTTTTTGATTTCCAAGCAAATGAAAACTTTTGGCTGATGTTAAAAAAAAAAAAAAGTTTGGCTATTGTTAAATTTGTTACAGTGTGGTTAGAAAATGTGGTTCTGGGAGTACCCGGGGGCTCAGTCAGTTAAGTATCTGACTCTTGATTTTAGCCCAGGTCGTGATCTCACAGCTGTGAGATCAAGCCCCGCAAGAGGCTCTGCATTGGGCATGGAGCCTGCTTAAGATTCTCTCATTCTCTCTCTCTTAATCCCTCTGCCCCTCTCCCACTCGCTCTCTCTTGAAAAAAAAAAAAAAAAAAAAAAAGACAGAAAAGAAAGAAAGAAAATGTGATTCCAGAATGTGTTAGAGGCAAAACTTTTTCCAACCTTCCCTTGCTTTTTTGATAATCACGGAGTAAACAATTTATATCCATAAATTTGTTCTTCATTACAAATCTTATGATTCAGGATAAAGGATGGCTTGAATGAAGGCATTCTCATCCGTATTACACTCTTCAAGTCTTTCTCCAAAGTATAAGGGCTAAGCTGTGATGCCTAAGCTAATGGGCTCTCCCCACTGCTTCCATTTATATGGTTGCTTGCTAACATAAATTCTCTGATGATTAGTAAGGGGTAAGTGTTGATGGAAGGCTTTTCTACATTTATTATATTCACTTGTGTTTCTCTATTGTGCATTCTCTGATGTTGAGCCGTCGCTGAATCATGGTGTACAGTCCTCCCACATTCCTTATATTCACAGGGCTTTTCCTCAGTATGAATTACCTGATGTTGTATCAGTTGTGAGCAATGACTGAAGGCCTTCCCACATTTCTTACATTCATATGGCTTCTCACCCGTATGAATTCTATAATGTACCGTGAGATGTGAGACCCGTTTGAAAGCCCTACCGCATACCCTACATTGGTAGGGTTTCTCTCCAGTGTGAATTCTCTGATGTTGCTTAAGTTGTGAGCTCACCCTAAAGGCCTTCCCACATGCCTTGCATTCATAGGGTTTCTCACCAGTGTGGATTCTCTGATGACGAATAAGAGTTGAGCCTTGATTAAAGGCCTTCCCGCATTCCTTACATTCATAGAGTTTCTTGCCTGTATGAACAGTCTGATGTTGAATCAACTGAGACCGATGACTAAAGGTCTTCCCACATTCCCTGCATGCATAGGGTTTTTCACCAGTATGGATTCTATAATGTACTTTAAGATGTGAGATCCTATTGAAGGCCTTGCCACAGTCCTTACATTGATAGGGTTTCTCACCAGTATGAATTCGTTGATGTTCAATCAGCTGTGAGCTTCGACTGAAGGCCTTTGCACAATCCTTACATTCATAAGGTTTCTCACCAGTATGAACTCTCTGATGTTGTATAAAATTTGAACCAGAATTGAAAGCCTTTCCACATTCATTACATTCATAGGGTTTCTTGCCAGAGTGAATATTCTCATGTTGTATTAATCGTGAGCCATATTTAAAGGCCTTGCCACATTCCTTACATTTATAGGGTTTCTCATTAGTATGAATTCCTTGATGATTAATAAGGAAGTCTTCCTGCCAGAAATCTTTTCTACAGTCATCATATCCATAGGGCTTTTGTCCAGTATGAATTTTCTGATAAAAAGGAAATGATGGTGCTTGTTGGTTGAAAGTAGACATTTCTTCATCATTGACTATCACTGGGCTCAGATGTCCATCTGAACTTCCCTGTTGTCTGCATTCCCAATCATCTTGGAACCTTGAGCACGCAAGACCATAACTTGCAAGGCTTTCCATTATCTCCCACTGTGGTGACTGTACCTCATAAATATGCTGCTTCGCCGCCCCTCCCCCCCCCCCCCCCCTCCCCCCCCCCCCCCCCCCCCCCCCCCCCCCCCCCCCCAAAAAAAAAAAAAAGCATGTGTTTTTTCCCTTTTCCAGAAAAAGGAACTTCTATAGTAAAACCAGAAAATCCAAACTCATGATTATACTTATAAGCTCTTGAACGTGGCTAGGCAATTAGAAAACAGATATGCAAAACAGAAAGAGAGGAAATACCATAAATTGAGATGAAGTAGTCAGAAGGAGGTTATAAGAATAGCTCTAAAATGTTAGTGTGGATCAGAATCACCTCTGAACCATTTTTTTTTTTAATGTTTATTTACTTTTGAGAGAGAGAGACAGAGCAAGTGGGGGAGGGGAAGAGAGAGAAGGAAACAGAATCTGAAGCAGACTCCAGCTCTGAGTTGTCAGCACAGAGCCCGACGTGGGGCTCGAACTCATGAACAGCGAGATCATGACCTGAGCCAAAGTTGGACGTTTAACTGACGGAGCCACCCAGGCACCCGATCTCTGAACCATGTTTTTTAAAAAGATGAATGTTTCAGGGTGCCTGGGTGGCTCAGTCGGTTAAGCATCTGACTTTGGCTCAGGCCACGATCTTGAGGTTCATGGGTTTGAGCCCTGTTTTGGGTTCTGTACTAACAGCGCAGAGCCTGCAGCCTGCTTCAGATATGTGTCTCCCTCTCTCTCTCTGCCCCTCCCCTGCTCACTCTCTTTCCCTCTCTCTCAAAAATAAACATTAAAAAAGGAAAGGATGTTTCTGTGGAACCCTAGAAACATAAACTAGAGTGACAAAGAAATCACTGGTTGCCTGGGGCTGGGTGTATGAGCAATTGTGAGGGAAAGTGCACAAGGGAGCTTTTCAGGGTGATGAAAATGTTCTCTAGCCTGTGCTGACGGTTACACAAGTATACACATGTGTCCACACTCACCAAACAGTATACTTCAAATGCATGCCATTGTACTGAGTGTAAATTATACCTCAATAAAGTGGATTTTAAAAAACGATGGGGAGGGGTGCCTGGATCTTCATCTGGCTGGAGGGACACGATGACGCATCTGCCTGCCAGGGGAGGTGGCAGGATGGGGGGCTGGTCGCACATGTCCACTGAAAGTTATAGTAACACAGCTATGGTCTTCTGCTGTGATGCTTTCTACCTCTGAAGTTCAGCTAAACATACGGCTTAGACCTAGTGTTTACTAAACCCGTCTCTTCTGGACCTTTACAGTGCCTAAATGTGACCCTGGAAAAAGGAAGGTCTTGTTCCTTGTTTAGAGGATCAGGCCCCAATTGAATGGAGGTGGCTTCTTCCTGAGCAACATTCTTTGCTGCTGATTCAAACTGTGAGGAAAAGTCGAATGATGTAGTAGATCCTCATTTTACCTGTCACATGACTTCAGCTGCAGTGGCCTGTTTTACTATACTCACAGCAACCAATCCCATTTGGCTAAGAACGAACTGGTTACAGCCTGATACAAGGAACTATGAAAAACAAATGGGTACTTTTTAATGTGCTCATAAAGTGTAGCAGACACATGCCCAAAGAAGACTTTATAGGAGGAGGTCAGCCTCGGGTAGTGGCATTTCACAGAACTTTATTCATTTGGTTATTTGTAGAAGTATTAAGCAAAAATTACTAGAATAAAAGATGACTTTGATAATGGAAGATGATGAAGAGTCTGTGAAAGAAATACCAAATTTTGTGGGAATGATGCTGCTGTCCTCTCAAAAACTTGTGCTATGGGGCACCTGGGTCGCTCAGTTGGTTAAGCATCTGACATCGGCTCAGGTCACGATCTCACAGTTCGTGGGTTCAAGCCTTGCTTCGGGCTCTGTGCTGACAGCTCAGATCCTGAAGCCGCTACAGACTCTGTGTCTCCCTCTCTCTCTCAAAAATAAATAAACATTACAAAAAAAAAAAAAACACAAAAAACTTGTGCTATAACCATACACCATTCATGTAAAATTGTAAGAACAAGACTAGGTGAAGAGGGCACCAAGTACGTGTAGATATTTTTTCCAAACACCATGTGTGGTTGTTCAGAAGAAAGGTTTTTGGTCTCTTCACTGTGGTCTAACAACTCTAGTAAGACAGATTCCAAATACTGTCATTATGATGGCGACCTATGAACTGGTGGCTGACCTACTCAACAGTTAGCAACATCTGCCTGCCATCCTATAAAGGACAATCAAAAGATTGCAGTGGAACATGGAAAATTGAAGCCAGCTTGGTAGAAAGAGAAGACTAGTTTGGGAACATGTAACTATGCCCAAATGTGAGTTTGGTTTTAGGATTAAAGTAATGACACATTACTTGCTTTTTGGGCAACGTGGAAAGAACTTTGGCTGCCTCTAAGGACACGCCATTAAAAACACTCTCTCAAAAAAACCAAAAAACAAAAAGCAAATGCAGCCCTTGGGTGGCTCAGTCAATTATGTGTCCAACTCTTTGATTTTGGCTCAAGTCATGATCTCACAGTTTGTGAGATAGAGCCCCACAGCGGGCTCCATGCTGACAGTGTAGAACCTGCCTGGGATTCTCTCTCCCCCTCTCTCTGCCCCTCCCCTGCTTGTGCACTCACCTCTCTCTCTCTCAATAAAAAAATAAACTTAAAAAGAACTGCAAAATAGCAACAATAATAGGAGATCTTCTGTATCAATTTCATGTTTTTGTGAGCAGCCTGGCAGAGTATTTTAAAGTTTAACCAATGGAACAGGACAGACAGGCCAGAAATAAACCCCCATGCATAAGATTAAATGATCCTTGATAAGGGTGCCAAGACCTCATGATGAGAAAAAGACAGTCTCTTTAACAAATGGTTCTGATGAAATTGGCTACCCACATAGGGGAAAAACCTCATGACATTGCATTTGGCAATGATTTCTTAGGTAGAGTACTAAAAGCCCAGGCAAAAATAGACAAAAATAGACAAAATAGACAAAAATAGACAAAAGCAAAAATAGACAAATGGGACTACATCAAACTTAAAAACTTTCACTATGAAAGGAAACAATCAAAAAAGTAAAAGGCAACCTTCAGAACAGAAGAAAATATTTGCAAATCACATATCTGATAAGGGGTTAATATCCAGCATATATAAAGAACTCTTCCAATTCAACAACAAAGCTACCCTATTAAAAAAACTGGCAAAGGACTTGAACAGACACTTCCCCAAAGATATACAATTGAGCAAGCATTTTAAAACATGTTCAACATCACTAATCATCAGAGAAACACAAATCAAAACTATAATGAGATATTGCCTCAAAGCCATTAGGATGGCCACTATCAAAACAAAACTAAACAGAAAATAACAAGTGTTGACGAGGATGTGGAGAAACTGGAATCCTTGTGCCCTGTTGGTGGGAATGTAAAATGGTGTGATCACTATAGAAAACAGTATGGAGATTCCTAAAAAAATTAAAGTGGTGCCTGGATGGCTCAGTCGGTTAAGGGTTGGACTCTTGATCTCAGCTTAGGTCATGATCTTGTGGCTTGTGAGCTTGAGACCAACATCTGGCTCCCTGCTGGCAATGCGGAGCCAGCTTCAGATCCTCTGTCCCCCTCTTTCTGCCCCTCCCCTGCTCGTGCGTGCACATGCACATCCTCGCTCTCTCTCTCCCCCTCAAAAATAAACATTAAAAATAAAAAAGAAAACGGAGACGGGTGGAAGACCACAGGGTGATAAAAATATGAGGGAACTAGATAATCGTGATATTGCACAACACTGTGAATGTACCAAATGCCAATGTACTACACACTTTACAATGGTTAAAAAGGTAAATTTTGTTATGTATATCTTACCATGATTTTTTTTTTTTTTTAATTAAAAAGAGAAGGGACACCTTGGTGGCTCAGTTGATTAAGCGTCCAGCTCTGGATTTTGGCTCAGGTCATGATCTCACAGTTCATGGGTTCAAGCACCACATCAGACTCTGTGCTGACAATACACAGAGCCTGCTTGGGATTCCCTGTCTCTCCTCTCTCTCCCCTCTCCCTGCTCTTTCTCTCTCTCTCTCACTCTCACAAAATTAATTAATTAATTTAAAAAAAAAAAAAAAGAGCATTGGGTGTCTGAGTTGGCTCAGTCGGCTGAGCATCCAATGCTGACTCGGGTCATGATCTCACGGCTTGTGAGTTCAAGCCCCATGTTGGGCTCTGTGCTGACTGCTCAGAGCCTGGAGCCTGCTTTGGATTCTGTGTCTCCCTCTCTCTCTCAAAAACAACCATTAAAAATTTTTTTTAAAAAAGAGCACTTTCCAGAAAAAATATAAATTATCACAATTGACTCAAGAAATGCAACAGGTGAATGTTTAGATTCAGTATTCAGAACTAGGAAATCTATTCATATAATCCAGACTTGACAGATTAAAAAAGAAAACTTAATATGAAAAGGTGGATGCTTCTTTAATTAAATATCTCTATCTCATTCTTGAATCTAATATTATGCTTCATGAGAAGCCACTTACAATATTCCTATTAAGGTTAAGAACAAGATTAGGACATAAACTACCCCCATTAACATTGTTCTGGGGGTACTACGTAATCAGCACCTTCATCAGGCAAAAGAAAACCCAAGTGGTATAAAAATGCAAAAACATTATCACCATTTGCAGATGATATGATTGACTACTTGGAAAATTCGAGTATTACATGAAAGCTATTATAAATAATGAGAAAATCCAGTATGTTGGGTTAATTACAAAATTAATCTGAAGACATGAATGGCTTTTGCCTTATATAAAACAACCAGTTGAACTCTAATAGGGATGCAAGGCCCCCATTTCCAGTAACAGCAATAAATACGTAATACCTAGGAATAAATATAATATGAAATGGACAAGACCATATAAATAAAACTCTACAACAACCAGGAAAGGCACATAAATGAACGGAAAAGCCTATCATTGTTCTTAAATAGATAAAATCGATTTAAAAAATCAGTTTTCTCCTCAATTAATCTAGAAATTTACTGTGATCTCAGTAAGAATAATTACATGGTTGTTTTTTAAACCAGATATTCTAATTCTAAAGTTCAAATGGAAAAACAAATGAGTATAGTCAGGAAAATTCTGAAAAATAAGAATGAGGAGGAACTATCCACCAGATATTTAAAACCTTCAGTAATTAAAACAATATGGTATCGGTCACGTAGTTAGACAAAGACATTAACGAGACAGAAACGAAAGTCCACAAACAGATCCAGAGGTAACAGAGCAGATGATAAAGGTGGCTAGGGAAATTAGTGGTGAAAAGATAAAATCAGTTAACAAATGCTGTTTGAATAACTGGGTAACAACCTGAGAAATAACGTGAAATCACATCTTGCGTGAAGAATAAACACCACAGGAATCATTAAGAGCACCATAAATATACTAGAAAAAAAAATCACAAGAGACTCATTTTATAATGTCAAAGGGGGAGGTCTTCTTTAAACATGATGTAAATCCACACACCTAAGAAGTAAATAAAACTCAGCACATCAATCAAACATATGCTGTCAAACTCAAATGACAAAACAAAAGCAAAACTGACATTATGGGTGTGGTTGGCAGAATGGCCTCCCAAAGATCCCCATGTCCTAATCCCCAGAACCTGTGAATATGTTCACACATACAGCTGCACACATCGTCTCTCCTGATGCTCACTCCACACTCGACCTCACTCACTCCCCGAGGCCAACTACCACTTCAACGTGGACGAATCTTCCACATCTGAAGTCACTCTGGCTGCTGTGTGAACAAAACACTTCAGGGGACGAGAATAGAAGCAGGGGGATGGGGAGGAGGCTACCGCAATAGTCTAAGCCAGAGATGACGGTGGTGTGGGTGAAGTGGGAGTGGTGCCGGCGAGAAGTGGTTAAATTCTGGACATAGTTCAAGGTAGAGCTAACAGGATTTGCTGACAGTCTGGATAGGTATGCGAGAGAGAAAATCCAAGAATGCTTCAAGAGTTTCTTACTTGACCAAGTACAAGAATTGAGTACCCTATTGCTAAAGTGTGGAAGAAAGAGAGAAGGGCGGATTGTTAGGATCAAGGACTCCTCACTGGAAAGTTAAATTCATAGCGCCCCATGAACACTGAAGTGGACATGATGAGAAGGCAGGTGGATAAGTATGTGGAGTTTAAAGGAGAAGTTGAAGACGATGGAAATGTTCTGTATCTGCACTGCGTCCCGTGGACACAAGCCAGCCAGAGTGGCTATTGGATATTTGAAATGGGGCAAGTGCAACTGAGATACTGATTTTTTAAATGTGTTTAACTGCAATGAATTTGAATTACAATGTCCACATGGGGCTCCACGATGGACAATGTAGGTATGAATGGTATTTAAAGCACAGTAATGGAAAAAGATATATAATAAAGCAAAGTAATGGAGAAGGTTCTGAGGAAAGAAAATAAACAGGGAAGAAGAAACCCAAGTCTGAGCCCCAGGTGCTCCAACATTTAAAGAAAGTGAGGGGGCACCTGGGTGGTGCAGTCGGTTAAGAGTCCGACTTCAGTCAGGTCACGATCTCGCGGTCTGTGAGTTCGAGCCCCGCGTCGGGCTCTGGGCTGATGGCTCGGAGCCTGGAGACTGCTTCCGATTCTGTGTCTCCCTCTCTCTCTGCCCCTCCCCCGTTCATGCCCTGTCTCTCTCTGTCCCAAAAATAAATAAAAACGTTGAAAAAAAAATTTAAAAATAAAGAAAGTGAGAAGATTCACCAAAGGAGGCTGAGGACGCTTTAACCAGGTAGGCAAGGACAAGAGGCAGTGATGACCCGGATACACAGAGATGTCTCAGGAAGAAAGGAACCACCTGACAGGCTAGAACAGATGGTGACTTGGACCTGGCCTCTGAGTCGGGCACCTCGAAGGGAAAATTTTCCAACTCCAAGCTCCTGCTTCCTCGTGCACCCGCTAGACAGGTATATGCAGCAGCTTCTCTCCTCCCACGCAGGCTTCACTCACCTGGGCACAGGCCTCCTGCTGCTGCTTTCTCCACCATCCAGGGCTCCTTGCCTTGCTCCAGGAAGGAGATCACGTCAGGTTTGGAGATGGTGAGACCTGGATGGGAGAGAAAACATGCCACCCAGTTATGGTGTGGGGCCCCCAGAATTCAGATCCAGGATCTGGTCATCGAGCAGGAGAGACCAGAGGAGGCCCGACAGTCCCCTGCAGGTTGGGGAAGATACAGTGTCGGCCCACGGAGCTGTTTTTTGAGCACTGAAAAGGTACCCGGAAATTGATAAGGAAGGAACGGATAACATCCAAACTAATACACCAGGTCCCCTTACCCAGTGAGACCAGGTTGCTGTACGTCTCCAACATCACGTCTCTGTACAAATCCCTCTGAGCAGGTGCCAGTCGTTCCCATTCTTCTTGGGAGAAGACTACGGCCACATCCCTGAACAAGTCTGACTCCTGAAACAACAGGCATGTTTGTTATCTGCAAACTTCAAGGAAATGTTTCTTGATGGGATGAGAGAAGACAGAGGCGGTCTCTGCAGGAATGGGGTGCTCAGGTGAAAAGCAGGCTGGGGTGGGAGGCCTCCAATGTGAGCAGGTGACAAGAGAGGGTGGGCATGAGGAAAACGGTGTTGAAATGTTGTTGAACGTTCTTTTTACTACAAACCAAAGCTCTGTACACAGATCTGGGAGGAAAATTAAAAGCCAGCTAAGTAGAGTTTTCCCCAGTGTGACAAACTTTATAAAATAGCATGCTGCCCACTCTGTCCTTGGCATATAAAAATTCTCAACTAGAGACCTGTAATTTCAACTTCTATGCAGCAACAACAAACCAAACCAACAATTTGATAGACTTACCCCCAAATGTTTTCCTGAAGAAATGTTTCTATCTTAGAAAATAGGATATTTGTATAAATTGAGAGTTAGTTGAAGATACAGGTTCATCATGATGTCAACATATCAAAGCATTCTTCCTTAGGAGAAAACTCTTAAATTAAGATTATTTTCATTGGCTGTACAATTTTCTACCAAGTGAAAAAATGACTCAACCGTTCTCTTATTTTGGAGGCAGAGGTTGGATCAGATCTCTGAAGGCTCTTCGAAGCTCAGACTACCTAGATTCCGAAAAATTCATCCATCGGGCTGGTTATCTCACAACCCCCACATTTGCACTTCTCTTGGTCTTAAGCTGAAGAAGCTGTTGAAGAATGATCCACATTCAAATGCTCTGTTCAACCTTAAAGTGGACCTTACTTCTGGTGTCTAACCTCTCGGATTCCCGGCGAAGCCTAAGTTACACACCCAGTCATCAATCCCTCCCAAAGCAGGAGATCGTGCCTCACCCTGAAATTGAAACCAACCAAGACCAGTTCCCATGCTTTTCCATGTCAGTTATCACAAGAATTCATCTCTATTTCATCCACCCTTGGTTCTCATTTTATACAAGGAAATGGACCCCTGCTCTATCTAGCCTCCCGGCACAATATCACACTATCACATGTGGAATGCTGTACAGAACGAATCCATGGGCAGTAGTCAGAGTAGAGGGGGCAGTGGGAGAGGGTACTAGCTACCTGGTCTTTTTAGTCCCTAAAATGGGAACCTCTGAAAACCAGATTCTTGGATGAAATCCATGTGGGAAGCTTCAAGATAAAGAAAGGAAATATTTACACAACTTTAAGACTCACAAGGGACATGACTTTTAGAATGTCATGGGCTGACTGGTCCTCCTCCTGGTTCCTCTCTTGGGGAAGGGCAGAGTCCTGAGATGGCAGAGCTGGGGGAGGAAAGAACAAACATGAGAGGCCAAGCTTGCCTTACAGCTCCCAGAATGCCGTGGTTACAAGTCCCTGCCTTCTTACGCCCCACTCCCCACAAGAATTGGAGTTGGATCACAGTGGCCCTTACCCAACTCCAGGAAACACAGCATTAGCTGTTGCTACGTGACAGGGAACCAGTGGCCCTTTCTCTCCGATTTCTCCTAAATATCCAGAGAATTCCAACTTGTTACTGATGCAAATCTGTGGCAGGGAGCTCAGTCCTGGTCCAGTGACTAAGGCCACATGGTGTCCCAAGGACAAGAAAGACTGTTCTCAGACCAGGGAGCACAGCCTACCTCATCAGCATCAGCCCAGCCCACAATGAAAGCCTTCCCAGAAACAGACCATCTAACTCTCTCATGCCCACCTTCACAGGTCTCCCTGGCTCTTTACCCAACTTCCAAATTCACCAAGAACCTTACAGCCCTACCTAAGGCCTAGTGGACATCACTTTGTGGACCTTGCCTTGACTCAATAAAAGGGGTGTGGGTGCAGTGGGCAAATCATTACCATCACATACATAGGCCTCTGTACAGAGACATAGCAGCGAGCAAAGCTGTGTGCACAGTATTTACTGAAAAACAGAACAAAAATTAGTATCTAGCAGTCCACAAGTAGGCAAGTAGTTGAATCACTTTTGGCCCAGCCGTATGATGGAACACCAAATAACTATCAAAACTGATGGGGGGGCAACATTAACTTACAAGGAAAGACATTCACAAGCAGTCTCTTTATACAACATGAGAACATTCCGGAAAAGAGGTCAAACCCACCCTCCTACTGGCACATGGGCTTACAAAAACAACTGGAATAAAAACATCCAAGTATTAAGAATCATGTCATTTAACCACTTCGTGAGTTCATCATTAAACGAGTACTATTGTCGAAAGGAACTTAGAACAATGCCTTGCATGTTACAAATATTTAATTCTAAGTAATGTGTACATGAAACAATTGGTAACATGTCATAGGAGTTTTTTTTTTTTATTATGACCACTGTTTTAGCATTATCTGTAATAGCTTTGTAATATTTTATTACAAGAGTGGCCCATGATTTACCCAACCGTTTCCCCACTGTTGGACAAGGACTATTTTACAAGATCATCTAAAATGTTCTCAAATTTCAGTCTCCACTTCTAAACTAGTGGTGTTAAATCTTTTGAAGTTTTGCAATTCTTTGAGAATCTTATCAAACAAGACTCCATCCCAAATTAAAAAAAAAAGGGGGGGGCACGAGTACAGCATGACTGTAAAACATCCACCAGCATTTCCAGGAAGTCAGGTCCCTTTCACCCCCACCTAAGTGGTCCACAGATGGGGGCTATGAGCCGGGACGCGGAAAGGGGGCGCTAGCGGGGGGGGGGGGGGGTGCGCCGCGGAGGCCGATGGGAAATGTAGTCCAGATCCCGGAAAGCCGCAGACCGACGCGGGGGCGAGACGTTCCGGTTCTTCCCAGGCCCGAGAGCCGCCCGGCCGTGGCGCCCGCTCCCGCACGGACCCCGGAGAGCCTGGCAAGCTCCAGAGCCCCTCACCTGCCTCCTCTTCGAATCCAGGTGCCACCGTGGCCGCGCTCCCCGCAGACCCGGGTGCGCTTCCTCCTCGGTATCGGCGGACCCGCCGCCTGAAGCCGGAAGATAGCGCAGGCGCACAACGCCCCGCGGACGCTGCCTCGCGAGTGGGCCAACGCCGCAGTCTCTTCTGGGAAACGTAGTTTCTGGGCGCAGAGGCACAGCCAGGCCTCAAAGCCGGATCTCGCGATGTTTCGGGGTGGGCGTGGCTCCGGTGTGCCTCGAGGGAGAGAGTTCAAGTTCCCGCGTGGCTGCGGGCGGGTTTGTGCATCAGGTGCTTAGTGTGTGTGCCATCGCGTCTTGCGTGGCCGTTGCGGTGTGTGTCGTGTGGTTCGGACCTGTCGTTGGGTCTGACTGGGACCGTGCCACTCCGGGAACACGCTCGTGGGTGACCGTCAAAGTGTCTCATTCTTACATCATCGTTTTCCGCGCGGAGCGGCCACTTTACCAGAAGTTTCAGAAGGAGAAAAACTCCCGAGTTTATCCGGTAACTAACTTTAAACGTCATTACATATGTTGAAATAAATGTAGGTTATGAAGGAGAGTGCGGAATAAGCAAAAACGTTTTTTAAGTTTGTTTTATTTTTTTAATTTTTTAACGTCTTTATTTTCGAGAGAGAGGCACACACAGAGTGTGAGCGGGGGAGGGGCGGAGAAAGAGGGAGACACGGAATCCATAGCAGGCTCCAGGCTCCGAGCTGTCAGCACAGAGCCCGATGTGGGACTGGAACCCAGGAACCATGAGATCATGACCTGAGCCGAAGTCGGAGGCTCAACGGACTGAGCCACCCAGGTGCCCCTGTTTTTTATTATTTGTAATCTCTACAGCCAACTCAGGAGGCTTGAGCACCAGACCCCAACATCAAGCGTCGCATGCTCTTCCCACTGAGCCAGATGGATGCCCAGCAAAAATGTTTTAAACAAGATGACAAGGAGTTTCCGCTTGTGGGGGACAGCTCTAGGCCAAGTCCCCCAGAACCACAGGCAGTTGGATCTCTGTGTGCAAGTTTGAAAAGCTCCTAGACCTTACGCATCCCCAAACGGCGTGGTCCAGTGTGGTCGAGCTTCCCATGTCCTGGATGCTGGTCAGGCGGTGTGAGTCCTGATCCCTGAGTGAGGAAGCCTTACTCTGCCCACGCGGTACAGTTGTCCTTGAGCTGGCCTGGAGTCCAGAGCTCCTGTCTCTCCAACTGGTCTTGTTTCCCTCACACCATGTAATCTGTCGTCTTCTTTTGAATCATTTCATCTGACGTTTGCCCGTGTCTGCATTGTTGCACATCTCAAGGATGTCTGCGCCTCCAAGTTAACTTAGAAATTTAACTTAAACCCGATAAAAATGCCAATACTGTTTTCCCCCTTGGAAATAGATAAGTTGATAAAAATGTCCAAATAATAAAAAAAAGAATGCCTAGGAATAGGAATGCTCTGAAAAAGAAAAGCTGAGAAGGTGTGCTAAACCTGCCAGATAGTAAAACATTCTAAAAAGTTTCCATAATTTATTTATTTTTTTTATTTTTTTTAAAGGTTTTTTTTTCCAACGTTTATTTATTTTTGGGACAGAGAGAGACAGAGCATGAACGGGAGAGGGGCAGAGAGAGAGGGAGACTCAGAATCGGAAACAGGCTCCAGGCTCTGAGCCATCAGCCCAGAGCCTGACGCGGGGCTCGAACTCATGGACCACGAGATCGTAACCTGGCTGAAGTCGGACGCTCAACCGACTGCGCCACCCAGGCGCCCCCATAATTTATTTTTTTAATGTTTATTTTTATTTTTGAGGGAGAGAGAGAGAGAAAGGGAAACAGAATCCGAAGCAGGCTCCAGGCTCCGCGCTATCAGCACAGAGCCCAACATAGGGCTTGAACTCACAAACCGTGAGATCATGACCTGAGCTGAAGTCAGACGCTCAACCGACTGAGCCACCCACGCGCCCCAAAAATGGACTTTTTAATAAATAACCTTGGGGAATAACTGGATAGTCATTTAGAAAAAAGTAAAATTGGGTTCATACTTCAAATCATGCAAGAGAATAAACTCGAACAAATTGCTCAGAGGTCTAAATTGATACAAGTACCAGAAACGTACAGAGTTGAATTCCATTGCAGCCTGGATATGTGAAAAGACTTTCTAGCAATGATACAAAAATCCAGACTTAAGACTGCTACCTTTGAGAACGTAAAACTAAAGCACTTTTGTGTGGCAAAATACACTGTAAGCAAAGGTTAAAGACAAATGACAGGCAGAGAATGTTTACAACCTTGGATATATATATATCAGATAATATATAAAGACAAAAAACTGCAAGCAACTTTGAACTCAATTTAGAAGATTTGTTTTTGTCATAACATAGGTGTAGTGATTTGGAAACTATTTTATATGTACCATAGAATTAAATGAATGAATAAATGTATTGATGGGAGCCAGTGTTTTACTGTGGGACAAGAGAGATCTAGAAGATGATGGAAGGTGAGAAAGAAACTGTGATGTTCAACTGGTATAAACTCATGATGGAAAATGTGGGTGTATGGGGCACGTGGGCGATTCAGTGCGTTGAGTGTCTGACTCTAGATTTTGGCTCAGGTTGTGATCTCACGGTTCATGAGATGAAGCCTCGAGTGAGGCTCTGCGCTGACATCCGGGTGCCTACTTGGGATTCTCTCTCTCCCTCGCTCTCAGCCCCTCCCCCACAGGCATGCGCGCACAAATGTCTCTCTGTCTCTGTCTCTGTCTCTCTCTCAAGTATTTTTTTATACGTTTATTTATTTTTGAGACAGAGAGAGACAGAGCATGAACAGGGGAGGGGCAGAGAGAGAGGGAGACACAGAATCGGAAACAGGCTCCGGGCTCTGAGCGGTCAGCACAGAGCCCAACGTGGGGCTCGAACTCATGGACTGTGAGATCATGACCTGAGCAGAAGTCGGACGCTTAATGACTGAGCCACCCAGGCGCCCCTCAAGTATTTTTTTAAACCAAGAAAACTATGTATGAGTAAAGTATGGACATTAGTTAATAATAATATATCAATGTTGGCTCGATAACTAACAAAAGCATCATACTAAAGTGTTAACAGTAGGTACAGGGCATTTGGGAACTTTGAACTATCTGCAGTTTTTCTGTAACTCAAAAACTTCTAAAATAAAAAAGCTTAAACTTCTTCATTAAAGTCTTACTATTTTTTCTGGGGAAAAAAAAATGTGTTTGTGTATTTTCTATTTGGTGAATGGGCCTGGAAGCAATGATGCCCTGTAGCAATGAGCATAAACCTAATGCCCAGACCTTGGTTTCTAAATATCATTCTCTAAAAAAAAGAAACCAAAGCTTCCTGGAGAAGTATCTGATCTCAGGACTGGGGCAGGGAACGTACACAATGAGTATAGGATATCTTCTTGTGCCAAAAAACATAGGGAAATGCTCAAAAAGCAGGGAGGATTGTCTGCTTTGAACTATGATAGTGTAATTGCGCTACACCTGCCATTGCATTCTAAACAAGAAGCTAGATAATGTGTAGGAAACAAGTCTTTTCAGATGTTGGACAGCAAGTAGTACAAGACTTTGAACCCTGAGAGAAGGGAAATAAGCGAGATTCTATCATCGCAGTGGCTTTCCCTTGGAAGACACACTACACACCGCAGAGCAGAGAGGAGGAACCAAGGCAGAGCACCGATTTGCTAAGTTGACACAAACAACAGTTTTGGGGAAATGAAGTGACTGGAATTCGTGGGGGCAAAGTGTGGAAGAGGAGTGGAGTTGGTATTTCCACCAAACAAGACCTACGTACCTGTGGGCGAGGCCATGCTACCTCCGCCCTCTGAATTGCGGATGAGCCAATACGGTGAAACCTTGGAGAATGCATAGTCGGAGACAGACATTTGCTTCATGATACCGCAGAGGTCACAATCCCTCACGGAAACAGAAGCAAACACAGAGAGTCTGGGCTGGGATCTGGAAGAGATAGGGTGTGAGGGTTTGCAGAGAAGAAGGTCACTGGGCCATTCCAGACATACCCAAGAAATGACCACAGAGAATAGAATTAACATCAGGACCTTTGGACAGGCCTGTAGAGTGGGTGGGTTGGCTGGACCTCCTGTGGCTGTGAGCATTAGGCAGAGACATGACCTGCCTGGGAACACATTTGAGCTGGGCCACAAAGCCCTAACGTGCTGAAGGCAAGGAGTCCCGGGTCCCCAAGTACGGGCGGGTAGAATGGCCAGCTAGTGCGGGCTGACTGGACTTAGATCTCAGGCAGACAAAGGGGTCCACCTTCTCTACTTGTCCCGACTTGTAGGATCAGGACTACATTTCCTATAAGTGACTGTGGCTCCAGGCCCACCATCTACCTCTCCCACTGGATGTGCACGTCAGGACTGATCTAGGAATAGAATGATACCAGAGGGGCATGGGAGAAGGGATTGGATTCTGTATATATGTTAAAGGTGGAGCTAGCGGGATTCACAGATTTACTGGGTGGAGTAGCAAGAGACTGGGAGTAGTGAAGGATAACTCCAGGGAATCCTGAGACAAGTAACTGGAAGAACAAACATCACCAACCGAGAGAGGAAAACACGCACAGAGAGGAGCAGCACATCTTTGGGGGTGATGTGCTTGGGTGTTTGGTTTCGAATGCGATAGTTTGACGTGTTTGTTAGACATACAAGTGGTAACGTGGAGGATCATTTTAGGGGCAGAGTCTGGGCTAGAATCTTAAGTTAGGAAATATTTTTATCGTGTAGCTAATTTATATTGTGATGTACTGAGGCAAATCAATGTTTTTCATTGATCCTCTCTACCTTTTTTTTTTTTGCTCAAAAATTGTTTTCCTACCCTAAATTATGAATGTTCATCTTTATTTTTCCGTAGAACTCTATGAGGATATTAAAAAATATCCTGTAATTTGTTATACCATAGAGTGTGATGAATCAATGCTATCTGTAATACTTGTACTTTGAAGATTTATTAAAGTTTCCCTCATCTATAAATGATTGATTGTAAATATTACACGGTTATTTTAAAAGAATGACTGGGGCGCCTGGGTGGTTCAGTTGGTTAAGCGTCCGACTTTGGCTCAGGTCATGATCTCACTGTTCGTGGGTTCAAGCCCCACATCCAGCTCTGTGCTGACAGCTCGGAGCCTGGAGCCTGCTTCAGATTCTGTGTCTTACTCTCTTTCTCTGCCCTACCCACCCCCCCATCTCAAAAATAAACATTTACAAAAAATTTTTTAAAATAAAAGAATGACTATTTTTTTTCCCTATACATAGTAGTTCTCTTTCATATCTCTTTGTTTAATTTTAATAGTACTCTGATGTGTTGGGTCATTTGGATCTATTTTTTATTCTTTGATGTGGTCTCATAATTTTAATTTCTTTGATGTTTGCATTAGATACCTACTGCTGCGTAACATATTACCTTAGAACTTAATGGCTTAAACAATAGTCAGCACTTACCATCTCTCACAGTGTCTGTGAGTCAGGGTTTCAGGAGCAGTTTAGCTGCGTGTAAGCAAGATGTCATTTGAAGGCTTAAATGGGGCCAGAATCTCTGCTTCCAGGTGCTCCATTCACATGGCTGGCGAATTGGCGCTGGCTTTTGACAATAGGCCCCGTTCCATTCCATGTAGGCCTCTCCATATGGCTGATTGTTTGCTATTTAGTTTGTTTGTTTGAGAGAGAGAAAGAGAGAGAGAGCCCAAGCAGGGGAGGGGGCAGAGGGAGAGAGAGAGAGTGTGTCTTAAGCAAGCTGTATACTCAACATGGAGCCTGACGCAGGGCTCGATCTCATGACCCTGGGATCATGTCCTGAGCCAAAACCAAGAGTCAGACACTCAAGCAACTGAGCCACCCAGGTGCCCCTGGCTGATTGTCTTTGTGACATGGTGGCTGGTTTCCCCTAGAATAAGTGATCCAGAAGCTACAATGTCTTTTATGGCCAAGCCTCTTACAGGCTGTCACAGAAGTCACATGCCGCCATACTCTGTTGGTCGCATAGACCAGACTGAGTCAGTGTGGATGGAGACTACACACTGGCGTGAATTCTAGGAGGCAAGGATCTTTGAGGACCATCTTGGAGGTTTGATACCACAATTTTTTCATCTTAAGAGCACATGAATGTCTGTCTGTCTGTCTCTCTACATATATATATATATATATATATATATATATATATATATATATATATATATATATATAATTTTTTTTCAGAGAGAGCTGGGAAGAGGGGGAGAGAGAGAGAGAGAGAGAGAGATAATCTCAAGCAGGCTCCACACCCAGCATGGAGCCCAATGTAGCGCTCAATCCCACAACCCTGGGATCATGACCTGAGTTGAAATCAAGAGTCAGATGTTCAATTGACTGAGCCACACAGGTGCCCCTACATGAACGTCTTGATGCCTCCCCATTCTATCAAATCCACAGATGCCATGCCAACCACTTCCCGAGAGATTGTCACTCTCCCTGTAAAGTCTCTTGAACCAAAGCACATGCTGAAAAACTCCAGCTCCCCTCTCCTCTAAACCCAGGTAGATTGATGCCTTTGCCACATTCCTTCTCTTCACAAAGGGACCACCAGTTATCACATGAATGGGATCAACTATGAGGAGGCCCTGTCCCATATGGCCAAGCCTCTTGTAGGCAAAGAACAACAATGTGGATTCTAACCCTATCTTAGCTTCTTACTCCTTGCATGACCATGACTTTAGGCACCACCTGTAACTCTGACATACAAACTATATAATGAAGGAAACAAAACTGTGAGTGTGTTTGTTGTTTTTATTTTTCATTAATGGCAATTGTCCAGGATTAACCCTGTGTTCTGCTGTTACTACTGACATTTCTCTATACTGTTTTTCTGGTTTTAAGATTGCCTACTAACCAGAAGAAAACTCAAATATATTTTCAGTACTTTGGTATTTTAATATTTCAAATACATATTTGTAAAGAAAGTTTTATAGATAATATATACTTGAACCCTCTAATTATTTAGATTCTATTTTAGTTTTAGTTTTTTTCAAATTTTCAATTATTTTACCTAGATCTCTATTCATCTTTGGCTACTGTCTTCATAGGTTTTGTTGTTATCTTTGTGTCTAAGTCTATTCACTCTAGGATTGTGTGACCTTATTTCAGAGAACTGTGTATTTTTTTTAATCTTTATTTATTTTGAGAGGGGAGGGGCAGAGAGAGGAAAGAGAGAATCTCAAGAAGGCTCCACACTGTCAGCTCAAGCCCAACTTGGAGCTTGATCTCATGAACCATGAGATCATGACCTGAGCCAAAACCAAGAGTCAGATGTTTAACCGACTGAGCCACCCAGGTGCCCTGAACTGTGTGTATTTTTAACCAGACTTATGATGAAGTTGTGCAGCTAAACCACCTGGAAGCACGACTTTTTCATACTAGAAATGTAAGTGTTATCCTTGACTTCTCCCCACCTAATCAGATACCAAAGCCCACTGAGTCTATTTTCCATATAGTTTTTCTCTCCTGGTGAACAGAATTTATTTGCTCAGTAGTATAGATTGAATGTTTATGTCCCTTAAAATTCATGTGTTAAAAGATAATCCCCAGTGTGATTGTATTAGGAGGGACCTTTGGGAGATGATAAAGTCATGAAGGTGGAGCCCTCATGAGTGGGATTAGTGCCCTTATAACAGAGGCCCCAGAAAGTTTCCTTGTCTCTTCTACCATGTGAGGGCACAGTGAGATGTCTGTCTATGAACCAGTAAGAGGGCCTTTTCTGTATACTGTGCCCTTAGCATCCCTTCATCTGGACGTTTATCTGTATCCTTCGTCGTATCTTTTTATAATAAAAGGGAGTGGGAAGTAAACTTCTCCTGACTTTTGTCAGCCGTTCTAGCAGATTAAGCAGATTTGCAGAGGGGGTCATGGGAACCTCTAATTTATAGCTCATTGGTCAGAAGCAGGAGTAACAACCGGGGCTTGTGATTGGCATGGCGGGGGAGGGGTAGTCTTAGGGGACTGAGCCTTGAATCTGGGATCTGATACTATCTTTAGGTAGATGGTGTCAGAATGGAGTTAAATTGTAAGACACCCATCTGGTGTTGCAGAATTGCTTGATGTGGGGGAAGAAAGGTCCCTCACATAATCTGCTGTCAGAAGCATACTGAGATGTTCTGTTTGAGCAGTAAAGGAGAAACACAGGAGGAAGAATATAAGTTGTCTTTACAATAACCTAACAAAATATGTTTGGTGCAGTCAAGGCAGTATCAAGAGGGAACTTTATAGCACTAAATGCTTACATTAGAAATAAGAAAAGGTTGGGGCGCCTGGGTGGCTCAGTCGGTTAAGCGTCCGACTTCGGCTCAGGTCATGATCTCACGGTTTGTGAGTTCGAGCCCCGCGTCGGGCTCTGTGCTGACAGCTCGGAGCCTGGAGCCTGCTTCTGTTCTGTGTCTCCTTCTCTCTCTGTCCCTGCCCAACTTGTGCTCTCTCTCTGTCTCTCAAAAAATAAATAAATGTAAAAAATTAAAAAAAAAAATAAGAAAAGGTCTTGGGCACCAGGGTGGCTTAGTCATTAAGCATCTGACTCCAGCTTAGGTCATGATCTCATGGTTGGTAAGTCTGAGTCCCACATCAGGTGAGCTTGAACCCTGCTTCGGGTGAGCTCAGGTCCCGCTTAGGATAAAACACAAACCCAGGTGAGCCCTGCCTCTCTCTCTCTCTCTCTCTCTCTCTCTCTCTCTCTCTCTCTCTGCCCCTCATGGGATTCTCTCTCTCTCTCTCTCTCTCTCTGTCTCTCTGACCCCTCACTCGTGCATTCTCTCTCTCAAAACAAACAAACAAATAAATAAAAGGTCTCAAGTCACTATTCTGAGTTCCTACATCAAGAAACTAGAAGAGTAAAAATAAACCCAAGCCAAGTAGAAGGAAATAAAAGTGAGGTCTTTTGTAGACATAGATAAGCTCTTTCTAAAATTTACATGGAAAAGCATAGGCTCTAAAATAGCTGAAATAATTTTGACAAAGAATAAAATGGGAGAAACTCCCCAATATCAATGCTTACTCTATTGGTACAAGACAGTGTAAAAATGGACATGTAATCAAGATCATCTAGCATAGACAAAGGGATATACACACAGGTCAGTGGAACGAAAGAGAATCCAGAAATAAACTCACATAAATATGCGGAACTAATTTTTAACAGTTGTATTGAGATATAATTCACACACCATGCATTCACCTATTCAAAATGTACAATTTAATGTCTTTTAGTATATTCACGGATTGTATAACTCACCACAATCTAACTTGAAAGTATTTTTGTTGCCACAAAGAGAAAATTAGTGTTCATTCTTTATCCCCTCCCATCAGCCCTAAGCAACATTAATATGCTTCCTATCTCTACAAATTTGCTTATTACGGCTATTTCACAGAAACAGTCACATACAATATGTGCCCCTTTGTTACTGGCTTCTTTAACATAGTATGATGTTTTCAAGGTTCATCCACGTAGCATATGTTGGCACTTCATTACTTTTATCACTTTTTATGACTGAATAATATGGGCACTTGGGTTGTTTCCACTCTTTGGCTACTATGAATAATGTTGCTATGAACATTTGTGTACTAACTTTGCACATATATTTTCATTTTTCTTAGGTATATACCTAGGACTGCAATTTCTGGGATCATATGGTAACTCTGTGTTTAACTATTTGAGGAATTTCTAGAATGTTTTCCAAAGCAGCTGCATCATTGTAAACTCCCACCAGCAATGTATGAGGGATAAATTTCTCCACTTCCTTGCCAACACTTGTTATCTTTGATTTTAGCCATCCTAGTGGGTGTGAAGTGGTATACCACTGTGGTTTTGAATTGCATTTCCCCAAGGACTACGAATGTTGAGTGCCTTTTCATGTGTTTATGCAGCATTTGTATATCTTCTTTGGAGAAATGTCTATCCAAATCCTTTGTCCATTTTTATTTATGTATTATTTTGAGAGACAGTGTACATACATAGGGGAGGGGCAGAGACAGAGAGAGAATCCCAAGCAGGCTCTGCACTGTCAGCATGGAGGCTGATGCGGGGCTTGAAGTCATGAACCGTGAGACAATGACATGAGCCGAAATCCAGAGTGGGTCGCATGACTGAGTCATCCAGGCGCCCCTTTTGTCCATTTTTGTATTTGTATTCGTGTTAATCAGTTGTAAGTGTTCTTTATATATTCTGGATACAAGTCCCTGTCAGATATCTGAACTGATTTTTGACATAGGTACAAAAGCAATTTAATGGAGGAATAGCCTTTTCAACAAAATAGTGCAGGCCATTAGACAGTCATGACCAAAAAAGAAAAAGAAAAAAAAAAAAAAAGAGGGAGAATTTTGACCTCATATTAAAAAAAAAAAAATTAAATAGCCTTAAATTTGCTCCAAAACTAAGCCCTAAAACAATAAATGTATTGCATCTTCATTGTGACAATTGAAGGCAAAATAAATGAGTCCTCTGTCTCTGAGGAATATATACTTTATTTCTACTTCTCAAGATTATGTAATTAGATTATTACATTAAACTTAGTTGCTGGGCAGACATCTATTTGCTGATTACTTATTCGAAATTGATAACTGTATTTATTATGCAAATGAACATAAATTTGATTCATTTAGTGACTACTGCCAAGCTTTTGTAGAGGGTTCTGCCAACAGAAGCAGCTTAGGAAATAATGGCTGAAACAAAAAATGTTACCACAAAATTTCAGGCTATGAATACCTAATCTCTTTATATATTTGTGAAATGTGGGAAAGGCTGTAAAAACCTGGAAGTTAATTGATGTGTCTTAACTTACCAGAGGTTTGTCTATATGGTCTGCAAAAGCAAAGGAGAAGATAAACACAAAAACAACTACAATTTTTGTGGATTGTGTTCCTTTTACTTTTTAAACAGGAACAGTTTTCCAGTATTGACGCCTTGGTGCAATTGTAACAGCTTAGTTCCTCCTCAAAAAAAAAAAAAAACAAAAAAAAAAAAACAAACCAAAAGTACTTTCACGTATTGCTTCACCATCACACAATTTTTATTAAGTTGTAGTTTTCAAAACGATAGATGTACCATTATTGAATCATACTTCTACACGTAGCCATATTGTTTACATTCAACATTTTATTACTATAAGCGATTCAATTAATATCTTTGGGAATTTGCATTTAAAAAACTTCCGGGGCGCCTGGGTGGCTCGTCGGTTAAGCGTCCGACTTCGGCTCAGGTCACGATCTCGGTCCGTGCGTTCGAGCCCCGCGTGGGGCTCTGTGCTGACAGCTCAGAGCCTGGAGCCTGTTTCGGATTCTGTGTCTCCCTCTCTCTCTGACCCTCCCCCGTTCATGCTCTGTCTCTGTCTCAAAAATAAATAAACATTTAAAAAAATTAAAAAAAAAAAAAAAGCTTCCTCAGTAGAAAACTTCCCAGCTCATATGCTTTTTGTCATCGGTGACTTTGGTGAGAGAGTTGCATGGAAGCGCTGGAGGCCTAATTTCGGAAGGGTTGAGACTCGAATAGGAGTTAATGAAATACATTCAAAGACATAGGCTGAAGTATAGGAATAAGTGGGTAGATAGAACTGAATGATCTATAAACTTTTTTTCTTTTCTTTTTTAAAAGTTTATTTATTTTTTAAGTAATCTCTACAGCGAAGGAGGGGCTTGAACTCACCACCCCAAGATCAAAAGCCACATGCTCTTCTGACTGAGCCAGCCAGGCGCCCCAAACTGCTGTTTCTCTTTATAAGAAAACTGTCACTTCCCAGTATATTAAAACAATTAAAAAAAAATTTTTTTTTCAACGTTTATTTATTTTTGGGACAGAGAGAGACAGAGCACGAACGGGGGAGGGGCAGAGAGAAAGGGAGGCACAGAATCGGAAACAGGCTCCAGGCTCTGAGCCATCAGCCCAGAGCCTGACCCGGGGCTCGAACTCACAGACCGCGAGATCGTGACCTGGCTGAAGTCGGACGCTTAACCGACTGCGCCACCCAGGCGCCCCTAAAACAAATTTTTTTTAATGTTTACTTATTTTAGAGACAGACAGAGCACAAGTGAGGGAGGGGCAGAGAGAGCCCGAGACAGAATTTGAAGCAGGCTGCAGGCTCTGAGCTGTCAGCACAGAGCCAGACGCGGGGCGCCAAAGTCGGACACCCAACCGACTGAGCCACCCAGGCGCCCCAGTGTGTGTGTGTGTGGGTGTGGTTGGTTTGCGTGTGTGTGTGTGTGTGTGTGTGTGTGTGTGTGTGTGTGTGTGTATTTAGTGAGTTTCTCCCGTATTAGAAGGTCAGCCACGTGAGGGTGGGGATTCTCTTGCGCGGGTTCAGGTGTGTCCCCAGCGCCTGCAACACTGCCGGGCACACAGGGGACGCTCAATAAGAGCCCAATGAGACGAGGAGGAGAGAGAAGACATAAAAGGAACGGAAGTAAGGACACCCGGCACCCGGGCTCCGACCCACCCGCCCGGACCTGCTGACCTCTCCCCAGCGCTCCGGCCCGCACACCCAGTCAACCAGCTCCGCTTCCGTCCCGCGAACCGCTCACCTTGCAAGCCCAACCAGGGAATCGGGCCCGCGGGCCCGTGCACTGCGCGTGCGCACCTCAACCCCGCCCGGCTTGGGCCCCTACGGGGACCGAGGACGGTGCGCCTGCGCACTCGGAGCCGGCGCGTCCAGGCCGGGGCGGGACTCGGTCCGCCAGACCGGGCTGGGCGGGTCCTGGCTCTGGGTCGGAAAGCCCGGAGTTTCGGGAGAGGGGCGCAGACGCCCAGGGGCGGGAGCAGGAGCCATCTGCCAGCCGTCCCAGGATGCCCAGCGCCGCGCGCGGCCTGGACTCCATTTCCCGGCGGCCCCCACGGCGGGCCCCGCTGCCCGCCCGCGCGCCGCGGCCCCTTTGTG
>NW_024412774.1:2210859-2297770 GCF_014898765.1 Herpailurus yagouaroundi
GCCCCGGCCCGCGGGCCGCTGGGCTCCCGGCGGCCGACGGCGCGCAGGGAGGTGCCGACCCTCGGGGAGGAGGCGGTGAGGATGTCGGGGATGGGCGCGCGCGCCAGCGGGCCTGCGGGGCTGGAGTGGGCGCGCGAGGGGGCCTGTGACCGTGGGAGACCATGTCACAACGTGCGTGCGCCTGTGTGTGCCTGTGCGAGCGTCTGTGACCATGACAGTGACGGTGAGTGTGCAGCTGTGTGTGTGGTCCTGTGAGACGGCGTGAGGTTGTGTGACCTTCTGTTGGTGTGACAGTGCGACCCACTGTGAGGGGACGGGTGCCAGGCCAGCCGCCAGCAGGAGGACTGTGTGGCTCCTGCGGCGGCCGGGTGGGGGTGTTCGCGAAGATCGGGCGGTCAGGGCGAGCCTGAGTGGGACTGGGATGGAAGGGAACGCTTGAGAGAGGAGAGGGGAGCCCCAGCTTCAGGCCTGGACGGCAGATGAGGAGGCTGCTGGGCCTTAGCCCTCTCTGGCACAGAAGGAGGCTCTTTCCCTTCCTCTCCTGGGCTCTAGAGTAGGTGAGGAATAGAAGAGGAGACCTACTGTGTGCTATTTGTGACCATAAATCACTGACATCTACTGAGCACAAGGGATGTGCCAAGCACTAGGCGGAATGCTTCCTGTGCATCATCTCATGATCCTTCCAGCAACTGATAGGGAGTAGGTACCATTTCACTGATGACGAAACTGAGGTTTGGAGTGGTTAGACCTAAATCATGGAGGTTGCAGAGCTCGTGAGTGGTAGACTGAGTATCTGCCGCCAGGTGTTCTGATCCCCAAACCTGGTGGTTCTTACTGTTACCTTATGCTGCTTCTGAGATAATTGCTTTGCTCTCCAAGGCAGAGAGGTTTAGTAGAAAATAACTCATGATTAGGAGTTTCAGTGACTGCGAATGCACAGCCCTCTCGCCCATCTCTTTTTTGAGGAAATTGCTCAGAAAAGTTCAGAGAATGGTTTCCAGGTAGAGTTTGTCATAAGCCAGGGCTACAAGCAGAGTGTTCTGACTCTTTGGTCCAGTGTCTTCCAGACAACATGACCCCTCTGATGCCTACTCTGTATAAAGAAGCTTTCCCTGGGGCACCTGTGTGGCCCAGTTGGCTAAGCGGCTGACTTTGGCTCAGGTCATGATCTCCTGGTTCCTGAGTTCGAGCCCTGTATTGGGCTGTCTGCTGTCAGCACAGAGCCTGGAGCCTGCTTTGGGTTCTGTGTCTCCCCCTCTCTCTGCCCCTTCCACACTCGTGCTTTGCTTTGTCTTCATGTCTTCGTGTCTCAAAAATAAATAAACGTTAAAAAAATTTTTTTAAAGATGCTTTCTCTGAGGCATTGTTTGTAGCTTTATCTCATTTTGTAGTAAGGGTGGTAACATATTCCCTTTTCCTATCATTATCTGATGGAAAGACTAAAAAGTCAGACCTAGATTCCAGTTGGGCTAACTTTTTACTATGAAGCCTTGGATTATTTCACTAATGAACAGATTTCATGGGTGAAGAGAAAAATAATCCTTACTTGACAGTGCTATTTATGGTTTCTTTATCCCTCTCCAGCTCTGTTTTTCCAGACACTGCCCTTCCATTGAGGAGCCTGAAGGAGGTGGACAGAAGAGCTGTCATAAATTCTTAAATTCTTAAAGCCATGTCCAAGGTAAGGAAGGATTTTTTCTCCCTGAGGTGCTTTGTTTTTCAGGTTGTATATGAATATCTTGCTTTTTTATTCTGAAATTCCCCAGCTAACAAAGTCCCATTCATTCAGTGATCTGGTCCTCATGTTCTTCAATCCATTAAAAGGAGGTCCCCAAAAGCCCAGTGAGCTTCCTTTGTTCCTAAGCCGGCATTTTCATCTTTGTTCAAGAAATAGCTCTGCTCCTCCTGTGGGTTAGGTGTTCTGTTAGGAGCTCTCAGGAGGCAAAAATGCACTCCTTGGAGGGATATGAAAGCCTTCATTATAGGGATTTGATTCATCGAGGTCAAGGTGTGTTCTGATGTGACTACAAGTGTAAAGCTTTCTCACAAACCCAGGTTTAAGAGGAAGGCAAGACAAGGGCTATTGGGGCAATCTTAATTATAGTACATGACAATGTCTCTTGCTCAGGGTCATTTTGAAGAGTGGAATGTGTTGGCTTTGGAGTGTTAAAGTGTGGGTCAGTGAAGGCAGGGATTTTCCCAGGCAATCAGTGGGCTCTGAAGAATGGGATTCCATGGGGGTAATAAGGTCCTGTTTTAAGGACATACTGAGTTAGTAGTGGGCTACAGCCAGGATATTTTAGGTCATGTAGTTAAAATTCGTGAAATTAGTATGGAAAAAAAACAGGACATTTTTTGAAAAAATGAGAACAGGAGAGAGTACTTGAATCTATATTTTAAAATGACTGTATACATCTATAATGAAAACAGTAAATAGTGTGGAATGGGAGCCAGAAGAAACAAATGAAAAGATCAACATATAATGCCCAGAAACAAATACAAGTACAAGTAAGAATGGAAAGTATTTATTCATTCACTGAACATATAGTTATTAAAGACTTCATTTATACCAAATGCTGGGAATACTGTGGCAAATAAAAATAGACACTGTCTTTGTTTTCATAGTTTAATGTTTGCTCATTTGTTTATCATGATAATGTAAGTGATGTTATTTTATTTTTTTTAATGTTTATTTTTTTTGACAGAATGAGCTGGGGAGGGGCAGAGAGAGAGGTGACAGAGGATCCAGAGTGGGCTCTGTGGTAACAGCAGAGAGCCTGATGCAGGGCTTGAGCTCCCGAACTGTGAGATCATAACCTGAGCCGAAGTTGGACACTGAACCAACTAAGCCACCCAGGCACCCCCGTGATATTATTTTAAAGTTTTTTATTTTGAGAGGGCGAGAACACGAGAGGAGGAGGAGCAGAAAGGGAGGGAGAGAGGTAATGCCAAGCAGGCTCCACACTGCTAGCGCAGAGCCTGATGCAGTGCTCAAACTCATGAACCATGAAATCATGACCTGAGCCAAGATGAAGTGTCAGACGCTTAACCGGCTGAGCCACCCAGGAGCCCCGTAAAGTGATGTTATTTTAAATCAGTGTAGACAGAATGGATTATTCATTTAGAAAAAAGACTCCTTCCTCACCCTTTGAGGTTAGGTACATTCTGTAGGTTAAATGTAAAGAGTAAAACAGATGAACTGTTGGATGAAAATATAGAACATGGCTGTAAACAAGAAGATAAGCCAGAAGAAATCAATTAGAGCAGCACTGTCCAGGAGAACTTTCGGTGATGACTGATAATAGAAATGTTCTACATCCGCATTGTCCAATACAGTAGCCACTAGCTACTGTAGGAACTGAATTTTTAATGTTAACTGATTTAAAATGAAATAGCCACATGTGACAAGTACCTAGTGTATTGAGTAGCACATATCTAAGCTCATAAAATAATAAAGCCAGGATGAAAATTATGGGTGATCTTGTACAAGTCACTTATTTTACAGATGAGGGAAAACAATCTATGTCACTAGTTAGTGATTGTATCAGATGTAGGAAGTTGTAGTATATGTTGATTGTCAGTATAAATAGATGATGGTGAGTGATGATTTGAAGACGGTGGTAGAAAATCATAAAGGACACTGTCAACAGTGATAGAACACATCATTTCATTCCTTTGGAATCTTCATTGGCTTCTCATTTTACTTGGAATGAAATTCAATGTCCTCTCCACAGTCTTTAAGGCCCTGCATGGTCCAGCTCCTGGCTACCCCATACCTCATTTTCTACAAGTCTTTTTCTCTGTTCCAGTCACACTGGCCAACTAGCTGTTCCGTAGACTCACCCAGTTCTTTCCTGTCTCTGAACCTTTGCATTTGCTCCTCCCTCTTCTGTAACTCTCTTCCCTTAGGTGTTGGCATGGCTTGCTCTCTCACTTTTAGATTGTTGTTCAAACATTACTGCTTCCTTGAGGTTTACCTTGACCATCCTATCTAAAACACCTTGTCACTCTAAATCACCTTCCCTTGTTTTTGTCATAGTATGACTTTATGTTTAATGTCTTTCTCCTATGTTAGAATATTAACTCCACAAGAGGAGAGACTGTATTTTGTTCGCCATTGTATTTCCAATACTTAGAACATTATAGGGAGTAGGCATTCAGTAAATATTTGTCAGATTAATATATAAATGGACAAGATTGTGAATTTCTCATCTGTGAGTGAGCCCAGAGAGGTAAGAGCCAGCTACCTCTTTTCTCCTGCCACTGAATTGGTAATGGAAAAAGCAAAAAGCAGAGGGTATGATGTGTAGAATAGACAGAGCCCATTGGCCCCAGTGCTATTTCTGGGACCCCATGAATCAGTCTCTGGTGGGAGGATCCAGAAAACCGCATTTTTATTAAGTCCACAGATGATTTTTTTAATGTGTTTTAGTGTTTGTTTATTTTTGACAGATAGGGTGGGGGGAGGGAAGAGAGAGAGGGAGACACAGAATCTGAAGCAGGCTCCAGGCTCTGAGCTGTCAGCACAGAGCCCGACACAGGGCTCGAACTCATGAACTGTGAGATCATGACCTGAGCCAAAGTCAGATGCTTAACTGACTGAGCCACCCAGGCGCCCCATGTCCAAGGATGATTTTAATGCACATTTTTTGACAGCCTCTCCTAATGATTATATTAAAGTGTGCCTCTTGTAAACAGCATATTGTTGGTTGCAGCTTCATGCCTTCCACAGTCCCTGTGGCTGTCACCATTCTCTGGCAGTCTGTGGCAGCCCTGTGGCTGCTGTAAGTGGCCCTGTGTGCTTCCCATGATTCCTTATGCCTCCCACAATCCCACATCTCCCTCAAAACATTGATCTTTTTAGAGGGATCCAGTCTGAGAATATTTGTCTTTTAATTAGTGTTCACTACATTTTCGTTTAATGTAATTACTGATGTATTTGTGTTTAAGGCTAATACTGATGTATTTGTGTGTATAGCCTTGTAGTTTGTTTTCTACTTACTCCCATCTGTTCTTTGTTCCTTTACTTCTCCTTGTTTACCTTCTTCTGGATAAATCAAGTACTTTTTCTTTATTCTCTTGTTAATTATACATTATTTTTATTATCCTTTTAGTGGTCACTCCAGGATATTTACCCATATCATTATGTAATTATCTCCTTTCTTCCTTCTGCAATCTTCCTTCTATAGTTACTACTCTTACTACTTTCTGAACAAGATAAGGCCCCATAGTGATTTCACTCCCATTTATTGTTATTATTAGATACTATATTTATAGTTATTCCTCTGGGACTCTTGATTTCTTCTTGATTTTCCTTTCCATCCTTTTCCATTTTCCTCCACCTGAAGAACCATTAGTATTTCTTTGAGTGCAGGTCAACACTTTACTCCCAGCCTGAATTATTTTTTCAGTAGCTCCAATTCTTGCTAGGTCACAATAACATAATTTAAATTTTTTTCTGAGGTTAAGTACGTTTGGGGAATCATAGTCTCCGTGGAGAGAATATCTTCTAGGATTCATTTTAAGGAAATAATTAGAGACCTCTATTGAATCTTTAATTTAACATACAGTAGTATTATATGAGAACTCTACTATAATGTTAAATTAGTGAGAATCCCAATTCTGACATCATAGTGAAAAATTAAGATTCATATAAATGAAAATAAACGGGTTAGTAAATAAGGTACAACATATTTATACCACATTATGTTATCAATCCAACAAAAGTGATTTTATAAGTAAATGAATGCAGATAGATAATCAGACATGTCTGCATAAGGAAACATTTGAAGAAATATATACTAACTGTAAATTTTTATTGTTTCTAGGAGGTAGGGTGACATGGTGGGTAGATGTGGGGATGAGTACTTCCAATTCTTTTAACTTTTATAAAAAGGAAGAAAATTCACTGAGGGTAGAAATACTGGACATTATTTGGTAAGTTTCTTTGATGATTACAAATCATATGAAGTTCCTGTTTTATCAGATCAAAACAAATATTAAAATATTTGCAAGATATTCAGGTCTCATTGGCTGAGAGGAAAAGGACAGTCAGCCAGTTGAAACCTAGACTCCTTTAGGATGGGCAGCTAAAAAAATGTCTTTTTTAAAAATTTTTTTTTTTCAACGTTTATTTATTTTTGGGACAGAGAGAGACAGAGCATGAATGGGGGAGGGGCAGAGAGAGAGGGAGACACAGAATCAGAAACAGGCTCCAGGCTCCGAGCCATCAGCCCAGAGCCTGACGTGGGGCTCGAACTCACGGACCGCGAGATCGTGACCTGGCTGAAGTCGGACGCTTAACCGACTGTGCCACCCAGGCGCCCCAAAAAATGTCTTTTAAGAACACTGCCTACCAAAAGCTGCCTCACCTCTGTTTACAGTAGAAATGTGTGTAGAACACTTTTTTTTTGCACAAAATATTAGAGTTTGTATTGAAGTGTTTGAGGTTTGATAGAATTGATGCTTGACAGTATCCAGCCCTGTCTAGGGCAAATTTTTTCTTTTAAGACCCAACTCATGTTCCTTTCCTTCCTTTCTTGAAGCCTTTACTCACTTCCCATATTTCCCTGTAGTAAGAAGTGTTTTAGAAATGGAAGCATGTAAGAACAAGCTGATGTATGTAACTGATGTTTCTTGGAGGCATACTTCTGCTTCCTGTATAGCTTCCTTAACATTGTTGTCCATTACTGGGGCACTAGCCCAGTATCGACTCATTTTTTCCATTAAAAATATTTGCATAAAAGCATTGATGTACTTAAATACATCTTCAGTAGGACCATTACACTGCAGAGTCACATTAATAGGAGTGATGTTCATATCTGATGACCACTAAGGCAAGGGCACACACCAGAACTTACCCTAGATGGGATACTGGAGGCCACTGGAGTGCTGGGTATTCCCCTTCAGTTGCTGGGCTGTGGGGAGATCTGGGATTGTCACCACAGGGCTCAGTGCAGTAGCTGTTTACCAACCAACGTGACAGTATTTCAGTATTTAACAGATCAATTCAGCTCTTCACATGTGTACCATTGAGTGTATCTATATATCATCCCAGTTAAAGAGTCGGTTTTGCTCTGTGACACGCCAAACCAGCTGAGCATATAGTAAACCATATGCAAGCCCTGGTAAGTCTGGAGTAGATTTACCTCGTTAGAAAGAATATCCATTTTGAATTTTTAGGAAGCAGACCAGGTCTTATTCCATGTGATAAAGATCCTTAATTCAACGTAGTATTATTAGTTGAGAACTACACTGTAACATTTGAAAAACTCTCGCTCATTAGACATGCACAACTGGGTATGTTCCTCTAGTGAGAGCTGTAGGGGTTTTTCACTGCACTTCACTATCGCATCTGAAATACTATTTAACAGTGCTTAAAATTAGTATTATTTTGTTTCTGTAAAGAGAAGTCACCATCTTTGAAACTCACTGGGGTTATCAAGAGCTGTTAGATAATCTTTTATGACCCCAGTTGTTCTGTTATGGCATACATTTCTTTAAGTTATATTTTGCGAAATCCCTACAGAACTTATTTAATGTATTTATTACCTACATGTTTAATTTTAAGAAATCAATATTATGAACATCAAATACATTTATATATGTTACTCTGTTGACATACCTGGAACATTGGCCATTCCATTGAAGAGTTTGGAAAATGTAGGTTTAGACCACATACAACTTAGAGGGCTTAACTCATGTTCCTGTCTCTTCCTTAAAGTCTTCTTTCACTGTCCTAGTCTATCCTGATTTTCCATATTGAGAAATGCATTAGCATTTAGTATGAATAACATACTTTGCTCTTGTTTATAGTGTTCTGTTATTGCTCATTTTTGTGCTATTAATCTTTTCACCATCAGTAGAGACTATAGATTATGCCAGAAATTGTATGCTTTCCATGACAGAATATTAAAACCAAGCAAGAGAAATCATCTTAGCAAGTGTTTGACATGTGTTGCACAGAACCCAAGATATGGCCTGAAAATTTCACTATATGCACTATTTCTCTCTAAAAGTACAATTTAACTTTTCAAACTATGCCAGTCTGACGTTAGGAACACTAGTTGAGCATAAAAGAATATGTTTATGTCATTTCAGGATTTGGTGACATTTGGGGATGTGGCCGTAGATTTCTCCCAAGAGGAGTGGGAGTGGCTGAACCCTGCTCAGAGGAATTTGTACAGGAAGGTGATGTTGGAGAACTATAGGAGCCTGGTATCACTGGGTAAGGAAGTCTCACCAGAATTCAGAATCTGCACACAGGGCTGCTTTCCAATGTTTAGGAAGCCTCTGATGTACTTCACTAAATTTCTCTTTCTTGTGCTTCCCAAAATGGGTTGAGTTTTGTAGAACTGGCAGCTTCATTGGATTATTTCTACCATTTCATTTTCCCCATTCTTCAGAATACTTCACATCTTCCTATACTCCCTTCTGTAATGCCCTCATCAACTTCCTGATGACCAAGCAACTCGATCTGCCTTACAGATCTGGCTAATTCCCCTTTTATTTCTTGTAAGCAGGAGTTTCAGTTTCTAAGCCAGATGTGATCTCATTATTGGAACAAGGAAAAGAGCCCTGGATGGTGAAGAAGGAGGGGACAAGAGGCACATACCCTGGTGAGTGAGAATTAGGAAGATAGAGTCCATTGCAGGGAAAAGCTCAGCTATTCTGAAAGCTTCCAGCGTATAATTGATGTTTCCTGGGTAGCTTTTCTTAAAGGCTGAAGGCCTGGGAAGAAACAGTGAGGTGTCATTAGCGTGAGCTAACTTACTCTTCTTGTATATATTCTCTCATACGTCACTGTATTCTCTAATAACCCTCTCCTGTTCTCTGAGTCCAAACTGGCCCTGTCTGCTTGCCCTTCTTTTTTAGTTTTGGCACAAGTTGCTTCATCACATTTAAAAGAATCCGGAGACAACAATGACTTTTTTTTTTTCCCCCTTTTCAGTCACTCATTCCTTTATATTGAAGGATTCACTGAATTTTTACTTTGAGAAAATAATTCTGCTAACTTCTTGGGGTTATTCAGAGGTTTATTAACCATCAAGGAAAAAAGAAATAATTCCCAGTTACGTTTTCAAGTCTGGGCGACTGGATGGTGACACCATTTAATAGAAATAAGCCAGAAGAATATGTTGGTAGGAGAAAAGATGATAATTTGACTTGGGACAGAAGAGTTATTTTTATGAGATGGAGAGACTTTGGAGTGAAGAAATGCAACATGCCACTAGAGTGGGACAGAGGCTTAGAAGAAAAAGTCTGGCATAGAGGTGCTAGTATGAATGAATGAGGTCACTAGTCTTATAGCTTGAGAGAGAAACCCTGGTCCTGAGGCCTTTGTGAGTAAGTGGATCTTTGACAACTTTCTCAGTGTTCTCTTTGTGATAAATGGTCTCTACAGTTTCTGTCTTGGGTGAAATTTTACAAATTTGTCTTTTTCTTTTTTTATTAAGCAGTCATTATTGCCCAACATAGTGCTGGAGCTCATGACCCCAAGATCAAGAGTCACATGCTCTTCCGACTGAGCCAGCCAGGCACCCCTAAGTTTTTATTTTTATTTTTTAAAGTTTATTTATTGGGGCACCTAGGTGGCTCAGTCAGTTAAGTGTCCGACTTCAGCTCAGGTCATGATCTGTGGTTGCTGAGTTCGAGCCCCACGTCGGGCTCTCTGCTGACAGCTCAGAGCCTGGAGCCTGCTTTGGATTCTATGTGTCCCTCTCTCTCTGCCTCTTGCCCACTCACAGAGTCTGTCTCTCTCTCAAAAATAAAAAATAAACATTAAATAAATAAATAAATAAAGTTTATTTATTTTGAGAGAGAGAGAGACAGCGCGAGCGTGAGTGAGTGGGGAGGGGCAGAGAGAGAGGGAGAAGGAAAGAGAAAGAGAATACCAAGCAGGCTCTGTGCTGTCAGCATCGAGCCTGACGCAGGGCTCGAACTCCCAAACCATGAGATCGTGACCTAAGCCAAAATCAGGAGTTGGACACTTAACTGACTAAGCCACCCAGGTGCCCCAAATTTTTATTTTTCTAAACATCACCTTTTCATTCATGTTATCAAATTTATTCTCATGAATCTGAACAAAATAATCTTGTAACCCTTTTTATTTTTAGTATCTATAGTTTCCAATTTTAATTTATTTTGTATACCTATTCTTTTTTTAAAAAAATTATTAGGTAGCTAGTTATGAATCAATTTTATTTTTAAAGCCCAGTTTAAGGATTTATTAGAGTTACCACTCTTCTCCAATTCTTTATTTTTTGCTTTTCACTAATTCCGTTGTTCTAGTTTTCTGAGATTTATTTTGTTCTCCGTTTTGCTGAAATAAATGCTTAATCATTTCATTTTCTTTTATTCACTAAATGATTAAGGGCTATGAATTCTCCTTTGAATATAACTTTAGCTGTTTTCCAGAGATTCTGATTTTTAGTGTTTTTGTTATTGCTGTTTCCTAAATAACCTACTTTGAAAATATTTCTTTTACACAAGAGTTGTTTAAAAGAAAGTTTCTAGTTTTATTGTATTTTGATCAAATTGTTTTATCATATTTGATCAAATAGGAATTAGTACTAATTCTACTTTCTAACTTTAGGATTTTGTATGGCCAAACATATAATTGGTATTTGTAAATATTCCATAGGTTCCAAGGTTTAAGTCTTTATTTTCAGTGTAAAGAGCTTGTTACATAAGTTTTACTCTTTTTATTATGTTATTAAAGTCAGTCTTTACTTACCTATTTCCATCTTATTTTTTTCTTAATAACTTTAAAGAATTACATACAGTAAGTCACATCCATATACATTATACAGTGTGAGGAGTTCTGACTGTTGTATAAACCCATGAGACAATCATTATTATCAAGACATACAGTGTTTCCATCACCCCAAAAGATGGCCTATGCCTCTTTATGTACCATTTTTTCTCTACTCCTGGCTCCAAATGCTATTCTGATCTTGGTCATTTTAGATTAGTTTCCATCAGAGCTAAATGGAACCATACAGTATATATTATGTCTGGCTTATTTTACTCATAATTTTGAAAATCATTAACAATTTTATGTAGATCTCCCACATTTTGTTCTTCCATTCACCTGTTCACAGACATTTAGGTTATTTCCAGTTTTTGGCTATTACAAAGTGTCTCTGAAGCTGTCATTTATAGGACTTTGTATGCATGTATGTTTTAATTTTTCTTGGGTAAATATCTAAAAGTGTAATGAGTCAGACAATAGGAGTATGTTTAACTTTTAAAGAAACTGCTGGTTTTCCAGTGTGTACCATTTTCATTCCCAGAAGCAATGTCGAAGACTTGCAGTTGTTCCATATACCTTGGTATTGTCAGCTTTTAATTTTATTCATTCTAATGGTTGTGTTGTGGTATCTCATTATGCTTTTAAGATGCATTTCTCTGATGACATAATGTTGAATGTCTTTCTTGTGCTTACTGACCATATATCTGTTGTAAAGTGTTCAAATCTTTTGCCCGTGTTTTATTATTATTTTTTTTATTCTTGCTGAATTGTAAGACTTCTTTATATAGTCTCAATACAAGTCTTTTGCCATTTATATGTATTGGGATATATGTATGCTAGTTGTGGCTTGTGTTATTGTTTTTCTACTGCTGCCTTTTGAACATCCAGTTTTCAATATTTGTAAAGTCCAATTTATTAATTTGTCGTTTGGTGGTTTTTGTGTCATACCTTAGAAATTCTTGCTACCCCTCAGTCACAAAAATTTTTTTCTGTGTTTTCTCCTATAGTTTTAGCTTTTACATTTACATGAGCTAAATATTGTGTCTTATATGAGGTAAAGAACAAGGTTTTGGTCCTCTCCCCCAACTATTTGGATATACAGTTGCTTGAGTATCTTTTTTTGAAAAGACTTTAACCATTATACTGCCTTGCTGGTACCTTTGTACCAAAA
The DNA here is from genome assembly GCF_014898765.1 of Herpailurus yagouaroundi. Taxonomy (NCBI): domain Eukaryota; kingdom Metazoa; phylum Chordata; class Mammalia; order Carnivora; family Felidae; genus Herpailurus; species Herpailurus yagouaroundi. Next base: position 2,222,784 of record NW_024412774.1, read on the forward strand.
GCAGTTGGTCATATCTACATGGGTCGAGTTCTGAACTCTATTCTATTCTGTCTATCTATATATCCTTTCATCAGTACTAGTCTAATTACTATAGCTTTATAGTAACTTTTGATATGAGATAGTTCAACTTGTAAAATCACTTTATTTAAATCCATTTGCATTCCCAAATAAATTTTAGAATGAAGTTAAGAATTTCTACCCCAAAAGCCTGCTAGGATTTTGATTGGGATTATGTGGAATCTATACATCAATTTGGGAAGAACTGATATTCTAATTAATGTCATTTGAGTTTTTTAGTTCATGAGTATGGTGTATTTAGCCGTTTATTAGTCTTTTTAAAATTCTCTTATCAATGTTCTGTAGTATCTGGTGTAGTGGCTATATATATGTATTTTTTTCTGAGTCTTATGGTAAGTTTTAGTGCTATTATAAATAGAATTCTTAAAAATTCAGTTTTCCAGTTGTTTGTTGCTAGTATGCAAAAGTGTAAACTGATCTTTATATTTTCTATCTTACGATCTTGCTAGATTTATTTAGTAGTTCTAGTAGTTGTTTGTAGGTTTCTGAGGATTTTCTGCATAGACCATCATGTTACCTGCAAATACAGTTTATTTCTTCCTTTCTGATCTTACAGCTTCTTTTTCTTGACTTGCTGCAATAGCAAGGACCTCCTATATAATGTTGAATAGAATTGCCAAGAGTAGACATACTTGGATTATTTCTAATCTTAAGGGAAAACCTATTCAGTCTTTCACCACTAAGTTCATGTTTCTTAGATGCCCTTTATCAGTTTAAGGAAATTTTATATTCCTGGTTTGCTAAGAATTTTTATAATAAATAGATGTTAAATTTAGTCACATACTCTTTCTGTACCTATTGAAATGATCACATGATTTTTCCACCTTTAATCTATTAATGTGGTGAATTACATTGGTTTTCACATATTAAGCCAACCTTGCATTGCTGGGATCAGCTATGAGTGGTAATGATTATGCTTTCATATTTTCTTGGATTTGATCTTCAGTGATTTTATTAAAGGTTTTTACATTTATGTTCATTACTACATTGATTTTCTAAACCATAATAGGAATTTTGGTTTTATTATAAATATGGTGAGAAACCATTGGAAAATCTTGAGAATAGGTGATGGGGAAGGCGGCAAATTAAGGCTTGTGGCAGGTTAATAAAATCAAGCAATTTAATACAAAATTACTTTTACGTGAAGGCATTTTAGCTTTGGGAGCAATTAAAAATTTAGATTTGGTTGGGGCACTTGGGTGGCTCAGTCGGTTAAGTGTCCAACTTTGGCTCAGGTCATGATCTCACAGTTCGTGGGTTCGAGCCCTGCATTGGGCTCTGTGCTGACAGCTCAGAGCCTGGAGACTGCTTCAGATTCTGGCTCTCCCTCTCTCTCTGCCCCTCCCCAGCTTGCACTCTCTCTCTCTCTCTCAAAATAAATATACGTTAAAAAAAATTTTTTTTTTTAATTTACGTTTGGTTGAACTATATCACATAGAAAACTACTGTCAAGAAGACATTTTTTTTAGGCTACAAAAGTTTAGCTATAGCTGCATGTATAACCTAAGGCAACTAACAGTACCTTAGGGTCTGGGGATCTTATGGAGGTGTTTTAAGCCACATTAACATTATGAAATTGGCTTTTTAAAGATAATGCTTGAATGAAAGATAGCCTAAGGCAAGAAAGAAAGGGTGTTTGGAGACTAATATTAATATAACTATAAAATTTTTGTTTCAGAAGTTATCTTCTAATGAACAAATACAAAAGACATTTGTTTTCTTGGTATCTTTTAGATTGGGAGTATGCATTTAAAAACAATGAATTTTCATCAAAGCAAGTTATTTATGAAGAATCATCCAAAGTACTGACAATGGGAAGAAGCCATCTTAGTTATAGCCTTGACTGCCCCAGTTTGAGAGAAGACTGTAGATGTGAGGACTGGTTTAAGAACCAGTTAGGCAGTCAGGAGGTACATTCTAGACAACTGATCACCACTCATGAAGAAATCCTCACTGAAGATAAAAGTAATGAATATACTAAACCTTGGCAAACTTTCCATCAGGATGCAATATTTGATATAAAACAGAATTTTCCCACCAAAGAAAGAGTACATAAGCATGAGCCACAAAAGAGAAACTACCGAAAAAAATCTGTTGAAATGAAACATAAGAAAGTCTGTGTACAAAAGAAACTTTTGAAATGTAATGAATGTGAGAAAGTTTTCAACCAGAGCTCATCTCTTACTCTTCATCAGAGAATTCATACTGGAGAGAAACCCTATGCATGTGTTGAATGTGGGAAAACCTTCAGCCAGAGTGCAAACCTAGCTCAACATAAGAGAATACATACTGGGGAGAAACCTTATGAATGTAAAGAATGTAGGAAAGCCTTCAGCCAGAATGCACACCTTGCTCAACATCAGAGAGTTCATACTGGAGAGAGACCTTATCAGTGTAAAGAATGTAAAAAAGCCTTCAGCCAGATTGCACACCTGGCTCAACATCAGAGAGTTCATACTGGAGAGAGACCTTTTGAATGTATTGAATGTGGAAAGGCCTTTAGTAATGGTTCATTTCTTGCTCAGCATCAGAGAATTCATACAGGAGAGAAACCTTATGTATGTAATGTGTGTGGGAAAGCCTTTAGCCATCGTGGATACCTAATAGTACATCAGAGAATTCATACCGGAGAGAGACCTTATGAATGTAAGGAATGTAGGAAAGCTTTCAGCCAATATGCACACCTTGCTCAACATCAGAGAGTTCATACTGGAGAAAAACCTTATGAATGTAAAGTATGCAGGAAAGCGTTCAGCCAGATTGCATACCTTGATCAACATCAGAGGGTTCATACTGGAGAGAAACCCTATGAGTGTATTGAATGTGGGAAGGCCTTTAGCAATAGTTCATCACTTGCACAACATCAGAGAAGTCATACTGGAGAAAAACCTTATATGTGTAAGGAATGTAGGAAAACATTTAGCCAGAATGCAGGCCTTGCTCAACATAAGCGAATTCATACTGGAGAGAAACCTTATGAATGTAACATTTGTGGGAAAGCCTTCAGCTACAGTGGATCTCTTACTCTACATCAAAGAATTCATACAGGAGAGAGACCCTATGAATGTAAAGATTGCAGAAAATCTTTCAGGCAGCGTGCCCACCTTGCCCAGCATGAGAGAATTCATACCATGGAGTCATTCTTGACTCCTTCCTCTCCCTCACCCTCTATGTCCAGTCAGTTGCCAAGACCTGTAGGTTTTATCTCCTAAAAATGCCTTGAACCAGACTCCTTTAATCCGTTTCCCTTCCATTATCTTTGTCCAATACACAGCAATCTATTTCATATGGACTATGGAAATAACTTTCTGATTGGTCTCCCTGTATTTACCATTTCCTTTGTCAGTTGCCTACACTGTAGTCAAACTTGTACTTTAAAAGTTTGACGATATCACTTCTCCTTCATTGGTACCCTTCATTGTTATCCCATAGTTCTTAGGTTAAAGCACACATTCCTCAAAATAGCGTAAAAGACCCCCTGCCCCAGATACCTTGTTCCATTTATACCTTACAAAGTACTGTTTTGTGTCAAAATCCATCTAATTCTTTGGACAATTAAGAACTCCTATTCCAGTATCAAACAGATCTGGGTTCTAATCCTTGCTCTTCCATTTTCTAGCCCTCTAGTTTTAGAGAAACATTTTGTCCTTTGTAAGGTTCAGTCTTATTTATATTATGGGAATAATAATGGTACTACCTCAAAAGTTGATGGGAGAATTAAATGAGAGAATGCATGTAAATTGCTCAGAGTGCCTAGCATAAAGTAATCACTTAATAAACATTACTGTAAAATGAAGAGATATTGTGGTATACAAAGAAGACCTGATCCTCTTAGCAGGGATCATCTGAGAAAAGCAGTAGCAGCTCAACACTTAAGAGATTATAAATATTTTTAAGAATAGCAGTCATTGTTCTAAAGTGGTTGATAAGGGCATCTAATACAGTAGCATTGGTGTTAAAGTCCACGATGATACAGAGCAAGATCTGACTTTGTTGGTAAAAACTTCATTAGATATTCAGCAGTTCTAATAAGCCAGATTTTAAAAATCACTAGTAACAAGTAGGCTTTACTAAGATATATTCAACATTTACACTTAGACAAAGGCAAAATAGGTATTTTTTAAAAGACAAAAAGACCAATAACCAAAGAAGAATAGAAAATAAAATGGAAGTTTGACCCCTCTCCTAATTCCAGGTGGTTGAATTGTATTAAATCTATGTCATTTAAAACTGAAAAGGTTAAGCTAGCTCTCCAAGCTGTAATTCTGAAACTAGAGGGGAAAAGAAAATTACAGATCAGTACTCCTAAACTGGCTGCCCACAGACATTTGATTTGGTAGTCACCGAGTTTAACATGAATACAAAATAATAATAATAATAATAATAATAATAATAATAATACCTTTATGTGGGCATGTTTTCCAGTTCTCCACAGTTCAAACCACTCCTTCTTTACATCTGATTTATTTTACACTTTATATTACTTCCTGACTCCTGGAGGCTTTGAGTATGCAATCAATTCAGAACCAACTCACACAGCATTACAGGTACGCAGAAAATGGATGAAAAGGAAGACTTGAATAGACACTTTATCCTTCTGCAGGGGGAAGACTATTCTAGAGATGTTAGAGGCCCAAAATTAATTTACAGACTCTTTGTAACTAATAGAATCCTAATTTTTTTTTAAGGCTTGAAACACTGTGTGCATGTCAACGCACACACATATACATTCATACAGGGAAACACATAAATACATAAATAAAGGTACTATGTCAGTGGCTTAACAGTATTAATAACATTAATTCTGCTCTACAAAACCAACTCCCTCATCCTTTTATCTGAATGTAAAAGTTATTAAAGGACGCTGTAATTTATAATCAGTGAAAACAATCTTCCTAAACGAGACATGAGATCCAGAAGCCACACACACACACAGATTCCAGGTTTTACTGCATAGGAATTTTATTAAGCCTTTATATAGTCAAAGACAGTATAAACACAAAGTTTTTTATTATCAGTATTGTAGATATTACAACATATGAAATTCATATCCTTAACATAAAAGTGCTCCTACAGATCACTTAGGAAATGACACTACTCCCATGAGCAAAGGATATAAAGAAGCAACAGGTGACTGGTAAGTGACAGAATCTCACTAGAATAAGAACAAGTTAAACGAACTATCCATTTGTCAATATCAAACTGAGAAAAAAAATCTGCATTGCAAAAGCACAGAAAAGGAGATACTTCTATGCAGTGATATGAGGAAGTATGAATTTGTACAAAATTTCTGAAAGGTAACTTGTCAATATCAGAATTTTCACTGGGACAATCAGAATTTTCTTTACAAATTTACTTTATTTCCTTATCCCATTAAACAGATAAAACAACGTAAAAGGTACCAAACAAAAAAGATCAGAAAAGAGGATCATCAGTGGATGAGAGAGTTGAACAAATAATAGACAAAAGGGAAGAAAGTGTTCATTCATGAAATGTAGCAGAGGCTGCTGCTATCTGAAATGTTCGAATGATAGGGATGTCAGTAACAGAAGCCACTTTACAGAGGCTGGGGGTAATAAGAAACAGTGACAAGACTGTTCGGTGCCTTTCTATGTGGCAGTCAACAGCTTCCTCACTTCACCCTCTCTTCTGTAAGTAAATTGAATAGGATCCTTCACACCATCCACAAAAATGAGTTCCAGTTAAATAAATTCTTAAATGTAAAATCAGCAAGTATTATAAGAAAATATAGTAGGATATATTTACAAACTGGGATTGAACATATCTTTCTAAAAAATGCTTTTAAACAATTTAAAAACAACAGAAGGGAAGAAATTATAACAACATATAAAGGGAAAGATGTAAGGACACCTGTAAGTAAAGGACAACTAAACAAGTATAAAAACGGACAAAGTATAAGAATAGGTAAATCATAGAAGAAATCGGGATGGCTCATAAAGGAGTCCGTGCTTAACCTCACTAGTATTGAGATACAGATTTAAATAATGTAATATCAAAAAGTGGCAGCTGTATGGAGAAATGAGTACTCCTCATTGCCATTTTGGAGGCAGTGAAGTTTTTAACATGTTCGCTCAAGTCCCTTTGGAAGGCAGTATGATTAGTACATGAAACACTGGAAACAATCTAGATTTCCATGGGACTTGACTAGAAATACTAGCAGCAGTTTCAAAGAAGGGACCAATGATATAGACATGGATGGATTTGTCTAAAGGACACTGAAGCAGCACATTTTGCAGATTTGCACAGTATTATATATTTTAAAAACATTTCTAACATTTAAATAAGTATGCAAATATTTAGAAAGAGTCTGGAGAGACACACCCAACTAATAAGTGTTCCTTCTAGGGAGGAGACTGGGATTGGATATTCTGGTCAAGAGGAGATTTTGTGTTCTCTGTAGTATTTGAAGTTTTAAACAACAATGTAAGAAATTTAACCTATGCAAAAGTAAACTTAGCATGAGAGAAAGTTGGCAGGTAAATTAGAACCTTTTTGGAATTTAGAGAATATTAGCTCATCGACTTGCCAGTCCTTCCCAAGCATACAGAGATCCCAGTAACCTTTCCCATCCAGGGAAACTGATATACAGCTACCTGGAATAATCAAGCCATAATCAGATTTTTTAAAAAGTAATCTCTATACCCAACATGGGACTCAACTCACAACCCTGAGATCAAGAGTTTTATGTTCTACCAACTGAGCCAGCCAGATGCCCCAAGCCATATCATTCCTAAATGTTGAACAGACAGTTAAGGATCATAACATATGAAAACTATCAGAATAAGAAGCAAGAGACCGAAATAAACCTACAGTGGGGAAAGTTATGTAATAACAGAAGAAAACAAAATTTATATTAAATTTGAACCTAAGTATTCCCATATTTATGGGAATCTATATAAAAAAAATTAGGTAATACTGTACACCTGAAGTGGATGCAACAATGTTAACTATACTGGAGTTAAAAAAATTTTAAATCGTTTTAAAGAAAAAAATAGTACAGAAAGAAATCGTCTGTTTTGTAGAAAAAAATCAGAACTCATAAGAATGAAAAAAATGTTATTGCTGTAATAAACCTAACAGAAGTTTTTAAAGAAAATTCAGGAAACTTTCCAAGCTCATAAATTATAAACAAAAAGGGACATTCAATTAATAGGAGTTCCAAAGAAGTTTACAGAGAAAGGGTATCAAATGATTGAGAACCTTTATAAACTGAAGAAAGTTATGAATGTTCAGCTTGGAACAGTTCACCGAGTGTTGGGCTGAACTGGCAAAAACAATTACAATGGGAAAAAAATACATCCAGAAATATGCTTGTGAAATTTCAGAATACTGAAGATGAAACCATCCTTTTCAAAAAGCTTTAAAAAAATGTGAATGTCTCTAAAAAGAACATTCAAGATACCATTAGCCTCCTCCCTGTCAGCAATATTAGATAATACAGAATGTGCTGCACCTTCCAAGTTACAAAGTAAAATTACTTTGAACCTAGAAGTCTATACCCAAACAACAATAAAGTGTGAGACCAAACACTGATATTCTGTATGTGTAGTTTGCTTCAGTTTACTCTCATTTATCCTTTATTAGGGTACTAAAGGATTAGCTTTAGCAAAATGGATGAAACAGGAAGGCGGCAGCAGGAAAAACTTCAATAAACACATGTGATTGGGAAAGCGGTGCTGAGGATGACTAGGATGATGGTTCTACAACCATCAGATCAAATCACTCTAGGCTACAAATCCAGGAACTCAATGAAGAAAATCTTCAGGAAGATTGAAATAGGTTACATTAAGTAGGTACGAAGTTGGAGGATTATAACAATACGGTGAAGAATAAAAGTTTGTTCTTAGGAAGACAGGCAGTTATTGGCTTTGAAAAACCATACCAGTTATCAGGTCTGAATATAAAGTCCCCATGAAATGCGGTAGGATTTTGGAAAACAAATGAAAAAATAAAATCCATTTGACTGATACCAGGAGGAGACTCCTCTAAGTGCATACTGGGATAACATCGGACCTAGAGAGGAGGAAATGTAATCTTCACACACTGCTTGGCTCCAACTCTTCAGAGAATATTTACACCATGATAATGATTGAGTGCTATTTTATTTCCAACTTTACAATATATAGACAAGTCACTTGTTTGTCTCTGCATGTATATAGGACTATTTACTGTCTACTTAATGTAACAGGCAAAATGTAGCTGACAGATTGGATGGTGGGAGGTTGATGGTAATGAGAGATTGAGGAAGATTCAGAAGATCTAATTAAAGTCAACAGAATAAGAAACAGGTTACCTGTACTTCCAGGTAAAATACAACAGAGGAGCTAATATGGTGGGATGAGTTAAATTCTTATCTTTCCTAAGAAATATTACTAAAGAGTCTATAAAGTTGATAAATGGAAAAGCAGCAATTTAGGATTAGGATTCCGACAGAAACCTAATTCCAATTAGCTTGGAAAAAGGAATTTTTAGGACCTGAAACTGAAAGGTATAGTGTGTATATGGTGCAGCTTTAGGCGATCACTCAGACTATCAGAGATTAGTTGTTTCATTCTCTGGCAGGCTCTCTCTTGGTGGGGGAAATAAAATGGCCTCTTGATATTAGACTTAAAAGGTCCTGCCAGCTTTTAATCTCAAAAGGAAAATGATCTTTCTCTTAGTCTCCATGTCAGAGAAGAAAAACAGAATTTGTTCTAAAATAGAATTTGGTTCTCTGGACCGCTCACTAGGTCCATGGTATGGGATACTCTGGCCAGTCTGGGTCAAGTGCACATGCCTCTGGTAGTGGGACTAGATCACTGGATTGACCAGTTCACAAAATTCCCATGGAATGGGGACAAGGTGGAGGGAGGCTGAGAGTCACTTCCCATAAAGAAAAAATTTGGCCTGACAAGGACATTGATCGATTCACTAAGTGTGCGAATATTCCAATATTTGCTGCAGAGTGTGTTTGATGAGGTGGTGCCGCCTCAGACCCTGTAGCAAGGGTTAAATTTCCATGGGTGGACTGGACTCGGTACACTGTAAGCTTATAATTTAGCTATCTTGCCAGTAATCTTAAAATGGCTGCATGCTAGACAGGACAACCTCAACATCAAGAGACCAGGGCTTGGGTGACTAGTGGTTGAGCCTCATCTCCTGGACCATTCATGCCAGACTTCAGGCAAGTTCCTTTTAAATCCTTCCAAAGAAGGCTTCCTTCACAGGTGTCAGAGGCAACCAACAGCAAGTAAAGCTGTTTACATAAAGGACAGCAGACCTGATCTACAAAGAGGGTTGCCTTCAAGTAAAGAAACTTCATTTCCGCCTCCCCACCCCCCACCCTTCCACTGTGTCTCTGAGTGGTCGAGTGGTACATACCCTTAAGGAGTCAAAATCATACATATTTATGAGGAGACTTTAAATGTATTTACTAACTCCTGAATATAAAGAGGTGGAACCAAGATGTGTCTCTCCATTTCTCCTTTCTGAAACCAAATTAAAGCAACAAGAAACATATATGGGAGCTCCATCTTTGATGAAGTGAAGAAATATCTACAATCCTGAGCCTCAAAATCCATAAGGAAATGTGGCTAAATGTGGTAAGAACCCTGAGAGGAAACTGATGCTGTAATATCAAAGAGTATAAAATTCTTCCAAAGCAATGTCCTATCTGGAAGGGCAAAAGAAAAGTGTCTTGATTAGAACCACAGTATTACTTCAGAAAGTCTCACTTTAGAAGCCTCCCTAAATGCTTTACAGTTGCAGAGTGGAGGGGTGAGTAGCTGAAGGGTTTAAGGAGGAAACACTTGGGTTTTTATAACCTATCCTATGTCAGAGGGGAGAGAAACTGCCAATGATATGCAGGACTGTAAGGTAAAGAAAGGCTAAATACTTACTACTGAAAGTGTGGGCTACAGACCAGCAGCATCACTTGATAATTTCTCACAATTCCAAAATATTGGGCCCTAATCCAGACCTAGTGATTCAGAATCTGCAGCTCTACAAAATCCCCAGGTGATCTGAATACACAGTAACATTTGAGAATCACCGGGCAAAAACAAATTTCTTGCCAGTCTGGAGCACTGCCCTTGGAAAAATAGCTAGATCAGGAAGAGCTCTATTCATTAAAAATATTTAAAAAAAATCTTTTTTAGTGTTTGAGAGAGACAGAGACAGAGCATGAGCGGGGGAGGGGCAGAGAGAGGGAGACACAGAATCCAAAGCAGACTACAGGCTCTAGGCTGTCAGCACAGACTCTGATGCAGGAACTCACCAACCGTGAGATCATGACCTGAGCTGAAGTCGGATGCTCAACCGACGCTCAACTGAGCCACCCGGGGGCCTCTCTTCAAAAATTTAAAAGTCTTTCAGAGACCCTATGGAACAGAAGATTCAGACTTAACAGAACTTCCTTCTAACAAAATTGAATGAAATGACACAAGAAAACAGCCAGCCCCATTGAAAAAGTAAAGGGAGGGGTGCCCAAGTAGCTCAGCTAGTTAAGCTCCTGATTTCAGCTCAGGTCATGATCTCAGTTGTGAGAGCCAGCCCACATTGGGCTCCGCATTGGGTGTGGAGCCTGCTTAAGAACTTTTCTCTCCCTCTGCCCCTCCCCCAGTCACACTTGCTCTCAAAGAAAAAAATAAATCGAGACCATCTCACATCACACACTATGAAAAGTTTAATACAGAAACAACAGGGCCACACTAAATGAACATGCCAGGATCTCTGGCACCCTCTGCCCTCTCATAAGACTGGCATAATGGAGAAAAAGTAGGTAGAAGAAATTTTGAAAAACAATACCAGTATATCCCAACTTGCTGGGCAAGATGTAGGCAGCACTGAATAAAGGTACATAAAAATTCATCCAAAAATCCTTCATTCTAGAGTGTTGGCAGTTTGAATAGAAAGGGCAAGTTAAAGATCTATTAGAATTTGCCTATCTTTTTGATCCAGGAACTTCTCCAAAAATACTGGTGAAAGTTTTCAAAAGCATGTACACAAGAATGTTAATTGCAGTTTTTTTTATTCCTACATCCATAGTCCTTCTGTTCTTGTTAAATGTGAATTTGAGATATAAACTTCCAGTGAAGATGGAATTATGGGGGAGGGGGGAGGAGGACAGTTTATCATCTCATCTGAAACACTTAAAACTGGACAAAATATATGAAACCTTGGTATCCAAGACACTGGACATCAGGCAGTGAGACAGAGATCCCTGAAAAATGGGAAACAAATGAGGTGAGTACTGTGATTTCCCCCAAATAACTGCATGGAGAGTTTCCAGGCTATGGTCTCCCTGAGTTGAGATGGGTCTGGGAGCCAGGGAGATTGACTGAGGTGGCTAGCGTTCTCAGGATGAAGTGCCTGAGAGCTCTTAGAGAAAAAAACACCTAGACATCAGAATCTTTTGTGTAAAAACTCTAGTTTTTACCTGAACGCTGATCACAGCATGCATGTGAGGAAACCACTTGAATTACCTGGGAAAAGAACTGATAGAATTACAAGGAGAAATGGACAAATCCAAAATTATAAGAGATTCTGACACACATCTGTCATAAGAACAAGTAAACAGAAAATCAGTAAGGATACTGAAGACCTGAACTATACTATCCAACAAACTTGACCTGACATTTTAAAAACCTTTCACCCAAGAATAAATTATTTTACTGCATCCAGAATATTTACCAAAATAGACCATATTCCAGGTTTTAAAACATACCTCAATAAACTTAAAAAAAACTCAAGTCATATAAAATGCGTTTTCTGACTAGAAAGGATTAAATTAGAAATCAGTAACACAAAGATACTTGAAAAATCTCCAAGTAGCTGGACCTAAACAGTAATCCATGAGTCTAAAGAGAAATCAAAAAGGAAAACAAGGAAGTATTTAAAATTGAGTGAAACTTAGAACACACCATGTCAAAATGTGTGGGATGCAGCTAACACAGTGCTTAGAAGGGAATACACTACACTAAGTTATAAAATTTCGAAAGCTCCCAGTGACTTCAAATTAACACAATTAACAAATTAACACAATTTCCACCTTAACAAATTTCCACATTAGCATTAGAATGTAAATAATAAAAAGAAATCAATGAAATAGGAAGCAAAAACAGGTCAATAAAACTAATAAATCTTCAGACTGACTACTAAAAAAAGAAAATACACAAGTTACCAATATCTGGAATAGCAGAGGTGACATCACCACAAATTCTACAGTTATGAAATGGTTACGAGAATGTTGTGGACTTCATGGAAATGATTTGAGAACTTAGATGAAATGGGAAATTTTCTTGGAATGATCAAAAGTTTTCTCAAGAATAATCTGAACAGGTCTAGGGGCGCCTGGGTGGCGCAGTCGGTTAAGCGTCCGACTTCAGCCAGGTCACGATCTTGCGGTCCGTGAGTTCGAGCCCCGCATCAGGGTCTGGGCTGATGGCTCAGAGCCTGGAGCCTGTTTCCGATTCTGTGTCTCCCTCTCTCTCTGACCCTCCCCCGTTCATGCTCTGTCTCTCTCTGTCCCCCCCCCCCCAAAAAAAACAAAACAAAACAAAAACGTTGAAAAAAAGAATAATCTGAACAGGTCTTAAAAAAAAAAAAAAAAAAAAAAGGAGGGGCGCCTGGGTGGCTCAGTGGTTAAGCATCCAACTTCAGTTCAGACCGTGATCTCACCGTCTGTGAGTTCAAGCCCCGCATCGGGCTCTGTGCTGACAGCTCAGAGCCTGGAGCCTGCTTCAGATTCTGTGTCTCCCTCTCTCTCTGCTCCTCCCCCACTCACAGTCTCTATAAGGAAAATGAATAAACGTTAAAAAAAAAAAAAAAAGGAATTTGTAGTTTAAGCCTTCCAAACATTTTCAGGTATGTTACTGTTGTTGCTAGTTTAGTTCTGCTATAGTCAGGGAATACAATTTATACAACCAGTTGTTTAAAACTTAAGATTTGTTTTATGGTTTTGGTAAAATGCTTCATGTGTACTTGAATGTATTCTCTTATGTTTTATAAATGTCAACTAGTTAACTTGGTCAATTTTGTTGTTCAGGGGTTCTATATACTACTTGTTCTATTAATAGCAGAGAGACAATGGTGAAATCTCCAGTAATAGTGGATTGATCCATTTACCCTTTCTGTTCTTTTTTCATTTGTGTAATTTCTACCTCTGTAGTTTGATACATGTACAATTAGGACTGTTATGTTTACCTGGAAATTGATCCTTTTTATGTCTCTCTATCCCTGATTACATTTGTTGTTCTAATGTCTGCTTCATCTGACACTAATATTGTGATTCCAACTTTCTTTCATCAGTGTTTGCGTGTTCTATCTTTTCCCCCACTTTTAATTATGTATGCCTGTATATTTAAGGTTTCTGCTAGCATATGCTGGGTCCTGCTTTTCAATTCAGTTGTTTTGCCATCTCTTAACTGGTGTGTTTAGACCATTTGCATTTGCTATAATTTAAGAAATATATTTGGATTAAAAACCTACCTTCAAGGTTCACTTATTGTTTCCTTGGCTGTGTCAAGTATACTTAAGTATACTGATGAACCTGTTGAAAACGTGTTCATCTGTGTTCATTTCTATTATTTCCATGATTCATATAGTTCCACCTCTGCTCAAATGACCCATGTAGTTTGGCTGCTGTGCATCTTTTTGGTTACAGCCTTGAACATATTATAGTTGTTTAAAATTTTGTCAGCCCAACAGCTGTCACTTTGAGTAGTTCTGGAGTGCTTTGTCACTTGGTGGGGATAGAAAGTGTAGATTATTCTTGTTTTGCATGCTTTATAATTCTCCCCGCCTCCCCGACCCCAAAAGCTAGGAATCGTGTGTAGAACCAAAACAGGTAAATAGATTTCTGGAAATGGTCATGTCATTCCTTCTGTTAAGCCGTGGATGGGGTGGGGGGAGGGAAGAATTCATTAATACAGACAAGAACTGGACTAGGTTTAAGTTTGGTTGCTGCTGTGGTTACCCTGAGTTCACCAGAGTCTTCAAACATCACTAGTGATTCCTTAGCCTATTTTCCCAAGGGTTTATCTCAATGTCTGAGTCACCTTCAGATTTAAGTGTCCCTGACAACTATGGCTCAGAAAATCCAGTTATACTGAAACATTTTCATTCATTTATTCACTCAAGATCTCACTAGTACTTACCACTTCAATGTGCCAGTCACTATACTAAATACTGAATTTGCCACTCCTCTAATACTCTACAACCTTCTGCCACTATCTTGTGCATGTGTACTTTCTCTCTCTGCCTTCAATAGCCTTCCAACTCTTAAGTGCCTAGTCAGCCTGAGTCCTGTTCTTCCTTTAATATGGTCACTATCTCCAAGTAATCCCTGTTCCCATGTCCTCTACTCACAATGGAGTTCACCATCTTCTTCTTGGTTATTATCTGTGTCTTTTATACATGTTTCCACATTTTAATATTATGTATTCCCTAGAAAACTCTAAACGTCTGCAGGCAAGTACAATGTCTTATTAGTTTATATTATATATAGTAGGTTTGTGACCATTGATTTGGAACCAATCTCTATGGCAGGTTGGCAAAGAAATTAACAAAGCCAGGGGTGTGAAAGGGGAGGAAGAATAGACCTGCCTCTCCATGAGCATTCTGTTAATTTGCTCACCCATTTGCTTCAAGTGTTGGAGATATTTTATGCTTTTACAGTACTATGACAAGCGTAAATGAAAAGTTAACTGTTCTATTATCCTATATGCATGCTTACCCTTCACAAATCTGGATGTTATTTTCTCAGTTGTGGTCAAAGTTAGAATGGCGTAACTCTCATGGTTATACATTTCGCAGTTATCTTAGCAAGATATGGGTGTTTACAAAAATGGTTTTTGCAGAATACTCCAACCGTATATAACCCAATAACAAAAAGAACTCTGATTTTATTTCTTACATACTTTGTACAAGCGGGAAAACAGGGACTGAAAGCTGTTACATATGGTGATTAGCTGACAGGAAAAGAGACTGGTACATAAATCCAGAGTTTCCTCCCATGTATTAGTCAGCCTGGGCTGCCATAACAAAATACCATATCCTGGGTGACTTAAACAAAGGAAACTTATTCTTCAGTTCTGGAGATCAGGGTGCCACATGGTTGGATGGTAGGGAGAGCTAGCTTCCTGGCTTGCAGACAGCCACCTTCTTGTAGTATCTTCTCATGGCTTAGAGAGCAAGCTCTCTGGCATCCTTTCTTTTAAAGACACTAATACTATCATGATGTACCCTCATAAACTCATCTATCCCTAATTATCTCCCAAAGGTCCCTATCTTTAGAGGTTAGGGGTTTGACATATAAATTCAGAGAGGACACATTTAGGGAATGGCATCTCATTCTCCACCAGTCACTTATTGCACACCACTGTTCTTACATGAAAATACCACTGTTTATTCATATAAATATAAACAAATTTCTTTTCAAATAAAACAGTAACAAATAATTTCTCCCTGCTCTTAAGTTCCCATTCTTCAGTATATCCTGGCTTCTTTTTTCCCATTAGCCTGTCTCAGGCTTGTTAAGATTTTTCATACCATGAAGATTATGTATCTTCATATTCATGGAGACAGTATGATAGTAACTCTACTGATTCACACACATTATGAGTGTTACCTTTATCCACTTGAAGATTCACTCTACTTTTTTCTCACCCACAATTTTCTGTCAGCTGAAAGTAGTACCCTCGTTTGCCCAGGAAATCTCTTATACATGATAGTCTAGTTCTAAGGGACAAACTTAAAACTCTTTCTTCATGTGACCTTAAATAAGGCTCAAAGCCCCATCTATAAATATGGGCTTTGTGGTTCCACTTTGTTGTATGTGACTAATGAAACCGCTGTCTAAATTACACTGCAAATAAAATATCAGGTGTCTTATGGAATGAAGAGTGGTCTTCATTAAAAATGATCCAGTCATCTGAACTTGCTGCTTTGAAATTAAGACCTATGGTAACATCACTGCCTCAGTTGATTACAAATTGTCTGGTCAAAGTCACCCTAATGACTTTTGCTCTTTGGCTTTCAAAGTGGGACACATCACCAAGATGGTCCCATTTTTACAAAATTTAGGTTATAGACAAAGGCATTTTTCCCATGCCTTGGTCTCTGCTACTTTTATAGCCTCATTCTACGTTTTCACATATTTAAAACAAACTTAGGCTTTTTCCTCAGAATGTGTATTCTGATGTCGAATCAGAGATGAACTCCGACTATATGCCTTCCCACATTTACTACATTCATATGGTTTCTCTGAAGAATGACTTCTCTGATGCCGAATAAGATCTGAGCCACTACTAAATGCCTTCCCACATTCATTACATTCATAGGGTTTCTCTCCAGTATGACTTCTTTCATGTAGAATAAGGGATGTGCGTTGACTAAAGGCCTTCCCACATGTTTTGCACGTATATGGTTTTTCTCCAGTGTGAATTCTTTCATGTTGAGCAAGGTGTGCACTCTGACTGAAGGCTTTCCCACACTGATCACATTCATAGGGTCTATCTTCAGTATGAATTCTCTTATGCCGAGTAAGAGATATTCGATGACTGAAGGCTTTTCCACATTCCTCACACTGATAGGGCTTTTCTCCAGTATGAATTCTCTGATGTTCAATAAGAAATGACTGACGACCAAAAACTTTACTACATTTATTGCATTTGAAAGGCTTCTCTTCAGAATGAATGTTCTGATGTATTTTAAGGTTGGCAGTTCCAGAAAACATCTTCCCACATTCCTTACATTCAAACAGTTTCTTTTTCCTTGTATGAACTTTCTGATGTTGAATAAGGGATGAATGCCGATTACAGACCTTTTCACATTTACTGCATCTGTAGAGTTTCTCTCCATTATGAATTCTTAGATGTAGAATAAGGGTTGAAAGGCGCCTGAAGACCTTGTCACATTTATCACATTTGTAGGGTTTCTTTGATGTGTGAATTCTCTGATGAAGCAAAATGGATGAAATCCTATTAAAGGATTTTCCACATTCTCTGCATTTATAAGGATTCTCTAAATGGTGACTTTTCTGCAGTGGACTCTGACTTAAGGTCTTCTCACTTTCATAGGTTTTCTCTCCAGTGTGAATTCTTTTATGTATAACAAGGGCTGATTTGTTTTTGAAGCCTCTCCCGCATTTATTGCATTTATGTAATTTCTTTTTGCTGTGAATCTTCTTATGAAGTAAAAGGGATGACTTTCGAATGAAGTCTTTCCCACACTTTCCACACTGGTGGATATTCTCAACAAAGTGAATTTTCTGGCCCACAGTGAGAGTTGGGTACTGACTCAAGGCCTTCCCACAGTCAAAGGTTTCTTTTCCATTATGAACTTTCCCATGTAGAATAAGAGATGTTCTTTGAATGAAGTTTTCTCCACACTTACCACATTCATGGCTTTTCCTTCCATTGTGAATTTTCTGATGAAGAATGAGGGATGAGATCTGTCTGAAAGCTTTTCTACAATTACTGCATTCATAAGGCTTCTCTCTAGTATGTGATTTCTGATGAAGTTTAAGAGATAAACTTTGACCAAAGGTTTTCCCACAGTCATTACATTTTAAAGATTTCTTTCCTGAATGCACTTTCTTGGGTTTTACTAGGACTGAACTTTTCTTGCAGCCTTTCTTTCCTATGGCAACTTTTTGTGATGCAGAAACTGGTTTCTGATAGCTGCTTTGCCCAGATTTGTTGCACAGAGATGTTGGTAACTTCTTGGTCTCATATTTAGACCTTGAGTCTGAAAGACACCAAGAAATTCAGTATTTGTTTTCCTATGCTGAAAAATGAAGTTTCTGTGCAGTTATTATCAATGATAATTATAATATCAATCATCATCAAACATAATAACAATGATGATAACCAGAAGAAAAACTCTGTAGTATCTTACTGTAATTTTAACATGCCAAAAGGCTTTAGAGAAATATTTAGTAATTAAAAATCAGGAAAGCTTGTGATTTGAAATTAATAAATCAAAGTTTTATTCGTAGGATAAATTCATACCACATACCATATTAAACTCCATAGGTTATTCATTAGATGAATGTACTTTTATTACATGAAAGGTCCAAAAAAGGCAGAAGGTAAACTACAAACAGAAGGTAAATTAGTAGTTGCCTGGGGCTGGAGGTGGGACTAGGGTTTAATTGTAAATGGACATGAAGAATTTTATTAGGGTGATAAAAATATTCTAAAACTAGATTATGGTGATGGCTACACAAGTTGTCAACTTTATTAAAAACCACTGAATTATACACTTAAGTGAATTTTACAATATGTACATTACATCCCAATGAAATTGTAAATTTTTAAAATGTATTCTTAAAATCCAATCTTAAAAAAACAAACAAACAAACAAAACACTGGAATTCTGGTTTGCGGTTCTTCATGTAAGAAGCTTGGAAAGCACAACTTCATCCTAACAAGTAAAAAGCTAAACAGATGTTAAAACCAACAACTCTTCTTGGATCCATAAGACAGGGGAGAATACAAACGGCTGCCTCCAATTTCAGCGGCCTCTAGCCATCCTGTCCCTCCTAAAGGGATAGGGTTTTGGTGGGGGGGGCACTGAGAAACTGAAGACATTCACATTCCAGAGGCAAAGGCTCCCTAAAAGACACACCTCACCCATCACACATCACTAAAGGGCTGTTTACAATAGTTCCTTTTACCTGGTACATAACCTCTGGCAAGTAAAAAAAAATTACAAGGCATACCAAAAGGCAAATAACACAATTTGAAGAGAAAGAGCAAGCATCAAAATCAGACTGATATGGCAGGGATGCTATTAATTCTCAGACCAGAAATTTAAAATTGATTAATATGTTAAGGGCTCTAATGATAAAGTATACAGCGTATTAGAACAGATGAGCAATGTAAGCAGAGAGATGGAAATTCTCAGAACCAAAACAAAATGTTTGAGATCAAAAACACTGTAACAGAAATAAAGAATGACTTGGACAGAATTCGACACAGCTGAAGAAAGATTCTGAGAGCTAAAGGATTTATTCTATTGGTAAATTAGAATTCTTAAAAATCAGGGGCTCCTGGGTGGCTCAGTCAGTTCAACATCTGACCCTTCATTTTGGCTCATGTTATGATCTCACAGTTTGTGAGTCTGAGCCCTGTGTCAGACTCTACACTGATGGTGTGGAGCCTGCCTGGGATCCTCCCTCTCCCTCTCTGCCCCTACCCTGCTCATGCTCACGTGCTTTCTTGCTCTCTAAATAAAAATAAACTTAAAAAAAAAAAAAGAACCCTTAAAACTTGGAAAGCACAGTAAATAAAGACTGAAAAAAAGAGAACAGAATATCCAAAGACCATGGGACAACTACAAAAAAGTGACAAACGTATTATGAGACTACTAGGAGAAAGAAGAAAGAAAAGAAGAGCAATGAAGAAACAATAGTGAAGGAAAAAAAAAAAAAACCTTTATTTTTCTTATCATTTTAATTTTAAAGTTTGAGAGACAGAGAATCTCAAGCAGGTTCCGTGCTGTCAGCCTAGAGCTCGACATGGGGCTTGATTTCACAAATTGTGAGATCATGATCTGAGCTGGAACCAAGAATCAGACACCCAACGACTGAGCCACCCAGGCACCCCTATTTTTCTTATTCTTAACTGACCTAACAGTAATAGTTTATTCAAAATAATAGCATCAATGTATTCAATAATGTTTGGTCATCTTTTCATCTTATGTATGTACATTTAATTTATACATGCTTATCATATTTATATATAAATGAAATGAATGATAACAATGATACAGGTGATGGGAGAAAGAAATTAGCATTATTTTGTTATTATAAGGCACAGTCCCATGAAGTGATATACTGGTACCTGAAAGTGGACTTGGATTAGTTGTAAAGGTATACTGTAAACTCTAAGGCAACCACTTAAAAAACAAAAAAGTACAATTGATAACACTGGAATCATATGAAATGCTCGTTTAAAAACACAATAGGCATGGGGAGCCTGGGTGGCTCAGTCGGTTAAGCGGCCGACTTCGGCTCAGGTCATGATCTCGCGGTCCGTGGGTTCGAGCCCCGCGTCGGGCTCTGTGCTGACAGCTCAGAGCCTGGAGCCTGTTTCAGATTCTGTGTCTCCCTCTCTCTGACCCTCCCCCGTTCATGCTCTGTCTCTCTCTGTCTCAAAAGTAAATAAACATTAAAAAAAAAAAAAATTTAAAAACACAATAGGCAGAGGGGCGCCTGGCTGGCTCAGTTGGTGGAGCATGCAACTCTTGATCTCAGAGTTTGAGTTCAAGCCCCACACTGGGTGTAGAGCCTACTTAAAAATACATAAACAAAAAACAAAATAAAACCACAACAAGCAGAAAAAGAGAAGACAAAAGCAGGAATAAAGACAATAAAAAATATTTATTATGTATAGAAGTAGATATCAATCCAACTATATGAGTAATCACTTTGAATGTCAACAGTATTAATTACTGTAACAATTAAAAGAGACTGTCAGGGTGAATTAAAAAACATGGCCCAATTGTGTGTTGTCTGTAAAAAACCCACTTTAGATATAGATTAGACATAGATTAAAAGTAAATGAATGGATGGATAAAGAAGATGTGGTATATATACACAACACAGTATCACTCAGCAATCAAAATGAATGAAATCTTGACATTTGCAACTATGTGGATGGAACTAGAGGGTATTATGCTAAGTGAAATTAGAGAAAGACAAGTATCATACGACTTCACTCATGTGGAATTTAAGATACTAAACAGATGAACATAAGGAAAGGGTAGCAAAAATAATATAAAAACAGGGAGGGGGACAAAACATAAGAGACTCCTAAATATAGAGAACAGAGGGTTGCTGAAGGGGTTGTGGGAGGGGGGATGGACTAAATGGGTAAGGGGCATTAAGGAATCTACTCCCGAAATCACTGGTGCACCATGTGCTAACTTGGATGTAAATTAAACAGTACATTAATACATTTTTTTTTTAATTTTTTTTTTCAACATTTATTTATTTTTGGGACAGAGAGAGACAGAGCATGAACGGGGGAGGGGCAGAGAGAGAGGGAGACACAGAATCGGAAACAGGCTCCAGGCTCTGAGCCATCAGCCCAGAGCCTGACGCGGGGCTCGAACTCACGGACCGCGAGATCGTGACCTGGCTGAAGTCGGATGCTTAACCGACTGCGCCACCCAGGCGCCCCAATAAATTTTTTAAAAAATAAATGAATGGAGAGAAATATACCATGCCAACACTAATCAAAAGAAAGCAGGAGTAGCTATATTAATTCTAGACAGAGCAGACTTAAAAGCATGGAAAGTTATCATGGATAAAGAGGGGCATTACATAATGAAAGAATCAATTCTTCAGAAAACATAACAATTCTTAATGTGTATATGCCTACCAACAGAGCATCAAACTACAATCAACAAAAACTGTAAAACTGCAAGGAGAAATATATGAATCCACTATCATAGTTATTAAAACACTTCAACATCCTTCCCTCATAAATGAACAGATTGAGCAAGCAGAAAATTCAGGGGAACTCAACCACACCATTTTCAATTGAATATAACTGACATCTACAGACCACTTCATCCAATGACAGTAGTAGTCACATTGTCCCCAAGCTTACACAGAATATTCCCCAAGACAGACAACATTCTAGGCCTTAAAACACACCTTAACAACGAATAGAAATCACACAGTGCTCTCAGACCACAATGAAATTAAACTAGAAATCAGTAACAGAAAGATCAGTGGAAAATCCCTAAATACTTGGAGGTTAAATTTTCAACAACATATGAGGGGCATGTGGGTGACTCAGTCAGTTAAGAATCAAAGTCTTGATTTTGGCTCAGGTTATTATCTCATGGCTTGTGAGATAGAGCCCTGCATGAGGCTCTGTGCTGACAAAGCAGAGCCTGCTTGGGAATCCCTCTCCCCCCACTCTCTGCACCTTCCCTGTTCATGCACCCGCACTGTCAAATTAAAACAAAAAACAAAAAACAACAACAAAAAACCTCTCAAAAGAAATTTTTAAATATTCTGAACTAAATGAAAACAGAAACACAACTTACCAGAATTTGTGGGATGCAACGAAACTAGTGTTTATCCTAGGGAAATTTATAGCACTACATAGCACATTAGAAAAGAACAAAGATCTAAAATGAGGGGCACCTGGGTGACTCAGTCCCTTGAGCATCCAAATCTTGATTTCAGTTCAGGTCATGATCTCACAGTTCGTGGGATCACGCCCTGCATCAGGCTGTGCGTGGACGGTGTGGAGCCTGCTTGGATTCTCTCTCTGCCCCTCCCCTGCTGGCGCACACTCGGTCTCTCAAAAACATAAACTTAAAAAATAAATACATAATATCAGTAATCTAAGTTTCCTTCTCAGGAAAACATTAAAAGAGCAAATCAAATCCAAAATAAGCAGAAGAGGGGCACCTGGGTAGCTCAAGTTGGTTGAGCGTCCGACTTTGGCTCAGGTCATGATCTTACGGTTAATGAGTTTGGGTCCCAAATTGGGCTCACTACTGTCAGTGCGGAGCTCACTTTGGATCCTCTATCCCTCCCCTGCTCTCTCTCTCAAAAACAAACATTAAAATAAGCAGAAAAAAATAAGAATTACAGCAAAACTCACTGAAATTGAAAACAAGAAATCAATAGAAAAATACAATGAAACCAAAACCTGGTTCTTTGAAAATCACTAAAATTGATAAGGTTCTAGCTAGGCCAAGAAATAGAGAAAACACAAACTACTAATATCAGAAATGAAAGACACGACAGAAATACACATTTCATGAAAATTAAAAGAATAATAAAGGAAAACTATGAACAACTTCTATGCCCTTAAATTTGATAACCTAGATGAAAGAGACCATTTTGTTGAAAGGAACAGTATTCCAAAAGTCACACAAGAAATCAGAAAATGTGAATAGGCCTCTATCTATTCACGAAATTGAATCAATAGGGGCACCTGGGTGGCTCAGTTGGTTAAGCATCCAACTTGGGCTTGGCTCAGGTCATGATCTCATGGGAGTTCAAGCCCTGAATCAGGCTCTGTGCTGACAGGCTCTCTCTCAGCCTCCTGCTCTTTCTCTCCCTCAAAATAAACTTAAAAAAAAAAAAAAAAATGAACCAATAACCTTCCAAAACAGAAAGCACCAGGCCCAGATGCATCTGCTGATGAGTTCTAACAAATATTTAAAAGAACTCATACCAATTCTCCATCATCTCTTTCAGAGGACAGAAGCAAAAAGAATACTTGATAACTCATTATATGAGGCTACTTTTACCTTAATACCAAAATCAGACAAAGGCAACACAAGAAAAGGAAACCACAGATGAGTACCTCTGATGCATATTAATGCAAAAATTCTAAACAAAATACTAGCAAACTGAACTTAACAGCACATTAAAAAGATCACACACACGAGCAAGTGGATTTACACCTGGAAAGCAAGGACAGTTCAATATGGGAAAATCAATCACTGTTATACATCACATTAACAAAATAAAGGACAAAAGCCACATGATGATCAATTGATACAGAAAAAACTTTTGACGAAATTCAAAACCCTTTCATGATAAAAACACTCAACAATCTACAAATAGAAACTACCTCAACATAATAAAATCCGTAATTGAAAAACCCACCGCAAATATCACAGTAAACATGGAAAGACTTAAAACCCTTTCCTAAGATCAGAAACAAGGCAAGAATGCTCACTCTCACCACTGCTATTCAACATACTACCAGAAGTTGTAGCCAGAGCAGTGGGGTTGTTTTTTTAAAATTTTTTAAATGTTTATTTATTTTTGAGACAGAATGCAAGCAGGGGAAGGGCAGAGAGAGGAAGACAGAATCTGAAGCAGGCTTCGGGCTCTGTGCTGACAGGGGTCAAACTCATGAACCGTGAGGTCATGACTTGAGCCAAAGTCAGACACCTAACCAACTGAGCCACCCAGGTGCCTCAAACCAGAGCAGTTTTTTAAAAAAAGAAATAAAAAGCATTAAAAAAAGGAAAAGAAGTGACATTCTGCCTGTTCACAGATGACATGATCTTCTTTGTAGAGAAGCCTAACCATTCCACACAGACATACAAAATGTTTGAACCAATAAACAAATCCAATCAAATAAAACAGGAGGATACAAAATCAAGACTCAAATCAGTTGTGTTTCTATACACTAACAACGACCACTCAGAAAGGGAAACAAGAAAAACAATCCCATTTACTATAGCATCAAAAAGGATAAAATATTCAGGAATAAATTTAACTCAAGCAATTTGTACATGGAAAACTACAGAGCACTGCTAAAAAGTCATCAAAGGTACAAATAAATGGAAAGCTATCCTGTGCATGTGGACTGGAAGACTTAATATTCCACCCAAAGCGATCTACAGATTCAATGCAATTCCTATCAAAATCCCAATGACATTTTTTACAGAAATAGAAAAAAAATTTCCTAAAATTCATATACAATGTCAAGGGACCCTAAATAGCCAATCTTGAAAAAAAGAAACAAAGTTAGATGCCTCACACTTTCTGATTTCAAAACATACTAAAAAAGCAGGGCCTGTGGCGCCTGGGTGGCTCAGCTGGCTGAGCATCTAACTCTTGATTTCGCTGCACTTATAATCCCAGGGTCATGGGATCGAGGGTCCTATCAGGCTCTATACTGAGTGTGGAGCCTGTCTGGGATTCTCTGTCTCTCTCCCTCTGCCCCTCTCCCCAGCTCAGGTGGTCTCTCTAAAAGAAAACAAATAAATAATTTAAAAAATCCTTCAAAACACACTACAAATCAACAGTAATTAAGATGATATGGTAGTGGATAAAAGATAGATATAAAGACTAACAGAACAAAATAGAAAGTCAAGAAATATACACTTGCATATCTGGTCAAATGATTCTCAATAAGGAGGCCAATACCACTCAAGAGAAAAGGGCAGTCTCTTTCACAATCAGGGCTGGGAAAACTGGGTATCTACATGTGAAAGAATGATCTTGGACCCTTCCTTACACTTTATATATAAAGGTGTAAGTGGCTCAGGGGGTTGAGTGACAGACTCTTGATTTCAGCTCAGGCCATGATCCCAGGGTTATGGGATCAAGCCCTGCATCAGGCTCTGCACTGAGAATGGTGGAGCATGTTTAAGATTCTCTCTCCCTCTGCCCCTCTCTTCTGCTCACTCTCTTTCTCTCTCCCAAAAAAACCCTACAAAACCCAAGTAACAACAACAACAACAAAAACTTCAAGGGGGGGGGGCACCTGGGTGGCTCAGTTGATTGGCATCCCACTCTAGATTTTGGCTTGGATCATGATCTCACTGTTTGTGGGTTCATGCCCCACTTGGGCTCTGTCCTGACCGCGGGGAGCCTACCTGGGATTCCTTCTCTCTCACTCTTCCAAAAACAAAAATTTTAACTCAAAATAGATTAAAGACCTAAACGTAAAATCTAAAACTACTGAACTCTTGGGGTGCCTGGTGGCTCAGTCGGTTGAGTGTCTGACTTCGGCTCAGGTCATGATCTCGCGATTTATGAGTTCAAGCCCTGCATCAGGCTCTGTGCTGACAGCTCAGAGCCTGGAACCTGCTTCAGATTCTGTCTCCCTCTCTCTGCTCCTCCCCTGATTGCTCTCTCTCTCTCTCGTTCTCAAAAATAATAAACATTAAAAATAAATAAATAAATAAATAAAATAAAACTACTGAACTCTTAGAAGAAAACACTGGGGAAAAAGCTTCAGACATTAGATTTGGCATTGATTTCTGAGGTATGACACCAAAAAACACAAGCAACAAAGTAAAAAAAATAGGACTACATCTGCATGTCAAAAGGAACAATCAAGAGAGTTAAAAGGCAATCTATGAAATAAGAGAAAATAATTGCAAATCATCCATCAGATAAGGGACTAATACACAGAATAAAGAACTACAACTCAACAACAGATGACAACCCTATTTTAACAAACAAGCAAAAGACCTGAATAGACACTTATACACATGGCCAATACACCCATGAAAAGATGCTCAACATCACTAATCATTAGAGAAATGCACATCAAACCCACAGTATCACCTCACACCTGTAAGGATGGCCACTATCAAAAAAACAAAAAATAACAAGTGTTGACAAAAAACTGGAACCCTTGTATACTATTGGTGGAAATGACAAATGGTGCAGCCACTATGGAAAACAGTACGGAGGTTCCCCAGAAAATAAAAAATAAAATTATCATATGATCCAGCAATCCTACCTCTGGGTACATATCCAAAAAAAATGAAATCAGGATCTTAAATACATATCTGTACTCCCATGTTCATTGCAGTATTATTTACAGTAGCCAAAAGCAGAACAACCCAATTATCCATTGATAAATGGATACAAAAAATGTGATAAATATAATGAAGTATTATGCAGCCTTAAAAAAGGCTACAACATGGATGAACCTCAAGGACATTATGCTCAGCAAAAAAAAAAAAAAAAAACAACAAACAAACAAAAAACAAAAAACAGTTATAAAAGACCAAATACTGTATGATTCCATTCATACAAAGTATCCACGGTAATCAAAATCAGAGAAATATAAAGAAAGGTGACTACTGAAGGCTGGGTGGAGGGGTGGAGGGAAATTAGTGTTTAGTGAGTATAGTTTCAGAAGTTATTAGAAGATGAAAAAGTTCTTGATACCTGTTGCACAACAATGTGAATACACTTAACTGTACATTAAAAATGGTTAAAATGAACTCAATATTATGAATTTTTTTACAACTAAAAAATTCTTATAAAACTGTTTAAGTAAAAATAACCTGATAAAAAAAGAATCCATCAGAAAAGAGAATGAGCTCTTGGAAAGTAGTCAAAGTGAACAGTTGTGGATTTTTTTTTTTTAAAAGAATGAAGGAACGATGTGAGCTTGAACATTATCATTAGAAATACTATCATGAGAGAAGGTGAAATATGCTTTCTCTGAAGGGAAGTGCTGAGGCAGGGAAGGCTGGGATGAGGGCATTAAGAACTGAGCTTCTGAGAGCAGAAACTGGGGTTCAAACCTAGCTCTAAGGCCACTTCCTAGCTGGGTTACCGTAAGCAAGTCACTGAACTCTTCTGATCTTCAGTTTCCTCATATATAGACCAGAAATAATAATACCTACCTTAGAGGACTGGGAGGAACCTATACTTAAAGTATGTCTGTTACCTACTAAAGGTTTATTAAATGTTGGTTATTCTCCTTCTAGAGCTTGCACAAAAGAGACTGGAATTTTCTTCTCAGGCCTGGGGCCTTTAAGGTAAGGAAACTGGGAGCTCTCAAATATCAAGAGGTTGCCCCCTCAAGATGCAGGGTGCTCTTGCACACAACGGCAGTGTATAGGCTTTGGTTCTGTCACTCACCCAAGCCCCGGCGTTTTCTCACTGGCTCCACCATCCAAGGTGCTTTCCCTTTCTCCAATAAGGTGATCACATTTGGTCTCCGAAAGGAAAGTCCTGCATTCGGGAAAAACATCAGAACTGAGCAGGATGTGGATGCCACAGATGTCAGGGCCAAGCCCCATGTCAATGGGAACGGGGGTTTATGACCACAAAGGGTACACAGAAGACGTAAAGGGCAGGCGGAAAAGGAGGATGAAAGTTCAGTTACAGTGAGAGGTGGTGCTCATTTCTAACTCTACAAAGCCAACTATGGTCTTGAAAAGTCAGGCCAGAAAGTCCTGAGTCTATTGCCTTTAGCTCCCACTCCCACCTTCTTTGATCTGTTTTGGGTCGAGGGGCTGGGGCTCTGCAATCCACACTTGTTCATCAGCAGCTCCCTATCAGCATCCACCAGCAACCAACCAGCAACCACCACCAGGGGCTCTGCTGGTTTTCATTTTTCTTTTTCCTGCACTCTCAGAACAAGCCTCAGCCGGACTCTTCATGACTGTAACAGACTAGTCAGCACACCTCTCTCTTCCTTCAGAAGTGTGAGTCCCTTCAAGTCCTAAAAACCCCAAACTCTCCCCTTTGTATGCCTAGCCCAAGGATGGTGGTGGCTGCAACCTACAGTTATCATCTATCAATCAGCTGTGTCCACTAGTTACCTTTTAACAGTACCTGCTGATTCCTTTTATTAAATTCTCTCAAAAATTTTGAGGGTGCCCTCAAAAGGTTACATATATAGTTACCATATGATAGCAATTCCACTCCTAGGTATATACCCCGAAGAAATGAAAATACATGTCCACAAAAATATTCATACACGAATGTTCACAGCAGCACATTCATAATAGCTCCAGTTAAAAACTGCCCAAAGGCCCATCAACTGATGAATGGATAAATAAAATGTAGAATATTATTGGCCATAAAAAGAAGGGGGCACTGATACATGCTACAATGCAGATGAGCCTCAAAAACATTACGTTAAGTGAAAGAAGTCAGGCACAAAAGTACCACATACCTATGATTCCATTTCTAAGAAAAGCCAAGAACAGGCAAATTCATAGAGACAGAAAGTGGATTAGTGTTTGCCTAATCTAAAGGAATTAGTGGGCAAGGAGAAATGAGTGGTTGCTAATGGGTCTGGGATTTCTTTTGGGGTAATAACAATGTTCTAAAACTGACTGTGGTGATGGATGTACAACTCTGTAAATATTTAAAACCACTGAATTATATACATTGTATATATATGTGAATTACACGTCAATACAGCTGTTAAACAATAAAACAAAACTGTAGTGGCTTCTGTTTTCCTGACTAGACTAATTTATGTCCCACAATAGGCTGGCTGTGGATTATGGTGGTGGGGGGCGGGGGCAGGCCTTACCGAGTGAGACCAGATTCTGGTAGTTTTCCAACATGACGTCTTCATACAGATCCTTCTGAATGGGGCTCAGCCACTCCCACTCTTCCTGGGAGAAATAGATGGCCAAATCCCCAAATGTCACTGGCACCTGAAACAGAAAATCACATGTCCTTTCATCATGGGCTTATGCTTCCACATGGCTAGAGACAACAAGGAACTTGTTCCTAAAAGGGGACATAAATGGTGCCAGGAATCTTTTCAGGAAACATTTGGGGTTCTGAGGCCAAGAGGGGCAGGTATATTAAATAAAATAAATACAACACAATATGATATGATTTAGCTATTATCAAAGACTGCGTTGGAGCGCCTGGGTGGCTCAGTCAGTTGAGCATCCAACTTCAGCTCAGGTCATGATCTCATGGTTTGTGGGATTGAGCCCCATGTCAGGCGCTGTGTTGACAGGCCATAGCCTGGAGCCTGCTTCAGATTCTGTGTCTCCCTCTCTCTCTGCCCCTCCCTGCTCTCACTCTCAAAAATAAGTCAACATCAAAAAAAAAAAAGACTATCACAGGGGCACCTGGGTGGCTCAGTCAGTTGAGCATCCGACTCTTGATTTTGGCTCACATCACGATCCCAGGTTGTGGGATCAAGCCCAGCATCAGGCTCTGCTCTGCATGTGGTGGATCCTGCTTAAGATTCTCTCCCAGGGGCGCCTGGGTGGCTCAGTCAGTTGAGCGTCTGACTTCGGCTCAGGTCATGATCTCACAGCTCGTGGGTTCGAGCCCCGCGTCAGGCTCTGTGATGACAGCTTAGAGCCTGCAGCCTCCTTCAGATTCTGTGTCTCCCCCTCTCTCTGTCCCTCCCATGCTCATTCTCTCTGTCTCTCAAAAATAAATAAATAAACATAAAAAAAAAAAAAAAAAGATTCTCTCCCCTTCTGCCCCCTTCCCTGACTCATACACTCTCTAAAAAATAAATAAAGACTGCCACATAAAAAGCATAGCAACTTGGATTTACTGGGCACTGACAAAGGCAAAGCATTTTTCTAAGTACCCTACAGGTACTGACTCATGTTAGCCAGTGACTGGGGCACTGCTGAGAGGATCACAGCAATGTTACAGATGAGTAAACAGGAGGCCCAGAAGGGGAGGTGATTTATGGAAGATCCACAACTAGTGAATGGAGGAGATGGAATTCAATCTGAGCAGCTGGCTTCTGATTCATGCTCCTAACCACATACTCTCTAAAGAGCATGTGACTAAACTACACAGGCCCAAGATTCTTCGTAGATGTAATCAAGGTTACTAATCAGTTGATCTTAAATAGGGAGATTATCCTGGATTATCTAGGTGGGTGATGTAATCACAGGAGCCCTAACAGTGGGGAATTTTCTGTAGCTGGAAGAGAACAGAAAGGAAGTCAGGGATTTCTGAAGCCTGATTTGACCTGCTATTGCTGGCTTGAAAATGGAAGGGGACCACGATGAAAGAAGGAACTGAATATGCTAATAACCAATGAGTTTACAAGTAGACCCTGAACCTCAGATGGGACCACAGAGCCAAGCGACACCTTTATTTCAGCCTCGTGAGACCTAAGGCAGGCCAAGCTGCACTCTGCCTGACCTCTGACCCATGCACGAACTGTGTGCCATAAATACATGCTGATTGAGCAGCCAAGTTTGCAGAAATTTGTTACAACAACAACAGAGTACAAACACACATAACTTATTGGGCAAAAATGTTTGTTAGAGAAACTGCGTTCAAGGTGTTTACTGTAGAAAATCAGTTCATCATCTAAAGTGGTGAAGCACGGGGCGCCTGAGTGGCTCAGTCGGTTAAGTGTCTGACTTCAGCTCAGATCATGATCTCATGGTTCGTAAGTTCGAGCCCCACGGCGGGCTCTGTGCTGACAGCTCATAGCCTGGAGCCTGCTTCGGATTCTGTGTCTCCTCCTCTCTCTGCCCCTCCCCTGCTCACGTTCTATCTCTCTCTCTGTCTCTCAATAATAAATTAACGTCAAAAGAAAATTTTTTTTAAGTGGTGAAGCATGTTTTTTTAATAGGAGGCTGACTCACTGGCCTGACCCCAACAAACCCAATCTGAATATAAGATTATGTGGAATTTCTTACACACAGAGAGATTTCCTCCTTGTATGTATGGGTTGTACAAGTGAAAACAAAGCAACATTAACAGATTAACTCTAGAGCACAGCCTCGAATCTTCCTCTGCCTCAGAGGTCTTGCCTGGGCACTCAGGTCTACCTCGAGAAATCATGGTGGCTCCCCTCTTCTGTCTGAGGAATAGCGCTGGCAGACACCCTGAAGATGCTGGACAAATAGGTGAATGGCCATGGGTACACTGAGAAAAAAGGAGAGGCAGGCACTGAGTGGTTACGTGGGGTGCTAGAGCTCTTATGCTCCTACCCTCCATGGTGATGGGAGGAAACAGAAACAGGTCTTGGATGGGATTCTGTCAGGTAAGAAGTTTCCACTGAAGGAAAGCAAATGGCCTATGTCTTATAAGATGAAACTTCCCCCCAAGAAGAATCGCTATTTACCTTGGACTTGGACTTCCCTCGTGCAGCAGGCATCCTTTCCTCCCCGTTGAGGGTCCACATTTGAAGAAGGGCAGAGGGCTGAGAAGGTGGGGCTGGGGGAGAAGAGAAATCATGAGGACGACAGGTCCTTTTGGGTGTTCCCAGAGTCTTTAGGATACAAATCCCCTGGCCCCTCCCCCTGGTTACCCATGCACGTACACGCGCGCACACACACACACGCATAGACACACACGGAGGGATGACAGAACAATTTCTGCGGCATTCCTGCCCCTTCTCAGGGTTGGGAAAGGGCAATGGCCAATGCTATCTGCACCCAAGACAACAAAAGGTTCCAGATCAGGAGGCAAATGAGACACGAAGACACCTATCCATTCATTTGGCAAGCATTTGTTCAGTTTCTACTATGTGCCAAGCATGTCCCAGGTGTTGGGGAAAAAGGAGAGTTAAAGCAGAGAAATACCAGCTCCCATGTACTTTACTCCAACAGGAATGGGCAATACAGAACAGTGTCAGCTGAGATCATTGCTATATTTAAAAAAAAAAACAACACACACACACAGAGGAAGGGGTAGAGTGATGGGAGTGGTTGGGAGAGGCCTCTCAGAGGATGCAACATTTGAGTTAAGGTTTGAATGTAGTGCGTGAGGCACTTGGAGAAGAACATTCTAGATAGAGATACAACAGGTGCAAAGACCCTACAGCAGGCACGTGCTTGGTGTGTACAGGGAAGTGAATGGTGTGCTGAAGAATGAGGCGGAGAGTGGTGGCCTAGGAGATGGCTGAGGTCAGGAGAGAGCCACGTCATGAAGACGGTCAGGAGCACTTGGAATTGATCCTAAGTGTGATAAGACATCACTGAGAGAGCGGGGTCTGAAGAGTGATAGATCCGACTTAACATTTAACAAAATTTATTGGGTGGCTATGTGGTGAATGAACTGTGTCTGCTGGTGAGGGGTGGAGGGGACACAGGAGCTGAAGAAGGAACTCATTAGGCAGGTATGCGTAAATCCAGCAGAGACTTCAGTGGCCTGGATTAGGCCCCCTCTATCACTCTGAACCTGTTTTTCTACATGCGTGTCATTAGCCACTGGTGACAACTGAGTTCTAGAAATAAGGCTAGTGCCATTGAGTGTTTAATGTTATTTAATTTCAGTTAATTTATTACTAAAGTCATAATAAAATAATAAATATTAAAATAAATGAATTAAAATTTAGTTATCTAAAATTAAACACTGGGGCGCCTGGGTGGCTCATGGTTTAAGACTTCAAGCCCTACACTGGGCTTTCTGCTGTCAGCACAGAGCCTGCTTTGGATCCTATGTCCCCCTCTCCAGATCATTCTCTCCCCCACCCCTCAACACATAAAAAAAACTAAAAAAAAAAAAAATTACAAAATGCAAGTCAGAAGATGACCTTGTACTGTTTAAGGGAACCTAGCCAGAAGAATGTTTGGTTATTACGCTTCTCTCTTTAAAAGAGAAAAGCAGGGCACCTGGGGGAGCTCCGTCAGTTAAAGAACCAACTTTGGTCCAGGCCATGATCTCACTGCTCGTGGGTTCAAGCCCCGCATTGGGCTCTGTGCTAACAGCTCAGAGCCTAGAGCCTGCTTTGGATTCTGCGCCTCCCTCAGTCTCTCTTAACAAATAAACATTGGGGCGCCTGGGTGGCGCAGTCGGTTAAGCATCCGACTTCAGCCAGGTCACGATCTCGCGGTCCGTGAGTTCGAGCCCCGCGTCAGGCTCTGGGCTGATGGCTCAGAGCCTGGAGCCTGTTTCCAATTCCGTGTCTCCCTCTCTCTCTGCCCCTCCCCCGTTCATGCTCTGTCTCTCTCTGTCCCAAAAATAAATAAACGTTGAAAAAAAAAATTTTTTTTAAATAAATAAATAAATAAACATTAAGAGAGAGAGAGAGAGAGAGAGAGAGAGAGAGAGAGAAACAGTAATAAGCAAGAGTAGCAATCCTAAGATTAATACTAAGATGAATAAATACAGGGCACTTTTTCGAAGATCATCATTTAATCCTCGCTCCTAACTTGCTGGGGCAGGTACTCTCATTAGTGCCATTTCCAGACGAGGAAAATAAAGCACAGAGAAGTAGGGATTACTTGCCCAAGGTCATATAAGGCTGGGAACTGGCAGAGCCCGGATTCAAGCCGAGGGTGATCCAGATATCCCACTAACCACTCTGGGTCAGAGGGAAGGGCTGTGTCAAACATCACTCTGGAGTCAGACCACCCAAGTGTGATGACTATTTTCATTAGCTGTGTTACCACGGCCACGTTACTGAACCTCTCTGCCATTTTTCTCCCGTTAAACAAGAACAATACAGAACTACTGAAGTTGTCCTGAGGCTGAACAAAACTTGAACTCGGATCCTGTATCTCTCTCCTTCCTCATGCAGGCCTCCTTGCCAGTCCCAGAATTTGCTACCACAGCCCTGCCTCACTTCCTCACTCCTTTCTCTCTTTGTTCCAATCTCACTCTCTACCAGTCTCACCCTAACCTGTCTAGTAACACTGCAACCTGCCTCCCACCCTCCTACCTACCACTCCCAGTCTCCCTTGCCCAGCCCTGACTTCTCTTTTCTCCGCAGCTCTCATTGCTAATGCACTAAGTGTGAGAGAACTAAAAAGGCACACACTGGTCTCTGCCTTCCTCCTTGGTACCACGGAACTCCGAAAACCCTTGTAAATGCTTGAGTGATAAGAACACTGGGACTGTTTCTTGTTTCAATGAGGTGACTCTGGGTGGGCTCCTGGACAGGGCGTGGTCATCAGAAAGACCAAGCCATGAAGAGAAGAAGCCTGAAATTTTCAGCCTCAGACAAGGGGGCCTACCAAAAGTCTTAGATGCCTGAATTCTCTCTGCATTAGACTCCAGGGCAGGGGTGTGTTAAGTGATTTGTGGCCCTTGCCAATTTCCATGGTGTAAACACTCCCATTAGGGCCCCACCGTAAGCTACCAAACTGATGTCACTGAGCTTACAGCTGGGGAAAGGTGTACAGAACAGGTCTGTGAACTGGTGTGAGCCAGCCCCATCACTCCGAAGCCACACAGCCTGAAAATAAAGCTCAATTCTTTGCCTGGGAGTTCTCCTACTTTTAATTATCATTCCCAAAGCATAGAGGTAATGCCTAGTTCTGTGGGACACACCCCAAGGCAGTTTCCTCATTATAGAAAACTACTGCTGGTTGGTTCTATTTCGTTTTGAAACATCCACATGACTTTGGCATCCTACGTCATAATAAACCTGAGCCTGTATTAATGTAATCATACTTTAAACTATTTACCAGATCAGTACATCCCTTGGCTTTTTTTCCCTTCCAATTCCTCAAGTACAACCGATTACTGCAGGAAGTGGCATCATGTCCATCCTGTGGTTTCTCATAGCTGCCTGAACTCAGCCATGCAACCCAATCTAGAAAAGCACAATCCTTGTTCACAAAACCATTTTCTCTGAGGAGCCCAGCCCTGCTGGAGAAGAAAGAACAGCACTTTGGTATTAGATTATTCCAGATTCAAAGTTTGCCTCTGCCGATTACTGGAGTAAAGAAAACCTACCTCACCATTAGCTGTTAGAAGTTTACATGAGCTACCTTTTCAAGAGTTATTTTCAGCCACAGGCACATGGTAATTTCTTCCCTTCCTTCTCTTCTCACTTTTATCTCAGTTTACACCAAGCATCCCAAAGACCAAAGAAGCCTGAGATCCACTGAAAAGGCTGTGGGTAGAATTCTCACAGAGTGCTGACTGGAGAGAAACTGCCACCACCTCAAAGGAAGATAATTTGGCAACATCTTTGAAAGCTGAAGGCACACACCCCCTCAACATAGTAAACCTCATTTCTGGTATTCGTCTTTGGAAGTCCTTGCATGTGGATAAAACGACACATAAGAGCATCCAGTGTGGCAAGACTTATAGGAAGAGGCAGTATGGTCCTGCGGTGAAGGACCTGTGCCTGGAGGCTGTCTGGGTTCAACTTCTAACTCTGCTACCCTTCCCTAGTGTACTCTCTGGGCCTCTGCTTCCTCCGCTGGCAAATGACGCAAGTAACTGACGCCACAGAACTGTTCTGAAGACTAAATGAGTGAAAGCACGTAACACACTTAAAACAGTGCCAGTGCTGAACAAATGTAAGTTACCAAGAGATTGGAGACAACCAAATTGCCCATCAACAGGGAAATGGCTAAGTGAGTGTTACGTGAACATGATGTGACACCAGGTAGATCTTAAAAGGAACAAAGTAACACCACATCAGTGCTTCTTCGTTGAGGACAATTTTGCACCCAGGGGACACTTGCAATGTTTGGGGACATTTGTGGTTGTCACAGATGGGGTGGTGGTGGTAGTGCTCCTGGCATCTAGTGGGCAGAGGCCAAGATGCTGTTCAA
The DNA here is from genome assembly GCF_014898765.1 of Herpailurus yagouaroundi. Lineage (NCBI taxonomy): Eukaryota > Metazoa > Chordata > Mammalia > Carnivora > Felidae > Herpailurus > Herpailurus yagouaroundi. The sequence goes on from NW_024412774.1 coordinate 2,258,580, forward strand.
CACCCTACATTGCACAAGATAGCACCCCAAAGCAGAGAACGTCAACTGTGCCAAGGTGGAGAAATCTGCTGTACACGAATTGCGTGAAATGATCTCCATGATGTGATGTAATGACAGTGAAAAAGGAACAGAAAAACCACTTAGAGAAAATGAAATATTGAAAACATAATATATATGTTTGAAAAGGCAGACATGTTCTAGAAAAATAATCATGACATTGGCAGCAGTGACCGTCTCTGAAGAGAGGACTTAAGTTACTAGGCATGGGAAAAGAAAACTCAAAAATTCACCATCCTCCCACCCCATCTGCACTTTGGCATCATGTTTCATGCACATATAACTACCTCTTCAAAGCAACACAAATAAAATCGTGTAAATCCCACACTACCGCAGGGGAGAACAGTACACCTAGCCTGTCTTCTGAGACTCCAACGTAGTGTGGAAAGGGCTTGGCAATTTAAATTTAATACCAAGCTAACTTTTTTTTTTAACATTTATTCCTTTTTTGTGAGACCCAAAGTGCAAGCAGCAGAGGAGCAGAGGAGCAGAGAGAGATGGAGATACAGAATCAGAAGCAGGTTCCAGGCTCTGAGCTGACAGCACAGAGCCTGATGTGGGGCTTGAAAACCATGAATCATGAGACCATGACCTGAGTCAGACAACCAACTGGGCCACCCAGGCGCCCCAATACAAAGCTAACTACTTGATCCTAAAGTGAGGTTGGCAAAAACCAGGATGGGAACAAGTTTCAAAGACGTACTGGGCAGCGGCCATGCCTCTCCTCAGGAGCAGACAACTAGGGTTCTTCCTCTCAGCCCCAACATCTCTGTGATCCTGGGGGGCTGTGCTGAGCACTGAACTGGGGGCAGGTCCTAATGTACCTGAGAACCAGGCACTTAATGAGCAACCTCATTGCTTCCCTTCAAAGTCAGCTTTTGCTGTACCAGCTATCAAATATTTGACGATCACCCCTACTCTGATCCTGCCAGTCCCAGAGGCCAAGATAACAAGATACTTTCCTTAAGGACCCTAGTCTAACTGTACCAGAAAATATGGGCTTCGTACAGGAACAGATTTCCTCACTTGTAGGCCGGGGCTAGGAACGTCCCTAATGCAGGAAAGCACAGCTGTCAAGACTGTCTTGGATAAAATATTGAAAGCACTTGTCACTCATGTCTCCTCCTCTTCCTCTACCAAATTAACTTACCTTATTACCCAAGTAAGCTCTCGGAGCTACAGCTCTCAACCTTGTTTGCACATTAAAATGTCTCAGGAGCTTTTTAATAAATATTGATGGCTGTGCCCAACGGCAGACTAATTAAATCAGAATCTCTCAGAACCAAATCTGGGCACTTCTTTTTATTAAAAAAAAATTTTTTTTAATGTTTATTTATTTGTCAGAGAGACAGAGTGCAAGCAGGGGAGGAGCAGAGAGAGAGGGAGACACAGAATGGAAGCAGGCTCCAGGCTCTGAGCTGTCAGCACAGAACCTGATGCAGGGCTCGAACCCACGAACTGTGAGATCATGACCTGAGCTGAAGTCAGGCAGTTCAACCAACTGAGCCGAAGTCAGGCGGTTCAACCAACTGAGCCACCCAGTTGCCCCCTGGGCATTTCTTTTTAAAGGAGATGCTAATGGGAAGCCATAGTTTAGAACCGTTACCCCAGTCTCTATGAGCCTTGGGGTGGGGCTGAAGGTCTGACCTCTCCGGTAGAAACCCACACCTCGGTGTTGAAGAAGAAAAGCCTATGATGACCTCAAAGCCAAACTCTTGGATTCCCCAACCAAAGGATACCACCAAGTCACTGATGGTGGCCACTACTGGCTTTGGAACCGAATGAGATGCCCACGGGAAGCCTGGGTATTGATCCTGTGCTTAGTCCCTAATCCCATCACCCTGCTTTACCCGACAAAACGCTTGCCACTGCTTGTCATAAATTGAACCGTCTTCCTCCTGAATGCTAGTCCCAGATGGAGAGTAACCTGTCTTGTCCGTTAACTAGCACAGCGCCTGACCCATGGCAGCCGCTGGACTACGGAGTGAGTGACTCGGGCAGGCCGCAGACACATTCTCTTCTCGGGTAGAGAACATCATCCTTATGTCTTCTTTCCTCCAGCCCCTCGCCCTCTTTCCTATCTGCACACCTTGAGGGAGTCCATGGTGTGCCTTCATCACAGCCCTGACGATCCTGCCCTCCAGGGGACACCCCGCAACGTAGGGAAAGGTTTTTGCTTTCACACGTGGGGGAAGGGGGGGGGGCTCTGCTACGGCCATCTGATGGGTAGAGGCCAGAGATAATGCTAAACATCCTACAGAAGGTAGGGCAGGGGGGCCGGGGCGCCCCCCCCCCCCCCCCCCACACACACAAATTATCTGGCCCGAAGAATCCACAACTCAAAGAAGGAAGACGCCTGGGCAGACACGGAAAAAAATCTCCAGACCCCTGTGTTATCAGCAAATCCTTCCCCTCAGGCTCTGCCACCTCCGACCCAGGTTATTCACCCCACAAGCTCCCCAGGGACACGTCCATCCTGGAAGACCCTGAGCCCCTGGTCTCCCCTCACACACCCTGCTGCTGCCCTCCCAAGACCCGACTATGAAAACTCCGGACCTAAGCTCCAACCTGGCCTTCAAGGTTACTTTCTAGGTGGGCCTGAAACCTCTACTCCGAGGCTCAACTTCGGATTTTCCTCCCTCGGATTTTTTCCGGGTGTGAGACCCCTGGGGTGACTACGCTAATCATTAAGTAATTTATCGCCCACTGCGGCTTACTTGGGCCAGGCACCCTTCTACTCCAGGCTCACCCCAAGCCCGGCATTATGAACCGTCCGTGTTTTAGAGATGAAACTGAGGGGCAGCGGAGTGACCTCTCCAGGGGTCGCACGACTAGTGAGCGATGGAACCTGGAGCCCCAGGGCTGCTGCAGAGGAGACCGGTCCCAGAGGCCAGCAGGGCTCTGCCCCCCACTTCAAATACACAGGAAGGCAGGCTCACAGGCTCGGCTACGGGGGGCAGCGCCCCTCAGCTGGGAAAGGCCGACCGCGCACCCCCAAGCTCGGAAATGCAAACGGCAGCGTTCACCACCGCACCCCTACCTCTGCCACGACACGGCGCTCACTTAAGCGGCGCCAAGCCGCGGGCGGGGTGTCTCCCCTGCGTGACCGCGGGGAACCCTCCCACAGGGACGCCTGCACAGGGAAGGGGGAGACGACAGCACACGCACTCTCACCCGCCCAAGTCGCACAGCCGTCGGCGAGAAACGACCCCGTCGGTCTGGGGCGCACACAAACGCGCCCCACCAGCACGAGGCCTCGGAGCAGCACCCACGCACCCACATACCCACTCCCGGCCGTCCAAACATCTTTCCTGTCTTACAAACGACCACCGCGCACGGCGGTCCTCGGACGCGCGCCCACCTGCCCACGGTCGGTCTCTCTCTCTCTCTCTCTTTCTCTCTCTCACACACACACATACACACAAGACGCAGAACGCCGACCTCCTCACGTCCTAGACCCGGTGCTCCCCTCAGCGCTGCCACTGGCGCGCGCTGCCCCGGGCCCGCGACCGACCCCGCGCCGCTCCGGACCCGCAGCCTCACCCCACCTCAGGACCCCGCGTCCCCTCACGACCCGCGCAGCCCCGCCAGAACCCACATTGCGTCACGACCCTGCGCCGCCCCAGGCCCACGACCCCTCAGGACCCCGCGAGGCCTCGTCAGGAATCCACACTGAGTCATGACCCGCGCAACCCCCGGCCCGCGCCCCCCGCGCCCCCTCACGACCGCACGCAGACACACAACCCCACAGTCTTACAGACACACGCTCACATTCAACTCAGTCCTCCCGGATCGGGTCCCGGCGGAGACCACTGCGACAACTGCGCGGCACCCCGCGCCCCCAGTGCCTCTCCGCGCCTGCGCACTCCCCTCGGAGACCCCAGGCGCAACCGCCGGCCCCGCCCCCTCACACGCACAACACGTAGCAGGCCACCGCCCCGCCCCCGGACCGCCCCGAGCGCGCCGGGCCCCGCCCCTAAACAAAGCCACGCGGCGTGCACGCGCTCACTCTCCTCGGGCGGGGGCGAGGGGACTCCCCACACGCTGAGCCTGAGGCCCGCCCCCTCACATGCAACAGACACTTACGCAAGCACGCCCCCGCAACCCCTGCACCGAAGCGCGCGCCAGGCCGAGCCCCTCCCCCGCACAACCCACGCAGCAGTAGAGCCGCGCGCACGTACAGAGTGTACCTGGAGCTCCCGGGGCCACGGTTCTCCTGTTAAATCATGTGGATGCCCTGAGGCGCGAGGGGCTTTCTGCGAGCCAGGGAACCAAACCCAGCCTCCGCAGTTGGCCTCCCTCACCAGCTAGCACACCCGCAGATTCCCGCGCATGGGCTTGCACTGCGGCGCTCGGCGGTACTGGGAGCCGGGCTCCCCCGCGGTTGCGCGTGCGCACTGCGAACTCAGTCCGCAGCCCCCAGGAGCCTCCGGGGCGCAGCGGGGCCAGGCCCACAACGTGGGGCAGACCTCCCGGTCTGTGCGTATCGAGATCTGTCCGGCCCGGAGTCGAAAAGACCGGGGAGAGGGGCCCAGGGACGGTGCTCAGGCCAGAAGTAGAATCTCGTTCGCGCCAACGTAGAACGAAGGTTCCCCAGAGTCCCTTGCGCTGCGCCTCTCTGGCCCGCAGCCTACATTTCCCGGGAGCCCCTGCGACGCGTGGGGACGCGGCGGCGCGCGGAGAGGAGCGTCGGGCGGCCGCGCGCGCAGTGGCGGTGACCGCCTCGTCCTCCGGATTCTGAGAGGTGTGCGGTGTGGACCCGCCCCTGGTACCTGGGCGTGAGTCCCGGGGTGTGACGGTACGTCTGAGTCCGTGAGGCCCATTTTGTGCCATTGTATCTTCTGAGGCCCTGTGTTTGTGATTGTGTTTTGCGTGTGTGAGGGGGAAACACCGGGGTTGAGTGTGTATGCGCGTGCCCGCAGGTGTGTCGTCTCTGGCTGCTTTGGCACCACGGCGGAGGTGAGCCTACAGAACCTTAAATTACCGTCTGACTCTGGATGAGTGTGTGTGTGTGTGTGTGTGTGTGTGTGTGTGTGTGTGTGTGTGTGTATGTATAGGGAACCACAGAAACCGAATGGGTGTGTGCACAGAAACCACCGTTTGTGCAAGCGTATGTTTGTGTGCGTGACACCACGGTGACTAATTTTGTGGAGACTCTGTTTTTGCGTTTTTATAGGCGTGTGTGTACAATCCTGACTGCAGTCGCAGTGTGGACTCTCCCCGCCGTCGAACAATGACCCCACTGGCCTGTGCTACGATCCACCCTAATTCTGACCCTATCTCGCTGGCGACGGCTCAGCCCCCAGGACGGCGCCCACCCCCCCCCCCCCCCGGACCCCAGTTCCAGGTCTGTAGGTCAGAGTTTCTGGGGACCCTCCTCCGAGGGCTTAATATGCCAAGGGCGGATCACAGACCTGGGAGAGGCGTCTTACTTACCAGTCACCAGCGTTACAAAAGGACGTAACCCAGAAACGGCCCTGGAAGAGGTGCACAGGGTGAAGCTTCCACTCTTCCAGCACCTCCACGCGTTCACCGACCCGGAAGCGCTCTGAACCGCGTCCTTTTTCGGAAGAGGCTACACCGCAAAGGCACCCTGGATGAAACCATTGGCCAATGGTGATGGAACTCAATTTCCAGCCCCTCTCCCTGGCACCGAGGTCAGGGGGTGGGATTAAAAGTTCTAACCCTCGCCCGCTGGCTTGGTTCCCCTGGCAACCAGCCCCACCAAAGGAGTTTCCCTCGATTTCCTGTTCATTAACATAACAAAAGAGAGCCTTCCCTCTCAGCACTTAGGAAATTCCTAGGGTTGGGGAGCTCCAGGCCGGGAAGGGGCGAAGAACCAATACCTGTTTCTTACTACACAGCACTACATCGCACCACGTGTGGGGGAAACCCTGGGTTTGTGGTGGTGCCCTCTGGGACTAGGTACTAAGAATAAATGTGTAAGGCACTAGTTTCTGCATTCCCAGTTGTGTGACAAGGTGGTGGTGATCATCAGAACAGCAGCTAACGGGTATTAGGACTTTCACTACCACCACTGCTAGCAGCTGGCACATTGCTGCCCCAGGTCACAAGTGTCATTTCCACTTAAAGTTGTATTTAATCCTTTTAACCCTACTGTTGTTTCTACTGAGCTCTCTGGTCTCCACGTGCATAAACGGAGGCACAGGGAGGTCAGGTTAACTCACCCAAGGTCACACAGCTAGTAAAGATCAGAGCGTGTTTTTGAACCCGGGTCTTGCTGACTCCAAAACCCCTGCTCTTTGCACCCCTTCGGGTTTTTTTCCCCTGGAGCAAGCTGCTTCTTGAACTGGGAGATTTCGTCAGTACCTGGTGGTGCTGGCGGTACCTCTGCTGACACCTGGAAGCTAGCACCTGCTGTCTGGGAAGGTGCTTTCCCTACGGAATTCACTGTGGGGTGGGCATCCACTGGCCAAGAGGCTGCTAACTGAATTCAGGAATGAATGCATGGATAAATGAATACTGCTAGTTTAGGCATACAGAAAGAACTGAGGCTCGAAGACATTAACACTGTTTCTTGACAAGTGAAAATTTGGGAGCCAAGGTTCAAACCAGAGATTTCTGACACAAAGTCACAATGATATTCCAGAGCTTTATCTTAAGCCATTTTTGTCTATTTCATTTCACTTATTCTTTTATTTATCCAATATTTTAGTTTCTATTACGTACCAAGTATTTTGCCAAGTGGATGTAAAATGATAGAATCATAACAAAATAGAGGTGGTCTCCAAAGTCATGGAGATCACAGTAAAATAAACGACCCTTACAGTAAATAAGCAAATAGAAGTAGAGTACAACATTCATATAACACACTGTAATTTAAGAATACTCTGATAGTTTATCCATTATGTCATCACATAAGATGGTTTGAAAGAATTTCATGCAATTTAGATAATGTGGGTTTTTGTTTTTTAGAGAGAGAGAATATCTCAAGCAGTCTCTGTACTGGGAGTCTGATGAGGGTCTCAATCCCATGACCCTGACACCATGACCTGAGCGGAAATCAAGAATTGGATCCTCGGGGCGCCTGGGTGGCGCAGTCGGTTAAGCGTCCGACTTCAGCCAGGTCACGATCTCGTGGTCCGTGAGTTCGAGCCCCGCATCGGGCTCTGGGCTGATGGCACAGAGCCTGGAGCCTGTTTCCGATTCTGTGTCTCCCTCTCTCTCTGCCCCTCCCCCGTTCATGCTCTGTCTCTCTCTGTCGCAAAAATAAATAAACGTTGAAAAAAAAAATTTTAAGAAAAAAAGAATTGGATCCTCAACTGATTAAGCCACCCAGGTGCCCCTATAATTTTGATGTTCATTTTTAACTTTGTTTTGAAATTGTACAAACTTCATAATTTTCATTCATGTTTTCCTTTTTACCCTAGAGTTGTTTAATGGAAATGTTTTATAATTTCCTGTTGTAAGCATCCTTTATTTAGGTTTTCATGTTCTCCTTTAAATCTCTTCATTTCTTGCATTGTGAGCATAAATGACACTTGTAATTTCAATTTTTGGACATACTGATGCATTCTTTGTAACCTAACCAAATATATGGTCATTTAAAAAAGATTCTGTTCCTCACCCTGAATAGGAAAATTTTGAAGAAATAAAGGCTGAGATAGGCTGTCCCAAAGGTTTCCCTGGGAAGGCTATTAATCCTTGGTCAGATCCCCGGAAGTCAGGAGAAATCATGGCAGCCCAGCCAGGCTCCACCTTTTGGCCTACACGAACATCCTTCAATATAAACTTGCTCAGGAAAACAGAACTGAGAAGAAACAGACCAAGTTGTTAACAGTGGCCATCTATATAGAATATCAGTTATTTTCAGGGCGCCTGGGTGGCTCAAGTATCGGTGGCTCAGGTGTTGGTTAAGTGTCGGACTCTTGAGTTCAGCTCGGGTCAGGATCTTACAGTTTGTGAGACCGAGCCCCACATGGGGCTCTGCGCTGACAGTGAGGAGCCTGCTTGGGATTCTCTCTCCGTCTCTCTCTCTGACCCTCCCCCACTGTCTCTCTCAAAATAAATAAGCTTTTTAAAAAAAATCAATTATTTTCAATATTTATCTTGATAACTTACATTACCCCCACTTTTCTAAAATAACCAGTTATCTGGGTGGCTCAGTTGGTTAAGCCTCCAACTCCTGGTGTCAGGTCAGGTCATGATCTCACGGTTCGTGAGTTCAAGCCCCACATCCGGCTGTGCACTGATAGCACAAAACTTTCTTGGGATTCTGTCTCCCTCTCTCTCTGCTCCTCCCCTACTCGCTCTCTCGCTCTTTCTCAAAAATAAATAAATAAACATTTAAATAAAATAAGCAGTTATCACTCTTCCCAATGGTAAACCCAGACCACATTAATAAGGCTAACTAGTGGGAAGTCACACTTACCCATTTACCACAATTCTATCTGACAATAAATTACCTTTCCTCTAAGTGTAATGACTTAGCAGAAGCAAAAGTGATTGTAACCATTTAAGAGCTTTGGGTCCCTTAATCACTGATGGTTCAGTTCCTCCAGTTGGACTCCCTCCTACAGAAACGAAATGCCAGGCACAGACCTGGGCTTCACCCAAGCCTAGCCCTGCTGGAGCAATCAGGGTGACTTCCCAGCTGCTCCCACGAAGGCAGCCCCAGGGAAGGAGCCACAGTTATTGGAGAAAGTGGTTAAAACTGCAACAGCAGCAGCTCTGGGGAGTGCAGGGCCAGTCAGCAGGTGGCAAAGGAGGCATGACACCCCTTCTTCCAACCCACTGTCTGTGGGGCAAAGCACGGGGAGAGGAACTGCGCTCATAGCCCAGGAAACCCATCATTCAGTGTCATCCTCAGATGTTACTAGAACATGCAAGCAGACAACTGAGTATTCAGGAAGCATGAGATCCTCTCTCTGGAACTTGAAAGAGATGGCCCATTTCCCCAGGCTCCCCAAAGGAGAGATTCAACAATAGCACCCTTTTCATCCAGAGGGATGAAATGGATTCTGGAGAGAATGAACAAGCATAGATGGTATTTGCGGTACTGTTTTCCTGATGGCAGGAATAATGGGCAGTTTGCATCTTGTTGCGCATCGTTGAATAACCGACTTCTTATTCACCATTGCCATTTTCATGTGTGTGATGCATTACTAGCACATTACATCACATTACTAGTCCTAGACTGACTCCTGGCTTGTGGTTGGCGCTCAGGAGCCAAAGTGGATATACAGATGTATAGATACACCAGTGGTTCTAAACCTCAGGGGCCACAAGGCAACATATGAAGATATTTTTGCTTGACACAGTTTGAGGAGGGGTTCTATTCTACAGCCTCTAGTGGGTGGAGGCCAGGGGTACTGCTAAACATCCCACAATGGACATGGCAGCTCTCTTCTGAAGTTACCCTGTCAGAATCTGAGCAGCGAGGAGGCTCACAGCCCTGCTTCACATATATAAACTTCTGTTCCACAAAACTTTTCAATGGGTTCACAGTTCTACATTTTGCAATATACTCTAATTTAGCCAATCCCCTTAACCATTCGTGCCTTTTCTCTTTTAAATATACTGGCATAACCTCTTGTGTGTTAATCTGGTAAGCAGCTGCCATCTCTGTTTCTATTTTCTTCTTGGGTCTACCCAGGAAGAAGGTGGAGGTCACAGGCCTGCAGCACGTTTTAATGTCCTTGGGGTTTCGGGGCTCTCCCAAATACATAGATGCCCTAAGTTCAGCCATTTTCTTGGGGTTTTATGCTTCACTCAAAGCTCATGGCTATGGGAACAGACACTCCACCCTTAATTAAAACCTCTAGGAGAGCGTCAGGGGGGCTCAGTCAGTTAAGCGTCTAAAGTCTTCAGTTTGGCTCAGATCATGATCTATGGTTTGTGAGATCGACCCTGCATTGGGCTGTGCAGTAGCAGCACAGAGCCTGCTTGGGATATCCCCCCCCCGCCCCCGCGCCTTCCCTGCTTGAGCTCTTTCTCTCTCTCTCAAAATAAACAAACAGGAGCATCAGTCATCTGGTTCTTCAAAGCCGATGACTACAGCAAGGACCCAAGAGAAAGACACACTGTGTGGTGTGACTCTTCACAAGTCACACACAAGTGTGACTCTTCACAGCAGCCACTCCAGTTTTGCTTTCAGAAGCTTCCTCAAGGCTGAAGGGAGCACCAGCCTCCTTGAGAAAGGATGCCTCACCTGCTCTGTGGGATGAGGGGCAGCTCCTGGAGGATGCCCCTTGAGGCTCTGCTGTGTTGTCTTGTGGGCTCTGCGCCTGCCTTCAGCCCACCTGAGCAAGGGGCTCTCGGGCTTCACTTTGACAGGCCTGCTGATATTGTTATGGTGGCCATCTTTGACCTTACGCTCATCAAAAACTATTCCCTCATTCACTCTACCTGGAGACCACCTTGCAGAACTCTGCTAAGTGAATCGGGAAGAGGGGCACAGGAGAAGGGGACGAGATGACAGGGGGCTAGGCATGCCTGCACCAACATTTCCCATGCCCTCTTACGAAACACGACTCCTGGTCAACTTCCATGATTGTCTGCTACGTCTTACTCATGACTCTGCCTCCTACCTAAATTTGGAAAATGCAAATTTGATGACATCCATATAGACGGTACTAATTAAGGATCACTTTTCCAAAATAATTGCAAGAGTGTGCTTCCCACACATTAAAATGTGCATCCAGGCTGCAGCAACTTCTTACTCAACACGTCTTCGGAGGCAAGGGAGACAAAAGCAAAAATGAACTACTGGGACCTCATTAAAATAAAAAGCTTCTGCACAGCGAAGGAAACAACAAAACTAAAAGGCAACCGACAGAATGGGAGAAGATATTTGCAAACAACATATCAGATAAAGGGTCAATATCCAAAAATCTATAAAGAACTTATCAAACTCAACACCCAAAAAACAAATAATCCAGTGAAGAAATTGGCAAAAGACATGAATAGACACTTCTCCAAAGAAGACATCCAGATGGCTAACAGACACATGAAAAAATGTTCAACATCACTCATCATCAGGGAAATACAAATCAAAACCACAGTGAGATACCACCTCACACCTGTCAGAATGGCTAACATTAACAACTCACGCAAAACAGATGTTGGCAAGGATGCGGACAAAGAGGATCTCTTTTGCATTGTTAGTGGGAATGCAAACTGGTGCAGCCACTCTGGAAAACAGTATGGAGGTTCCTCAAAAAGCTAAAAATAGAACTGTCCTACAACCCAGCAATTGCACTACTAGGTACTTATCCAAGGGATACAGGTGTGCTGTTTCGAAGGGACACATGCACCCCCATGTTTATAGCAGCACTATCGACAACAGCCAAAGTATGGAAAGAGCCCAAATGTTCATCGACGGATGAATGGATAAAGAAGATGTGGTGTATATATATACAATGGAGTATTACTTGGCAATCAAAAAGAGTGAAATCTTGCCATTTGCAACTATGTGGATGGAACATGAGGGTATTAAGCTAAGTGAAATTAATCAGAGAAAGGCAAATATCCTATGACTTCACTCATATGAGGACTTTAAGAGACAAAAGAGATGAACATAAATAATATAAAAATAATATAAAAACCAGGAGGGGGACAAAACATAAGAGACTCCTAAATATGGAGAACAAACAGAGGGTTGCTGGAGGGGTTGTGGGAGGGGGGATGGGCTAAATGGTTAAGGGACACTAAGGAATCTACTCCTGAAATCATTGTTGCACTATATGCTAACTCATTTGGGTATAAATTAAAAAAAAAATTTTTTTTTTAAATGTGCATCCAACACCTCATAGGTCAGTGATGCCGCTCTGAGTAACATGCACCTAGTGTTCTGGAAGTGAGCACACCATGGTGGATGAACTGAGATTGTGGCAAACATGTATTCGAACCGTGGAAGAGTCCTACGAGCTAGGAGTAGTTTGGGTTCTCTAGAGGTGCACCCCACACACTATGATGAAGGGGAACGGAGGAGCCTGCCTGTGTTTGCAAGGGGAAATCACATCTGCCGACTGTCATCCGAAATTGTCTACTGGGATTGGGGCCAATCTGTGCTTATATATTCACTCAACACTTTTTTGGTGACTGTCTACATGCTAGGGTCTGTGTAAGGGACCAAGGCTTACCTGTTAGGGGTCAGGCGGTAGCACATTGGTCAGGAACACAGGCTTTGTCTGTAGACTGCGTTCAAATCCCACATCTGACTTGTTGATATAGTGGCTCTAGCAATTAGCAAGGACAATGCCTGTGATTTTTCTTTTCTTTTTTTTCTTTTTTAATTTTTTTTATTTAAAAAAAAATTTTTTTTAACGTTTATTTATTTTTGAGACAGAGAGAGACACAGCATGAATGGGGGAGGGGCAGAGAGAGAGGGAGACACAGAATCGGAAGCAGGCTCCAGGCTCTGAGCCATCAGCCCAGAGCCCGACGCGGGGCTCGAACTCACGGACTGCGAGATCGTGACCTGAGCTGAAGTCGGACGCTTAACCGACTGAGCCACCTAGGCGCCCCTGCCTGTGATTTTTCATTCACAAACTATGGGTAACGATAACATCTTCCTCACTGGGATGGGATAAGGTAAACAAGTTAATACACATTAAGTTTTAAAGACTAAATGAGCTCATAGCCTTAATGCTGGAAAGTGCTGTCATGCTCTGCCCTACAGACAATTGTTGACAATGCATCAACATGGGAAGATTTTGAAAAATCAATGTATGAGATTCCAGAGAGAAGGTGACCCGGGGGATTGTGGGACTTCACAGAGGTGGGCAGAAGGGGATTTTAGAGTGGGCACACCTCATTTGTAAAGTCAGTTTTAAGGATCCTCCATGGTAATTCCTGTGCTAGGCCTGTGATAAACCTTTTTTTTTTTTTTTTTAAGTTTTATTTAAGTAATCTCTATACCCAACATGGGGCTCGAACTCATGACCCTGAGCTCAAGAGTGGGACCCTCCTCCCACTGAGCCAGCCCCTGTAACAAGCCCTTAGCCCTCTGAAACCCTTTGTGATGCATCAGAGTCATGAGAAATGCTTTCCTCAACACCCCCACCCTCCAGTGATGTGACACTGGGCGAAACAGTCTCATTGCTTGTTTCTGTTTGGTTCACTCTCATATGAGATCATACAATATTGTTTATAAAGATTAAGGAGAAATGACATAATGTGTGTAGTGCCTGTCCCTGTGCCTGGTCCTCAGAGCAGTCCTCTACCCATGGAAACACCCCATTTCCTTGCTCGGTTTTGTCATATCATTGTCTTCCTCAAAGACATTCTTGCCCTGGGGTGCCTGGGTGGCTCAGTTGGTTAAGCGTCTGACTTTGGCTCAGGTCATGATCTCACGCTTTGTGGATTTGAGCCCCGCGTTGGGCTCTGTGCTGACAGCTCAGAGCCTGGAGCCTATTCAGATTCTGTGTCTTCCCCTCTCTCTGCCCCTCCTGTTTGCACTCTGTCTCTGTCTCTGTCTCTCTCAAAAATAAATAAACGTTAAAAAAAATTTTTTTTTAAAGATGTTCTTGCTGAGTAATTGGGACAATGTGACTTTGTGTTGTGTCTACAAGAGTATACTCCTCTGAGAAATACAAAACAATTTTTAAAATTTATTTATTTATTTTGAGAGAGAGTGCATGAGCAGGGGAAGGGCAGAAAGAAAGAAGAGAATCCCAAGCAGGCTCTGTGCTGTCAGCACAAAGCCTGATGCAGGGCTTCGACTTACAAACCTTGAGATTATGACCTGAGCCAAAATCAAGAGACAGACGCTTAACTGACTGAGCCACCCAGGTGCCCGAGAAATACAAATTTATATAATCATCCAACAAATGAGCTTTACAGTACTAACAGTTCATGATCTCTATGTCACAATGAATAATAAACATTTTCTCAGTGTTGCGAAATTACTCGTAAATATCACAAAAGGCAATGATAATCATCTTTGAAAAAGTCTGTACCTGAGATTCTGACAGCCTGAGGCCTCGTCACTAATTTGGGGGACTGAGGAAGTGACTGCAAAGGTCTGTCCTCTTCTGGTTTCCCTGGCTCCTGGGGACCAAAAAAGGTGACTCCAGCTCCCTCCTTGTCTGGGACCTGGATTCCAATTCTTTCTCTAGATATCTGAGGCTATCAGAAACTCAACTCAGCCTCTGGACTGCCTTTATTGAATTTAAAAATGTCCAGGGACACCTGGGTGGCTCAATCAGTTGAGCGTTCCACTTTTGATTTTGGTTCAGGTCATGATCCCAGGGTCATGGGATCGAGCCCCGTGTTGGGCTCCATGCTGAGCACGGAGACTGCTTAAGATTCTCTCTCTCTCCCTCTGCCGTTCACCCTCACTCACACTCTCTCTCTCTAAAATAATAAATATAAATAAATAAATTAATTAAAATGTCTATTGGGTTTTGAAAAGCTGCCCTAAAATATCATGAATAATCTCCTATGATCCTAAAGGAATAGGACCAGTAAACACTACTTTACTCTTTTGTTAGTGTTCTGATTCCACCAAATAGAGTTGTTCTAAATGACATTTTGGACATAATGGAAGAAGACCAATCACACTCTGTCTCTGAATGCTTGCTGATTAAGCAGGAGCATGCTTTTATTTTCCCGTTCTCTCTCTCGTTTACTAATCCTGCTCCAACCTACCTGCATGTATGTTCACCCTCCTCACATCTGTCAAATAGCATCCCCAGATATCAGCAAGATGACCCGTCCATGAGATAAAGCCAAGCTCCCTCCAATCCCAGCATGACAGAGCACTTCCTCAATGATGTCTCCTAGCCTCTGCGTGAAGGGGGCAAGTTGGGACCTTTTCTTTTGTGATTTGAAGGTGGTTTAAGTGGAACTTTCAATGCAGAGTTTTCCTAAGGATTGAGTAGGAATCATGCATGATACAATGATTTTGGAATGAAGAGACAAAGTGATGACAAAGTCAGTCATCTGAGGTAAGGAGTTCAAAGACTCTTGACCTCTAAACTGTTGTATAATGATTTCTGTCAAAGAGATGGACCTTTCAGACAGTTCCTAAAATGAACGAAGGTTACTTGCAACCTTTGTTATGTTGTGTCCCACTCACAGCACAATGATAGCAAAGTTGTGCTGTGAGTAGAACTGTACAATCAAACAGGAGTGGACAATGGACGGTGTGTGAATGTTGTAGTAAGTACACTGTATGTGTGGATTTATCCACTCTGATATTCCGTGAATTTTTATAGGTAAGAGAGAAGTAGAGGGTACTAAAAACCACAGGTGAATAATAGCAAGTTTTACAAAAGGCTAAATGGCCACTGGACAGCTAGATGACCACTTATTTAGCTATCAGAACAAAAGAGAGTGGAGGGTCAGTTCTCCCAACTATGCTATTTATCTTTATGGGTAATACACAAATATATAATGGATGCTAGTCCAAGACTCATCAGACCAATAAGGTGAAAAGGAAACCATAATTAGATTCCAAGTAAGCATAAAAGTTTAAGAAAAAATCTATGGAGTAAAAAATAAAAATAAAAATAAAAAGACAAAAGGTTATATCATCATTGAGAACCAAGGTATTAACAATACTATTGAAAGACACAGAAAGCGCTAGAAATTCCCAAGAATAAAATTGTATCTTTTTTTTTTTAAGATTTTATTTTTAAGCAATCTCTACATCCAACGTGGGGTTTGAACTTACAACCCCAAGATCAAGAGTCACATGCTCCACTGACTGAGCTGGCCAGGGGTCCCTGTCTTCAATGTCTTATATCAGTGTCTTATAGTTTTCAGCATACAGGCCTTTCATCTCCTTGGTGAAATTTATTCCTAGATATATTATTCTTTTTGATGCTATTGTAAATAGGATGGTTTTCTTAACTTCTCTTTTTGATAGTTCAGTATTAGCATATAGAAATAACTGATTTTTGTATATTGATTTTGCATCCTGCAACTATACTGAATTTATTATTCTAATGGATTCCTGACTAGTTCTTGATGTTCCTGTTCAGATTTCTGGAGACAACCTTTGAAGGGGCTGGATGCTTTGCGCTGGCCATTGAGGAGATCAACAGACATGCCAATCTGCTTCCCAACCTCACCCTTGGGTGTCTCCCTTTGGGACTCCAGGTGTCCCTGGCCCTTCAAAAGGTAGTGAATCTGCACTCAGGTTAAAAGGGCTGCACTCCTAACTACAGGTGTTGGGGCAGCCCCCCTCTGGCTGCAGTGGTTGGAACAAGTTCAGCTCTTTCTAGTCCCATGGCAAGACATCTGGGGCTTTACAAAATTCCTCAGGTGAGTAGTCCTGAAACCCCCATCATTATGCTTAATTACATCCCTATTACAAGCATCATGGACTTACTTATTTATACAAAGTCAAATTCTTTTTGAGCCTCCTTATCCTAAACTACAAAATAAAGAAAACCATAGTCTTCTCCTTGTAAGTTGGGGGAAGGACTGAGGAATAGATGTGAAGGGTGAAAACAGACTAAGTCCTAACGTGGTATTATTGTCTTGACTCTTACCCTCCTCCTCTTCTTCATCCTTCTCCTCGTCTTCTTCAATTTCCTGTTATCATTGGCAGTTTTCTTATCACACAGTAAAATATCAGAAATTGTATTAAGGTCTCATACCCTGTGGTCATCATGTACCAAACCAACCTTTCAGATTCTCGGATGACAGTCAAATCTTGTCTCAGAGACATTATTTATACATCGCTACCATAACAAAAACAACCACAATAGTAGCATCCACTTAAGAAGGAACTCTGATTCTCCTCGAATTTTTCTAAGAAATTCTCATTTTGAGGAATCTGTGGTAGCGAGGAATTGTGCCTTCATTCTTGCCTGGGGATTTCAGAAGCCGTGAGTCCCAGCCCCCTGTACCAGCCAGGAGAGGAGAATAGAAATCGTGCACGGAGTATTCTCAGAAGAAAGCCTTATTGGACTTTCCATTCTTTTATGTGTGACTGACTGTCAGTCAGAGGTCCGTCTGGGGCATCTGGGTGGCTCAGCTGGTTGAGAGTCCAACTTTGGCTCAGGTCATGATCTCGCAGTTCATGAGTTCAAGCCCCGCATAGGGCTTGCTGCTCTCAGTGCAGAGTCTGCTTTGGATCTTCTGTCCCTCTCTCTCTCTGCCTCTCCCCTGCTTGTGCACATGTGCTCACACGCTCTCTCTCTCTCTCTCAAAAATAAAGTTAAAAAAATGTTGAAAATAAAAATGAAAAAATAAAGGGGCGCCTGGGTGGCTCGGTCGGTTAAGCATCCGACTTCAGCTCAGGTCATGATCTCACAGTTCATGGGTTCAAGCCCCGCATGGGGCTCTGTGCTGACAGCTCAGAGCTTGGAGCCTGCTTCGGATTCTGTGTCTCCCTCTCTCTCTTCCCCTCCCCCACTTGTCTCTGTCTCTCTGTCTCTCTCAAAAATAAACATTAAAAAAATAAAAAATTAAAAATAAAAACAAAAGATAGAGGTCTGTACCTATGGTGTTTCAATGCTTCGGGTTGGATTTAAACACAGCTTTTAAAAAGAAAGATGTACAAGTAGACACCAGAAACAACTGTCTGGCCTTCTGAATTATTCAGTGACGTAACGTATTTCAACAAATGCTATGGAAGGATATTCTCTCTTCCTATTTAACCTAGCTGTGTTCAGTGCCAGATAAATGGGGCAAGCCAACCAAGAATGGAGATACATTGTTGATTTTAAAGTATGTCCATCCAGCATGGT
This sequence comes from Herpailurus yagouaroundi, assembly GCF_014898765.1. Classification (NCBI taxonomy): domain Eukaryota; kingdom Metazoa; phylum Chordata; class Mammalia; order Carnivora; family Felidae; genus Herpailurus; species Herpailurus yagouaroundi. The sequence continues at coordinate 2,276,303 of NW_024412774.1, forward strand.
AAAACGTGGGACGAAGGCACAGTGGTGTGGGTGGTTGTCATAGAAACGGAAGCACGTTCCAATTGAGCAGCTTTCTCAGAAGGATTATTAGTGGGATTTGAATTTTAACTCAGAGATGAGATATTTAACCACCACAGCATGTCCTGCTGCAAATGACACCCTTTGAACAAAAGAGAAAAGACAAAGGGTACTCGGAAATCTAGGGGATCTATTACATTGGTATCCAAGCATTCAAGAGGTTTTATTACATGCTCTCCCTGGTATCCATATTTTCTTTCACTCCTCCCTAACTGTTGTACCCTGCATCCTTCTTGATGCAAAGAAATGTCAATTTTATTATAAATTTAAAAAATAATCCATAAAAATAAAATATTAAAAAGCATTATTTGAGAGAGAGGGCAGCATGCGTCCAAGTCGGGGAGGGGCAGAGGGAGACAGAATCTTTTTAAAAATTGTTTAATGTTTATTTATTTTTAAAAATTTTTTTAACGTTTATTTATGATTGAGAAACAGAGAGAGACAGAGCATGAGTGGGGTAGGGGCAGAGAAGGGGGAGACACAGAATCCGAAGCAGACTCCAGGCTCTGAGCTAGTCAGCACAGAGCCCCACGCAGGGCTCGAACTCACGGACCGTGAGATCATGACCTGAGCTTAACGAAATGATCCACCCAGGCGCCCCTAGACAGAGAGAGAATCTTAAGCAGACTCCCACTTGCGCTTTCTCTTTCTCTCTCTCTAAAAAAGAATAAAAAGAGCAGTCTACAAAAGAGAAAAACCATCAAACCTGGGTGGTGGGGGTGAGAGGGCTGGCTATCCGCATCGTATCAAATGTGCAATGCCCCGTCTTGGAGAGAGTGACAATCTTTTTGTTCCTTCCAGACACAAACAGTGAAGGCTCTGCCCGAGGGTCATTATCCAAATAAGAAAGGGGACCATGCCTTCCCAAAACGGAGACTTTCCTGGCCTGACTCTAGCATGTCTCACACTGTCCTTAACTGCCCTCTCCGTTCTGACCCTGGTGGTGTTTGTGAGGCATTGAAACCCCCCTGGTCAAAGCCAACAAGCGGACCCTCAGCAATGCCCTCCTGTCTCCCCCATGCTCTGCTTCCTCTGCCCCTTGCTCTTCTTCGGCTGCCCCACTGCTGCCACCTGCCTCATCCATCCGACAGACCACATCTGCCGCTGGGTTCACGGTGGCCCTGTCCCCCATCTCAGTCAAGACCATCACTGTAGTCATGGTCAACAAGCAAGGTCCAGAGGTGAGCGGGTCCTTGCACAGCTCACTCCTCTGCTCCTCGTCCAAGGGGTTCTCTTGGGGTCGGCCTGGGGATGTCTCCCCCCTTCCTGGACAAGGACCCTCAGTCTTCACTCGGCCACATCACCATCCAGTGTAATGAGGGCTCTGATGCCGCCTCCTACTGTGTCCACCTTCTGCCCTGTTACCTAGGCTTCTTGATCCTGGGACCCCTGCTGTTGCTTTCTGGGTTAAGAAACCTGTCTGACACCTTCAGTGAAGTCAAGTTCCTCACCTTCAGTATGCTGGTGTCCAGCAGTGTCTGGGTGGCCCTCCTCCCAAGTCGCCACGGCGCCCAGGGCAAGGCCACTCTGGCTGTGGGGATCTTCTCCATCGTGGCCTCCAGCGCCAGGTCACTTGGCTGTATCTTTGTCCCCAAGTGCTGTGTGATCCTCCCTCATCCAAAGGAACACCCTTTGGTCTTTAAAGAAAAGGCCCAAGAAACCAGAAACAAAAGGACCCCATCAGGATTGGGTTAAGATGGTGGAGCAGGATGGAGGCCCTGAGCTTGTCTTGTCCCTGAAATGCAGCTAGATCAGCACCAAGCCATTTTGAACACCTAGGAAACTGATTTTAGGATTAACACAACAATCTGCATAACCTGAGGCACAGAATGTGGCCGTCTGCGGTGCAGAGAGGTGAAATGGGGGAAAGAAAAACCGTGGAGGGTAGGAAACTGTTTTTGCAGAGGGAAGACAGAGAAAGAGAAAGGGGAGAGTGTGGCGCACTGGGGATTGTGCAAGAAAAGCACTCCCCTGAAAGCAGCTGGAGAGAAAGAGACAGAAAGAGTGAAAACACTCAGAGGGGACTGAACAAGAAATATGTTCCCCAAAACCATTGAGGAGAAGAAAGGAGAGGGTTTCGATGCCACCAGCATTCTATAAACAGTGGAGCACAGAGTCTGAAGTTCCAGATTTCAGTGCCTGGCAGTGCTCTGGCAAGGAATAGGACAAATCGCCAGGAGCAGGCAGTGGGGTCTGAGGGATCTGTGTGCCACACAGGGAGAAATGGTTCCCCTACTTGTAGTGCATTTGGTAGAAGCCATCAGCCTGGCCTCATCACAGGCAAAGGTCCCAGAGGACCCTGGAGAGCAGCCGCATTTGTTGGTATTGGGACAAAGACACCAGAGTGCAGTGACAACTGGTGCCAGCTGTGTGTTATGATTTGACTTAATCTCTGAACCTCTGCTGCTATGTGATTGCATGAACATTTTCTGGGGCAAGCTGGCACCTGCCATTGATCTGTAAGACCCTCCCCCAGAGGGCTGGCACGGGTCCAAGCCACAGGGGTCTGTGGGGGTTTTCAAACACAACCCCATCTAAGATAAAACTCTGGAGGGAGGTGCCACCTAGCAGGCAGAGCTTGGACACTGACAGGGTAGAGGCAGGAAGTGAACGGAGGCCTGAGACAAAGGTAGGGTGCTTGATCATGGGGTGGTGAATGAACCAAGTTCCTGTGCTGGAGACTAGGGAGTTGGGTGAAGTCATTTCCACCTCTCCCCCCCCCCCCCCCCGGGGCCGCATGTGCATCTCATTGATCCACCCCAGTAAGCTAAGCAGCGCCACCTAGTGGAAAATGGGGCCATTACACCACCCCCCACCCCCCCACGCCCCACCCAACTGCGCCCTCCAAACACATCCCCTAGAAGACCACCAAAGTCACTTCACCCACTTAAGAGTATGGACTACAGAACCCTTCATAGTTTCAGTCCTAGGGGAAACTGGATGTAACGTCATTCAAGTTTCATTCTGTTTGCTGGCTCGTTTATTCGTTTTCTTTGCTTGTTTTTGCTTAAATTATTTTTTTCCTTTTTCTTTTTTCCCCCCTTTCTTTTTTTCTTCCTCATTCTTGGATACAGAAAGATACATTTTTATATATTTTTTTGTTTTTCTTACATTATTTTTTATTTTTCAAATTTTTTATTCTATTTCATTTTCTTTACTTCATTTTATTCTATTTTCTTAAATTTTTTTAATTTTAAAAATTTACTTAACTTTTTTTCTTCTCTTTCCCTTTTTCCTCTATCCTATTGAGCTTCTTTCAATAAGCTTCTTTCAAAACACACCTAAGATCTAGCTTCCTTTATTCAATTTTTTGTTTTGTTTTTAATTTTTTTAATTTATTTTATTAATATTTTTTTCTTTCTTCAAAATGACAAGGGACACCTGGGTGGCTCAGTTGGCTGGGCATCCGACTTCGGCTCAGGTCATGATCTCAGTCTGTGGGTTTGAGCCCCCGCATTGGGCTCTGTGCTGACAGCTCAGAGCCTGGAGCCTACTTTGGATTCTGTGTCTCCCTCTCTCTCTGCCCTGCCTCCACTTGTGTTCTGTCTCTCTCTCTCTCAAAAATAAATAAAATGTAAAAAAATAATTAACAAAATGACAATATGAAGGAATTCACCCCAAAGAAAGAACAGGAAGAAATGACAGCCAGGGACTTAATCAACACAGATATGAGCAAGATGTCTGAACTAGAATTTAAAACCACGATAATAAAAATACTAACTGGGGTTGAAAAAGCATAGAATCCCTTTCTGCAGAGAGAAAAGAAATAAAATCTAGTCAGGACGAAATTCAAAATGCTATAACCAAGATGCAATCACGACAGCAAGGATGGATGAAGTAGAGCATAAAATCAGTGATTTAGGAGATAAAATTATGGAAAATAATGAAGCAGAAAAAAGAGGGAAACAAAGGCAAAAGATCATAATACAAGACTTAGAGAACTCAGTCACTTATTAAAAAGGAATAACATCCAAATTATAGAAGTTCCAGAAGACAAAAAGAGAGAAAAGGGGGCAGAAAGTTTATGTGAGCAAATTATAGCAGAAAACTTTCCTAATCTGGGGAAGGACGGAGACATCAAAATTCAAGCACAGAGAACTCCTATTAGATTCCACAAAACCAACCATCACCAAGGCATATTATAGTCAAATTCACAAAATACACAGACAAGGAAAAAATGAAAGCTGCACAGGAGAAAAGTCCTTAACCTCTAAGGGAAGCAGATCAAGGTTCATAGCAGACCTATCCACAGAAAACTGGCAGGCCAGAAAGGAATGGCAGGATATATTCAATGTGTTGAACTGGAAAAAGTGCAGCCAAGAATCCTTTATCCAGCAAGGCTGTCATTCAGGATAGAAGGAGGGATAAAGAGTTTCCCAGACAAAAACTAAAGGGAGTTCATGACCACTAAACCAGCTCTGCAATAAATTCTAAGGGGAACCCTTGAGTGGAGAAAAGACAAAACAAAACAAAACAAAAAACAAAGCAACAAAGACTAGAAAGGACCAGAGAACACTGCCAGAAACACCAACTCAACAGGCAACACAATGGCACTAAATTCATATCTTTCAGTACTCACTCTAAACATGAATGGAATAAACACTCTGATCAAAAGTCATAGGTATCACAATGACCCATTGTGAAAACAAGACCCATCTATATGCTGCTTATAAGACACTCATTTTGGGGCGCCTGGGTGGCTTGGTCGGTTAAGCGTCCGACTTCGGCTCAGGTCATGATCTCACGGTCCGTGAGTTCGAGCCCCGCGTTGGGCTCTGTGCTGACAGCTCAGAGCCTGGAGCCTGTTTCAGATTCTGTGTCTCCCTCTCTGTCTGCCCCTCCCCTGTTCATGCTCTGTCTCTCTGTCTCAAAAATAAATAAACATTAAAAAAAACAATTAAAAAAAAAAAAAGACACTCATTTTAGACCTAAAGAAACCGGCAGATTGAAAGTAATGGTATGGAGAACTATCTATTATTCTAATGGTCATCAAAAGAAAGCTGAGTAGCCATACTTATATCAGACAAACTAGATTTTAAAACAAAGACTGCAACAAGAGATGAATAAGGGGATTATATTGTAATTAAGGGGTCTATCCACCAAGAAGATCTAAGAATTATAAATATTAATGCCCCCAATGTGATAGGACCCAAATATATAAATCAATTAGCCACAAACATAAAGAAACTCATTGATAATAATACAATAGTAGAGGACTTCAACACCCCACTTACAACAATGGACATATCATCTAAGCAGAAAATCAACAAGGAAACAATGGCTTTGAATGACACACTGGACCAGATGGACTGAACAGATATATTCAGAACATTTCATCCTAAAGCAGCAGAATACACATTCTTCTCAAGTGCACATGGAACATTCTCCAGAAGAGATCAGATAGTAGGTCACAAATAAGCTCTCAACAAGTACAAAAGTATCAAGATCATATCATGCACATTTTCAGACCACAATGCTATGAAACTCGAAATCAACCACAAGAAAAAAAACTGGAAAGACCATGAATACTTGGAGATTAAAGAACGTCCTACTAAAGAATGAATGGGTTAACCGAGAAATTAAAGAGGAAATTAAAAAGTACATGGAAGGGGTGCCTGGGTGGCACAGTCGGTTAAGCGTCCGACTTCAGCCAGGTCACGATCTCGCGGTCCGTGAGTTCGAGCCCCGCGTCAGGCTCTGGGCTGATGGCTCAGAGCCTGGAGCCTGTTTCTGATTCTGTGTCTCCCTCTCTCTCTGCCCCTCCCCTGTTCATGCTCTGTCTCTCTCTGTCCCAAAAACAAATAAACGTTGAAAAAAAAATTAAAAAAAAAAAAGTACATGGAAACCAACGAAAATGAAAACACGACAGAACAAAACCTCTGGGACACAATGAAGGTGGTCATAAGAGCGAAGTATAATGCAATTCAGGCCTTCCTAAAGAAGGAAAAAAGGTCTCAAATACACAGCCTAACTTAACACCTAAAGGAGCTGGAAAAAGAACAAACAAAGCCCAGACCAGTAGGAAAAAAGAGAGAAATAATAAAGATTAGAGCAGAAATCAATGATACTGAAATCGAAAAACAAGAACAGATCAATGAAGCCAGGAGCTAGTTCTTTGAAAGAATGAACAAAACTGATAAACCCCTAGCCAGATTGATCAAAAAGAAAAAGGACCCAAATAAATAAAATCAAAAATGAAAAAGGAGAGATTACAACCAATACCGCAAAAATACAAACAATAATATGAGAATATTATGAGCAATTATATGCCAACAAATTGGGCACTCTGGAAGAAATGGACAAATTCCTAGAAACATATAAACTACCAAAACTGAAACACGAAGAAATAGAACATTTGAACAGATCCATAACTAGTAAGGAAGTTGAATCAGTAATCAAAAATCTCTCAACAAACAAGACTCCAGGGCTGGATGCCTTTCCAGGGGAATTCTACCAAACATTTAAAGAAGAGTTAACACCTATTCTTTTGAAGCTGTTCCAAAAAATAGAAATGGAAAACTTCCAAACTCATTCTATGAAGCCAACATTACCTTTATTACAAAACCAGACAAAGACCCCACTAAAAAGGAGAACTACAGACCAATTTCCCTGATGAACATGGATGTAAAAATTCTCAACAAGATACTAGCAAACTAGATCCAACAATATATTAAGAGAATTATTCAGGGGCGCCTGGGTGGCGCAGTCGGTTAAGCGGCCGACTTCAGCCAGGTCACGATCTCGCGCTCGGTGAGTTCGAGCCCCGCGTCGGGCTCTGGGCTAACGGCTCAGAGCCTGGAGCCTGTTTCCGATTCTGTGTCTCCCTCTCTCTCTCTGCCCCTCCCCCGTTCATGCTCTGTCTCTCTTTGTCCCCCCAAAAATAAATAAACGTTAAAAAAATTTTTTTTAAAAAAAAAGAGAATTATTCATCACAATCAGTGGGATTTATTCCTAGGATGCAGGACTGGTTCAATATCCACAAATCAATCAATGTGTTACATCACATTAATAAAAGAAAGGATAAGAACCACATGATCCTCTCAATAGATGCAGAGAAAGCATTTGACAAAATACAGCATCCTTTCTTGATAAAAACCCTCAAGAAAGTACGGATAGAAGGATCATACTTCAAGATCATAAAGGCCACATATAAAAGACCTACCGCTAATATCATCCTCAATGGGGAAAAACTGAGAGCTTTCCCCCTAAGATCAGGAACATGACAAGGATGTCCACTCTCACTCTCACCTCTGTTATTCAACGTAATGTTGGAAGCCCTAGCCTCAGCTCTCAGACAACACAAAGAAATAAAAGGCATCCAAATCGTCCAGATGGAGGTCAAACTTTCATTCTTCACCGATGACATGGTACTCTATGTGGAAAACCCAAAAGACCACCAAAAAAACGTGCTAGAACTGATCTATGGATTCAGCAAAGTTGCAGGATATAAAATCAATGTAAAGAAATCGGTTGCATTTCTATACACCAATAATGAAGAAACAGAAAGAGAAATCAAGGAATCAATCCCATTTGCAACTGCGTTAAAAACCATAAAATACCAAGGAATAAACCTAACCAAAGAGGTGAAAAATCTATACACTGAAAACTATAGAAAGCTTATGAAAGAAATTTGAGAACACCAAAAAATGGAAAAATATTCCATGCTCGTGGATTGGAAGAACAAATATTGTTAAAATGTCGATACTATCCAAAGCAATCTACATATTCAATGCAATCCTTATCAAAATAACACCATAATTCTTCACAGAGCTAGAACAAACACTCCTAAAATTTGTATGGAACCAGAAAAGACCCCGAATAGCCAAAGCAATCCTGAAAAAGAAAACGAAAGCTGGAGGCATCAAAATTCCAGACTTCAAGCTGCATTACAAAGCTGTAATCATCAAGATAGTACGGCACTGGCACAAAAACAGATACTTAGATCAATGGAACAGAATAGAGAACCCAGAAATGGATCCATTAACGTATGACCAACTAATCTTTGACAAAGCAGGAAAGAATATCCAATGGAATAAAGACACTCTCTTCAGCAAGTGGTGCTGGGAAAACTGGACAGCGACGCGCAGAAAAAATTAACCTGGGCCACTTTCTTACACCATACACAAAAATAAGCTCAAAATGGATGAAAGACCTAAATGTAAAACAGGAAGCCATCAAAATTCTAAAGGAGAAAACAAGCAACAACCTCTCTGACCTCGGCCGCAACAACTTATTACTTGACATGTCTCCGGAGGCAAGGGAGACAAAAGCAAAAATGAACTACTGGGACCTCATTAAAATAAAAAGCTTCTGCACAGCGAAGGAAACAATCGGCAAAACTAAAAGGCAACCGACAGAATGGGAGAAGATATTTGCAAACGACATTTCAGATAAAGAGTCAATATTCAAAATCTATAAAGAACTTATCAAACTCAACACCCAAAAAACAAATAATCCAGTGAAGAAATCGGCAAAAGACATGAATAGACACTTTTCCAAAGAAGACATCCAGATGGCTAACAGACACATGAAAAAATGCTCACCATCACTCATCATAAGGGAAATGCAAATCAAAACCACAATGAGATACCACCTCACACCTGTCAGAATGGCTAACATTAACAACTCAGGCAAAACAGATGTTGGCGAGGATGCGGACAAAGAGGATCTCTTTTGCATTGCTGGTGGGAATGCAAGCTGGTACAGCCACTCTGGAATGAAGGTTCCTCAAAAAATTAATACTAGAACTACCCTATGACCCAGCAATTGCACTACTAGGTATTTACCCAAGGGATACAAGAGTGCTGATTCGAAGGGGCACATGCACCCTACTGTTTATAGCAGCACTATTGACAATAGCCAAAGTATAGAAAGAGCCCAAATATCCATTGACTAATGAGTAGATAAAGAAGCTGTGGTATGTATGTATATATGTGTGTATATATGTATACATATAATGGAATACTGCTCGGCGATCAAAAAGAATGAAATCCTGCCATTTTCAACTACATGGTTGGAACTAGAGGGTATTATGCTAAGCGAAATTAGTCAGAGAAAGACAAAAATCATATGACTTCACTCATATGAGGACGTTAAGATACAAAACAGATGAACACAAGGGAAGGGAAGCAAATATAATATAAAAACAGAGAGGGAGACAAACTATAAGAGACTCTTAAAGAGAGCAAAGTGAGGGTTGCTGGCAGGGTATTGGGTGCAGGGAAGGGCTAAAAGGGTGAGGGGCATTAAGGAGTGCACTTGTTGGGATGAGCACTGGGCGTCATATGTAAGTGATGAATCACTAAATTCTATTCCCAAAATCATTATTAGAGTATATGTTAACTTGGGATGGGTGGGTTGGATGGATTGGATGGATGGATGACCCCATCATACATAGCCTGTTTGTTGCAGAGAAATTGTAACCTGATTATACAAAATACCCCCAAAAATCAATAAAAAAACAAATGACTTATTTGAAAAAAAAAAGAAATGAAAATGAAAACCGAAAAAATGAAATACAGACAGGCAATTTACAGAAGCAAAACCTGAATCATCAATGATTAGTAAAAAGCTGCTAAGTTTGATTAGAAATCAAAAATAAATTTAAACCACCATGGAGTACTCCTCATGACAATGCCAAAAACTACAAGTCTGTAATCACTGTTGACCAGGATATAGACACACACATACACACACACACACACACACACACACACACACACACACACACACACAGAAAGGATTGGATAAACTTGGCACCTGTTAAAGAATATTTCCAGAATGAATTCTTAAGTAAAATTAGGAAGGTATAAATGAGTGTCAACTGGGGTGCTTGGCTGACTCAGTAGAGCACGTGACCCTAGATCTCGGGGTTGTGAGTTAGAGCCCCACGTTGGGTGGAAGGATTACTTAAAAAAATTAAAAAATTGTGACTTTTGAACCATGTGGACATTTTACATGTTCAAACATAAAATAAAATTTAAAAAAAAGTCAAAACACCACCTATAAAAATAAGGAGGGGGGCATTCAACCTCTCTGTGCCTGTCTCCTCCTTTGCAAAATGTGGATAACAACAGAATCCACCTTAAGGACTTGGTATAGAAACTCAATGAAGTCATCAACATATTGCACTTAGCAAAATCTCTAACATGTGCTCAGAGCTAAATAAAGGTTCCTATTATAAATTGATGATTTTAAAGTTGAGCTAATAATCACTATCCTTTAAGTTGCAGGGAAAATTATACGACAATAATGCAGGTAAAGCATGGGGCACATAATAGGCAATTAATAAAAAACCACTACAACTTAAGATTCTCTGGAGAAACAGACCAATAGGATATATATAAAGAGATTTCTTTTTTTTTCTTTTTTTAAAATATAATTTATTGTCAAATTGGCTAACATACAGTGTGCTCTTGGTTTTGGGAGTAGATTCCCGTGATTCATTGCTTACATACAACACACAGTGCTTCTTAGGACCAATCGGCTCATGTGTTTATGGGGTCTGAGAAGACCCACAGCTTGCCATCTGCTCGCTGGAGACCCATGAAAGCCAGTGTTGTAAATTCCACACCAAGGGGTCAGCCTGAGACAGAATTTGCCCCTTCCTCAGCCTTTTTTGTTTTATTCAGGCCCACAGTGGATTGGGTAATGGCAACCACGAAGGCAGGGTCTTTGGCTTTACTCAGTCTACTGATTCAAATGCTAACATCTTCCGCAAACACCCTCACAGACTCACAGAAATCACCTTTTTTTTTTTCCAGAGTTTATTTTTAAGTAATCTCCACCCAACGTGGGGCTTGAAGTCACAACCCCGAGACCAAGAGTCACATACTCCAGTGCTGAGCCAGTCAGGCGCCCCTCAGAAATCATCTTTAACCAAGTATCTGAGCAGGCCATGATCCAGTCAAGTTGACACATAAAATTAACCACCACAATCACCAAAAATGGGGGTGAGGTTAAGATTTATTCTAAAAGTCATACATGACCATATAACTAGATGTCACAAAAATGATGGGTCATGGGCTATAGTCAGACTCCGGATGTGTCTGGCCAACACAGTGTTTGCAAAACAATTTCTATTAGTGCCCATCTCTAAAAATAGAGACGCTTTCCACATGAATTGGCGTTCCTTGGGGTGAAAAAAAATCACAGTTTAGGGGAATTCTAGGTAAGTCTGCATCCCCACATAGCAGCACTCTGCTGGAGATGTGGGATGGATTCCGTCCACAACTATCCCCATCGCTCTCTATGTCGCACACCCTGCCAGCACCCCTCACTTGCAGCATTTGCCTGCCCCGCACGGGGAGCCGAGAGTTTGAGAACGCCTGCGTGCAAGCAATACCCCTCAGCCCGGCTGAGCAATTGCGGGATGTGGCCACCAGGTGGCACCATGGCTGTGTGCTGCTCAACCACTAGATGGCACTCGATAGCTTTAGGAAAAGCAACTACCATCTGCTGAGCTCCTACTGTGTGCTGGGAGCATCAGATGTGACTTCCTTAAATCCTCACAAGTGTACATAGGGAACTGTGCCTCCTATATGGTGGCAGGGGCGGGGGGAACTGAGGCTCAGAGAGAGGCCCCATTTATAAGACTGGACAAAGCATCTCTCTGGGTGGCCAGAAGGGTTCAAGGCCATACTGGGTGTCAAGCGTTCAGCCTAACTTCTGCTGCACAGTGTGTGCTTGGCAAATGGCACTTAGTTGCTATATTATTACCACAGTTGCTTGGTTATTATTAGCAGATGCATCTGACCGTCAGTTCTGCTGGTTGCTCCCAACAGTGAAGGAACCCTGACATTGAGCCGGTCCATAGCCACCCTGAGTCAAGGCTACCCTTCTTATCCTCCCTCACAGCCAGTGTTAATGGAACACGGGCAGAGTGATGTATCCCCTTTATGCCCACTTTCATGTGACCTCTCCCTTCCTTTAGATTGCACTGCACTTCCTCCCAGAAATCCTCCCTGGGGTAACCCCCACTCTGCCTCCCCTCTCCCAGCTTGGGTGGAGGAAGCATTTATTAGCTTGTGGTCCCTCAGGATCCTATACTTTTCCTCATCTCAGAGCTTTTCACACTCACGGCTGCCCATTTGTTTGTCTGCCCAACCTCTGCCCACACCACCTCACCCCAAAGGACTCTGAGGTGCAGGAACGAACGATGAAATTCATCTTGGGGTAGAAGAATCTCTACCCCTGTGGTTCCCAATCTGGACTGAGCACCTGAGGAACTCTTTCTTCTTTCCAGCTTGATTATCACTGGCACATGATACTGTGTAAGTTTAAGGTGCACAGTGTGTTGACTGGATACAATTATACTGCAAAATGGTTAACACCACTGTTAGCTAACACCTCCATCCAGTCACACAAATACCATTTCTTTAAAAAATTGGGGGGCGCCTGGGTGGCTCAGTCGGTTAAACGTCCGACTTCGGCTCAGGTCATGATCTCGCGGTCCGTGAGTTCGAGCCCCACATCAGCTCTGGGCTGATGGCTCAGAGCCTGGAGCCTGCTTCCGATTCTGTGTCTCCCTCTCTCTCTGACCCTCCCCCGTTCATGCTCTGTCTCTCCCTGTCTCAAAAACAAATAAACATTAAAAATTTTTTTTTAAAAATTAAAAAAAAATGAATAAATAAAAATAAAAAATTGGAGCAGCACCACCTGGGGCCAAATGAAGCCCAGTGTTTGGGATGGAGCCCCCCACATATTCCAAACTGCATGAGGTAAAGGAAATGTTATAAGGGTGCTGTGCAGACCCTTGGTTATTCTGTCAAGGTCTTGTTAGAGTCAAAAGAAAGAAGGGATCTTTCTTGGGGGAATGGGGCCCCAGGAATCTAGAATGGGGTTACATGTTCCAATCAACACCGATTGTAATGCCTTTTGGTTTTTTTCCCCACTTGCCACCACAAGCAGTTCTCTGACACCAGCTGGGGGTCCTACAATTTCAACTTTTTTTTTTTTTTTTTTTAACGTTAATTTATTTTTGAGACAGAGAGAGACAGAGCATGAACGGGGGAGGGGCAGAGAGAGGGAGACACAGAATCTCCAGGCTCCAGAAACAGGCTCCAGGCTCTGAGCTGTCAGCACAGAGCCCGACGCGGGGCTCGAACTCACGGACCACGAGATCATGACCTGAGCCGAAGTCGGTCACTCAACCGACTGAGCCACCCAGGCGCCCCTCAACTCTTTTTTAAAAAATTCCTTTTAATGTTTGTTTATTTTTGAGAGAGAGGGAGAGAGACACAACGCGTGAGCAAGGGAGGGGCCGAGAGAGAGAGGGAGACGTAGAATTTGAAGCAGGCTCCAGGCTCTGAGCTGTCAGCAGAGAGCACGATGCGGGGCTCAAACTCAGACCACGAGATCATGACCTGAGCCGAAGTCAGACGCCCAACCGATTGAGCCGCCCAGGCGCCCCCAATTCAACTCAATTCTAACACCTTACCAGAAACAGCATGACATCCCACAGTGAAGGGCTCACTCCTACAAGACTGGCCCCACAACCTTCATACATCAATCCAGGTTGTCTCCTGTGCTTCTGGCTGTCAATCAGAGGTCCCCACGACGCCCTCCTCAGGTTCAATTAATTTGCTAGAGCAGTTCACAGAATCCAGAGAAACATTTTACTCACTAGATTAGTGATTTATGATAAAAGCACAGAACTCGAGAACAGCCAGATGTAAGGGATGCTCGGGACCAGGTACAGAGAAAGGGTGTCTGGGTCTCTCCAACATCTCCACATGTTCACCAACCTGAAAGCTTCCAGAACCCATGCTTTTGGGGTTTTAGGGCGGCTCCATTATATAGGCACGATCAATTAAGTCACTGGCCATTGGTGTCTGATCCAACCACCAACTCCTCTCCCCGCCCAGAGATCAGGCGGGTGGGGGCTGGAAGTACCAACCCTCCAGGACTTGGTCAGTTCTCTTGGCAACCAGTCCCACCCCTACGTGCTTTCAGAAAGTCACCTCATGGGGGCGCCTGGGTGGCGCAGTCGGTTAAGCGCCCGACTTCAGCCAGGTCACGATCTCGCGGTCCGTGAGTTCGAGCCCCGCGTCGGGCTCTGGGCTGATGGCTCAGAGCCTGGAGCCTGTTTCCGATTCTGTGTCTCCCTCTCTCTCTGCCCCTCCCCCGTTCATGCTCTGTCTCTCTCTGTCCCAAAAATAAATAAACGTTGAAAAAAAAAATTAAAAAAAAAAAAAAGAAAGTCACCTCATGAACATGTTCAAGGCACCTTCATCACTCAATTCCAAGGAAATTCCAAGGTTTTAGGAGATCTGTACCAGAAATGGGGATGAAGACCAAATAAATTATTTCTTATTATAAATCACACATGTATATCGCTATGTAATCACTGTAACATCAGAGGTAGAAAACAGCAAGGCTAACGGGAGGTTCTGACATTCAGCGGACGAGCAGGCTATACACTTGTTTCGTGGCCCTGCCCAAGTGGGACAGCCCGCTCTGGGCTGGATTTTCTTGTTGATGAAACGGGGATTGTCGAGAGCAGACTACATTCGTGGGACTACAGCGAAGGTGCGGTAACGTAAGTGCTTTACCCACTTTGGCACATAGTGAATATTCAGTACATGGCAGCTACTATTAGCAATATGAATTGTATTAAACAGATACTATGCGTCATCTTGGTAAGCAATTAGGCGCCAGCCACTTCACATTTACTATCAGAAGAAAAACAAGTGAAACCACCACCAACGGTTATTGGACTCGTGTGGCGGGCACTGTTTTTCAGAGCTGTAGTTATTAGCCTGTTTACTCTGTGATAATCCCGGGAGGTGACATAACCCACCGTCCTGAACAGGAGGACTGCTCGCCATCACCTCCGTAGCCAGGTAGCTACAGAGCCAAGATCCTGACGCAGGTCGGCAAGCACTGTGTGGACTCACAACAGGATGCATCAGATCAAGCTGCAGGAGGGGAAAGAGCACAGAAGGGGGTAAAGGACGCCACTTCAAGATGTGCCTCCTTGAATAGGCAGACACAAGACAAGCTCTAAAAACAGAGTAGAGGCTACCCTTTTTTTTTTTTTTAATTTTTTTTAACCTTTATTTATTTTTGAGACAGAGAGAGACAGAGCATGAGCGGGGGAGGGGCAGAGAGAGAGGGAGACACAGAATCGGAAGCAGGCTCCAGGCTCTGAGCCATCAGCCCAGAGCCCGACGCGGGGCTCGAACTCCCGGACCGCGAGATCGTGACCTGGCTGAAGTCGGACGCTTAACCGACTGCGCCACCCAGGCGCCCCGAGGCTACCCCTTTTCAATCTCTAGGAAACCCTGGACCAATGGGAAAGGCTGGACTTCAGTCTGCACTACAACCCACTCTTGCTTACTGTGCTTTCCCTGGTGCCCTCCCGTAACTAACGGCCAGGAAAATCTTTTGTCTTCAGTTCAAGATGCTATTGAAGGCAATGGCTTCTACCATTTCGCAGTTACTGTTTCCCTGGGTCTCTCCCGTGTGCACAGGAGGTGTGTATGTTATTAAACTTTTGTTTTCCTCCTGTTAATCTGTCTTATATCAATTTAATTATTAGACCAGCCAAAGAACCTACAGGGGAGGTTCCGCCTGGGAGGTCCAGGAAGTGAGGTCCAGGTCTCAGTATTTTGTTTGGTCTATGAGAAGCACTCCAAATGGCAGCTCACATCAGCATTAATAAAGCAGGAGCATGGTCCAGATCACTGGTCAGTTTGTTTTTTTTTAAGCAGCCCAGCTATTGTTGGGGTACATGGGTAGCTCTGTTGGTTGAGCATCTGACTTTGGCTCAGGTAATGATCTGGTGGTCTGTGACTTCAAGCCACACTTAGGGCTCTCTGCTGTCAACGAAGAGCCTGCTTCAGATCCTCTGTCCCCTCTCTCTGCCCCTCCCCTGCTTGCATCCTCTCTCAAAAAAAAAAAAAAAAAAAAAAAAAAACGCCCCCCAAAAAATAAAAAAACACTTTTTGCGGGGGGGGGGGGGGGAGGGGGGGGGAACAACAGGCTCTTTCAACACCATCCCCAGCCAATACTCCACAGGAGTGCTGTAGTTGGAACACCACCAGCCTAATTCTAGATCAGACCTAATGGGGGGTGGGGATAAATCATAATAGCATTAGAGGGAATTAGATTATTTGGGGTTGGGGATCATAGGTTGAAGGCACAACACGGCCCCACATGAGGGCTCCTGGCTTCTGCACAAGTTGGCTACAAATTCAGAGGGTCCCACTAGTATGGGGCTAGTGGACTCCCAGAACTCAGGAAAGCACCATACTTACAGTTACAGTTTTATTATAAAAAATATGCTGGGGAAGACAAAATTTCCTTTATCCTTCAAAGGTTTTTCTCGCTGGTCTAAGAATTAAACTGACATGAGATAGATTAATAGGAGAAAAACAAATTTAATTTTGAACACACAGGATCCCCACATACATAAAAGAGAGAGGTTTCAAGACAGAAAGGTAAGATGAGGTACGCATGCCATCCTGAGCTAAGGAGTGGGATCAGGGGCTGGGGCTTCAAAGGGGAGCAGGGCAATAAGAACAGATGTTTGGTCAGTAGATGTTTACCCTGCCATACAGATGGGTCACTCAGGTAATATTTATCTCTGGTAATAACACTTATTCTGGAAAGACCCCCCAACTTAGATTCTTCTAGGCAGTTAAGGGAGGGGTAAGTTTCTCCTGAGCCTGCAGGGTCTTGACTGCCTTCAACTCAAAATTGTCCACATGCCAAACTGGCACCTTTTGGGGAGCCTTGCAAGGAACACCTTCACAATTATTTAGATGAAGGGGTTAGTTACTGAATGAAGGAAGGCAAAGTAGGCAAAGGCCTCTTTAGGACTTAGGAATGAAAACATTAATGAGAGTTAGAGCACAACAGACCTTTATAGATGACCTGGTCAGTGTTTCTCCAACCTAATACGCTAGAATCTTCTGAGGAGTTGTTTTTTTTTTTTTTTTTTAATTTTTTTTTTCAACGTTTATTTATTTTTTGGGACAGAGAGAGACAGAGCATGAATGGGGGAGGGGCAGAGAGAGAGGGAGACACAGAATCAGAAACAGGCTCCAGGCTCTGAGCCATCAGCCCAGAGCCTGACGCGGGGCTTGAACTCACGGACCGCGAGATCGTGACCTGGCTGAAGTCGGACGCTTAACCGACTGCGCCACCCAGGCGCCCCTTCTGAGGAGTTTTAAAACACAATGCGCTGGGTCACAACCACCACAATTTGAACTCATCTCCAGAGGTGGATCTGAGCACAGTATTATTTTTTAAAATTTATTTATTATTTCGAGACAGAGAGAGAGACACACACACACAGTGTGTGTGTGCAGGAGAGACAGAGAGAGGGAGAGACAGAATCACAAACAGGCCCTGCACTGCCAGCATGGAGCCTGATGCAGGGCTCGAACTCATGAACTGTGAGATCATGACCTAAACTGAAGTTGGACACTTAACCAACTGAGCCACCCAGACGCCCCGCACAATATTATCTTCTTTAACAGCTCCTAAATGGCTCTGATGTAAAACCAAGCTGAGAACCAATGAATGTACAAAGTTGTGGTTTTTTGACGATTTTTATTTAAAAAAAAATTTTTTTTTAACGTTTATTTATTTTTGAGACAGAGACACAGCATGAGCAGGGAAGGGGCAGAGAGAGAGGGAGACACAGAATGTGAAGCAGGCTCCAGGCTCTGAGCTGTCAGCACAGAGCCCGACGCGGGGCTCAAACTCACGAACCGTAAGATCATGACCTGAGCCGAAGTCGGACGCTTAACCGACTGAGCCACCCAGGTGCCCCGAAGATTTTATTTTTAAGTGCTCTCTACACCCAACATGGGGCTCAGACTCACAACCCCAAGATCAAGAGTCACACGCTCCACCAACTGAGCCAGCCAGTCACCCTGTACTGTTTTTTTTTTTAATCTTTTTAAAAATCTTTTTAACTTTTTTTTTTTTTTTTTTTTGAGAGAGACAGAGGAGAGAGGGGGAGGGGAAGAGAGAGAGGGAGACACAAAATCCGAAGCAGGCTCCAGGCTCTGAGCTGTCAGCACAGAGCCAGACAGGGGACTTGAACTCACAAACCACAATCGCTTCTTGGCCTTTTGGCTAAGATCAAGTGTGAACTCACAAACCACAAGATCATGGCCTGAGCTAAAGTTGGATGCTTAACCCACTGAGCCACCTAGGTGTCCCTGTGTACTAAGTTCATTTTTTTAAAATTTTTTTTTAATGTTTATTTATTTTTGAGACAGAGAGAGACAGAGCATGAACGGGGGAGGGTCACAGAGAGAGGGAGACACAGAATCCGAAACAGGCTCCAGGCTTTGAGCAGTCAGCACAGAGCCCGACCTGGGGCTCAAACCCACGGACCGTGAGATCATGACCTGAGCCGAAGTCGGACGCCCAACCGACTGAGCCACCCAGGTGCCCCCTAAGTTCATTTTTAAGATGAAACTTCATATACTGCCCCAAATGGAAACCCAGTATCACTGCCATAAAGATAGTCCTAACAGTAAATACAATGAGAACAGATATAACCTGATAAAAGGGATTGGTAAGCGTTAAGCTGCTACAGATAAACTTACCTCTTCACTGAGAAAGCCTGAAAGAGAAATGAAAAAATAACTTCCTGACCACAGGATTTGGGCCTCCAGAGGTCATAAGGGGCACTGACCTAGTTAAACCCTGATTTCAGAGACAGGGCAAGGGAAACATGACTTAGCCCAATTTTGCTAGACAATTAAAAAAAAAAAAACAAAACTGGAGCATCTGGTTGGTTCAGTCGGTTCGATCCTGGTGTCGGGCTCTGTGCTGACAGCTCGGAGCCTGGAGCCTGCTTTGGATTCTGTGTCTCCCTCTGTCACTGTCCTGGACCCACTCACACTCTGTGTGTCTTTCTCAAGAATAGATAAACATTAGGGGCGCCTGGGTGGCTCAGTCGGTTAAGCATCTGACGTCAGCTCAGGTCGTGATCTCATGGTTCGTGAGTTCAAGCCCCACGACAGGCTCTGTGCTGACAGCTCAGAGCCTGGAGCCTGCTTCAGATTCTGTGTTTCCCTCTCTCTGCCCCTCCCCCAATCACGCTCTGTCTCTGTCTCTCTCTCAAAAATAAATAAACATTATGGTGCAGCCACTCTGGAAAACAGTGGGGAGGTTCCTCAAAAAATTAAAAATAGACCTACCCTATGACCCAGTAATAGCACTGCTAGGAATTTACCCAAGGGATACAGGAGTGCTGATGCATAGGGGCACTTGTACCCCAATGTTTATAGCAGCACTCTCAACAATAGCCAAATTATGGAAAGAGCCTAAACGTCCATCAACTGATGAATGGATAAAGAAATTGTGGTTTATATACACAATGGAGTACTACGTGGCAATGAGAAAGAATGAAATATGGCCCTTTGTGGCAACGTGGATGGAACTGGAGAGTGTGATGCTAAGTGAAATAAGCCATACAGAGAAAGACAGATACCATATGGTTTCACTCTTATGTGGATCCTGAGAAACTTAACAGAAACCCATGGGGGAGGGGAAGGAAAAAAAAGAGGTTAGAGTGGGAGAGAGGCAAAGCACAGGAGACTCTTAAAAACTGAGAACGAACTGAGGGCTGATGGGGGGGTGGGAGGGAGGGGAGGGGGGGTGATGGGTATTGAGGAGGGCACCTTTTGGGATGAGCACTGGGTGTTGTATGGAAACCAATTTGACAATAAATTTCATATATTAAAAAAAATAAAAGTTATAAAAAAATAAATAAACATTAAAAAATAAACATTAAAAAAAAAGGCAATGAAGGCATATCTGAGACTAAGAATAAGATGCTGGATACAAAGGGAGGGTAAGGTGGGGTGAGGAGAGGGACACCAGATCTTCTGACTGCAATTCAAAGTGACCTCCAAGTCAACTGAGCTCCCCCTGGTTATTTTACAGATGACGCGAAGATGGACAGGACAGCTTGCCCAAGCAAAGTTAGGGCCAGTGCTTGGACCAGAGTGAGAATTAGAAGTCCGTCCCCATAATTTTCCACTTGAGGAAACTCAGAGCTCCTCAAGGACGAGAACTGACCAGGGTCGTGCAGCAGTGGACGTGACAAGGGCAGATTTCTGGAATTACAGGGTCCTACCACCAAACCCCGTAGCATCCCTCCGGTTAGACAGTCATTGGCTGTGTGCTGAGAAGCAAGATTAACGTTCACAAAACAAACTACGTCCATTTCTCAAATCAACACACCGAGACTCCAGAGTAGGCGAGGGATTTGTCCAAATCCCCAAACCAAAGATGACGACGATGACAATCAGACACTAACACTTGAGAGGTCACGGTGTGCGGGGCACTGTCCTAAGGTTCCATTAGAGAGTCAAATTCTATCATCCCCCTCAATTTGGGGGAAACCGAGGCACAGAGCGTGTGCACCTCGCCCGGGGTCTCAGAGCTAGTAAGGGGCAGAGTAACTCCAAAGATCATTTCACAAAAGGGGTAACTGACGCCTACAGAGGACGAAAGGGTCCCAACCCAAACTCCCCGTCGCAGAGGGGGTGGGGGGGGGGGGGTACAAGTGGGCGACCAGAATCTACGACACCTTCCAATTTGCCCTCTCCCCCTCGATGGGAGCTATGACGTCACATGTCGGTGAGTGGGGGCTGTTACTAGGAGCTTGGGCATTGCATTCGGAAACCCGGGGGTAACCGGGGGTCGCACTCACCTCCGGAGGCACTTCTTTGGAGCCGGCACTTCTGGACTCGTGACCGAGGCCCGGAGAGCCCCGCCTGCGCAGACTCGGCGTCCCTCCACCAGCGCGACCTGCGACACTGCCCAGGCGACCGAGGCTCGCGGACCCCTGGACACCACGGACCGCGAATGCGCGCGGCCAACTCAACGCGCATGTGCGCCCCCGACCTGTCGTTCAAAGCCTGCGGTGTGGCATCTCTGCCAGTCGGAATCCTCCTTCCAGCCTGGCCCCGCCTTATGCGTCAAGCTTCCGGCGTCTGTGTCTCCAGGGCAACTATCAGACTGACGGCCTAGGAAAGAGAGGCCCAGAAACTTCTGGGTGCCGTAGACTCAAAGGGGCAGAGAAACAGGAGGTGCCTGGGAGTGAGAAAGGTCTCCGACTCAGGCGTCCCCGCCTCCTTTCCCTGGCCCAGCTCGCCAGGTCCTGCCACAGTGGCCGACCCGTTCGCGAGCTTTGGGGTCCGTTGCAGAGGACTCTGCCCTCACAGCGGGCACAGCTGAGGGGGCCGCGGTCGCCATGGTAATACCTCTGGCTCGCCGCCCGCCCCTTGCGTGGTGACGTCACGCGCCGAGCCCTGAGGGAAGGCAGTGGGCGCATGCGCCTAAGATGGGAGGTGTGAGGTTGAGCGGTGGGCGGAGCCGGGGAGCGGGGCGGAGCCGGGGAGCGGGGCGGAGCCG
>NW_024412774.1:2302770-2314492 GCF_014898765.1 Herpailurus yagouaroundi
CGGGGGAGGAGCAGAGAGAGAGGGAGACACAGAATCGGAAACAGGCTCCAGGCTCTGAGCCATCAGCCCAGAGCCTGATGCAGGGCTCGAACTCACGGACCGCGAGATCGTGACCTGGCTGAAGTCGGACGCTTAACCGACTGCGCCACCCAGGCGCCCCATGTTTATTCATTTATTTTGAGAGAGATAGCATGAGTGGGGAAGGGGCAGAGAGAGAGAATTCCAAGCAGCCTCCCCGCTATCAGCGTGGAGCCCAATTTGGGGCTTGATGCTATGAACGGTGAGATCCTGACCTGAGCTGAAATCAAGAGTCAGACGCTTAACCAACTGAGCCACCCTGGCGCCCCTTAAAGCAGTTTTAATTAGCCATTTTAATGAACTTTGTGATGAACAAATGACCGGTTCTGATCATGATAATAAGAGGGCTTCTACTCTGTCAGTACCCCCATTTTGCAGATGACAAAATGAGGTACAGAGAGACAATAACTTCCCCAAGGTCACAATCCAGTAAGGGGTGGCACCAGGATCTGCACTCAAGAAACCCGTCTCCTCCTTAGAGCCCAAGCTCTCAACCAGGACGATGGACATCCTCAAACATGGGCAAAAGTCCACGCAGGTGGGACAGTTGGGACATAGCCTAGTCTCCAGATCACTACATCTTCAGATGCCTATTTCTTCATTTGGGAGACCTAAATCTTTATACCAAAAAAAAAAAAAAAAAAAAAAAAAAAGACTTTGGAATGAGTCAAACCTGTCATCTGTGTGACCTTGGACAAGTTATCGATCCCTCTGGGCTATAGTTTCTTCACCTGTAACACGGACAGCATAACAGAATTCTTCATGGGGTGATTGCCAGAATTAAGGGGTATACATCATTCTTGGCCCCCTTCTTCCCCCCCCCCCCCAAGGTATTAATTCTCAGTGTCGCGTGAATGGAAGAACTGAGCCCTCACGGTCTCAATTAGTGTACATTTAATCAGAGAAACAGTGGGGGTGGGGGGGTGGGAAGAGGCCACGGACAGCGGTGTGGAAAGCCCCCTAAGGGCCCTCGCTCGCCCTGGGTCCACCTCCTCAGGACCCTCAGGGACACCTTCCTGCAGAGACAGGTGTCACCCCTCAGAGGACCCAGTCCGTCACTCTCCAAACTGGCGGTCCCGGGCAGACAGGGTTCTTGGAGGAGAGACTAGCGGGCAGATGAAGGACTGGCGACCGCCCAGAGGGGACGGAGCAGGGTCGCTAGAAAGAGCAGCAGGGGTCGTTCCTGGGGGAGGGAAGAGGGCGGGGAGAAAGGTAGATGTGCCTCGCTCTGCGCCGCCGCTCGGTGGTTCCACCGACTGGAACGCGCGTCCCGGGGTCTGAGCTGGGGGGGCTCCACCTGGTCACTCCAAGCAGGTGCCTCCCCCTCCGAAGGGTTCCTGCGACCACGCGGAGGGAGCAGGCCGCCCCTCCAGTTCCGTCTGTCACCGTCCGGCCTTCCAGGACACTCACCTAATTGCCAGTCACCCTCCAGAGGGCGCTCTCCGTGACCTCGAGGGCCTCCCCTGCCGCAGCCCGTCTGTGCCCCGGCAGCTCGGTGACCCCGGCCCTCCGTGACCCCGGCCCCTCGGGGTGCTGGCTCCTCCGTGACCCCGCCTCTGCGTGACCCCGCCTCTGCGTGACCCCGCCCCTCCGTGATCCCGGAGGCTCTGTGCGCCCTCCCCTCTGTGACTCCGCCCCTTGATGACCCCGGCCCCTCGGGACGCCCGCCCCTCTGAGACCCCGCCCCTCCGTGACCCCGCCCCTCCGTGACCCCGCTTCTCCGTGACCCCGGCCGCTCTGCGCCCCGGCCCCTCCGTGCCCCCTGCAGCACCGCGCCCCCGGCTCCGGTACCCCCAGCCTGGCACACTGGAGCCTCGCCAGGTTGGGGCAGGGAGCGAGTATACAGGGTCTGCTGTGCGTGCTGGGGTCCCCGGGGTACATCCGTCCGGAGGACTTGCTCCCAGAGGGTCTCACAGCGCAGTGCGGGGGTCCTCAAACTACAGCCTCCCCCACTTTTTATAGGTTTTTAAAACAGGTAAAATCCACATGGCATAAAATTCACCATTTAGCCGTTTTAGCTACTCAAGGATCCACCATAGAATCGTCGCTCAACAAAAGCTTGCTGAGCTCCTCAATCGAGTTCAACAGCAGCAACCCCGCGGCCAAGTGTGTACCCGGAAGAACCGAAAACAAGTGTTCAGACAGAGGCCTGGACACGGATGTCCACAGCAGCACTATTCACAACTGTCAAAAGGCGGAAGACACCTCAAATGCCCTTCTAGGGGACGTATATGAAGTGTGGTCCCGCCGGCCGATGGGGTGTACCCAGACTGCTCGCCCCCGGAAGAACGGACACGTGACCCCTGCCACCTCCTGGCTGAACCTGGAAAGCGCAAAGCGTGACCCGGGCCACGTGGTGTGTGGTTCGGCGTCTATGACGCTCTCCGTCCAGGACCCGCCAAGCCACGCGGACACAGAGAGTTGAGTGGGGGTTACCAGGGGCTGGGAGGAGAAAATGCTCTTCTGGCCGTCACGTACCTGATGTCCACTTCCGTGCTGCAGGAGTGACCGTAACACTTGGGTGGTTGACGAGGAAGTGAACCGGAAACCGAGAGAGAAAGAGGAGGGGCGAGGTAGGTCAAGTTCCTCCCCTGGCTTTCTCCCCTTGCCTGTTGTTGTGACGCCCTGAGGGCCTGCTGGTCAGTCGCCCTCGCCTCCCACCTTCTGTCCCATCTTCCGGCCAGCTCTTCCCATCCTCGTCAGTAACACCGTCCTCTCCCCTGGGGCTTCTCAGCCTGATCGCTACTGACATTTTGAGCTGGATCACTGTTTATTTGGGGGTAGCTGGCCTATGCAATGCAGGATGTTGAGCAGGATCCCTGGCCTCCTCCCACTAAAGGCCAGTAGCACCCCGTCCCCAGTCATGACAGCCAACAGTACCCCCAGATGCTGCTGTGCCCTCTGGGGGGCAAGGTTACCCCACTGGAGAACCACCGGTCTGACCAAGGGCCCAAGTCCAAGCCTGAGGCTCATCTCGTTGGTGCCATTTTCCTCGTCCCTCACATGCAACCCGTTAGTATTTTTATTTTATGTTTCGGAGAGAGACAGAGCGTGAGCAGGGGAGGGGCAGAGAGAGAGAGAGAGAGAGAGAGGGAGACACAGAATCCGAAGCAGGCTCCAGGCTCTGAGCTGAGCTGTCAGCACAGAGCCCTACGCGGGGCTCAGGGGCTCGAGCTCAAGAGCCATGAGGCATGAAGTCATGACCTGAGCTGAATACTGACGCTCAAAGGACTGAGCCACCCAGGCGCCCCCCATTAGCACTTCTTATAGAACCACCAGGTGGTCTTCCTCATCTCCACTACCTCATCACCAGGTATTCTGCCAGGCCACTCGGCCACTCGGCCACTCGGACCTCATTCTCTCATCTCTCTGCTTCCGCTCTTGCCCTGTCCTCATTCAGCACCCAGACTGACCCTTTCCTACTTGATGTCAGATCTTGTGGATGGCTCTCCACCCAACTTAGAATAAAACTTCCTTCTCGCCATGGTCTATGGGGCCCCTTTGTGACCTGGACGCCCTCTGGCTCTCCCAACTCATGCAGACTTTCCTTTGGTCCCTCAGAGGCACACAGTGCAGTTCAGCCTCGGGGTCTTTGCCTCGCATGTTCCCTTTGCTCAGGACGGCTGTCCCTGAAGCTCTCAAGGCAGGCTGCTTCCGCCAGCTCAGCTCGCCTTTTCCAGTAAAGCAGCCCACCGCTTTGCGTGCTCTGACAGATCCCCTGATTCGCTCCCTTTCCTGGAGCTCACTGTTCGTTTTGTTTCTGTCCTGCCCCTGTCCTGTGAGCTTGTGGGGTCCAGGGACCTTGTGGGGTCTTGTAGTCCCGGCATCCAGCAAGGGACCTGCTGCATGTGTAAATATTTGAGTTTGCGGATGAAATGAATGATTACTGGCCATTTCTTGCAGGTAATATTCCCATGCCTCCGCCCCCCTAACCTCTACCCCCAGACCTCTACTTACTGCTTGGTAAATGACTTGGTCCTTAAGAACCTACCTTATTTACATGGAGAGAGAGAGAGACAGAGAGAGAGAGAGAGAGAGAGTCAGAGAATGAATGAATGGTAGTATTTCAGAGGAGTCTCTTAGCCGTGTTAGCGCAGAAGGGAGTGTCTCCTAGCCAAGCCTGGTGGTGGGGGGGTGGAGAGAGACAGTGAGGGAGGGGTGATTCGATTTACAGAGTGGGGGGATCTTCCTTCCTACCCCTTCCCTTGCTTGGCACCTCCTTCACTCCCTCCCTTCTCTGTGCCTTCCATCTCTGTCTCTGGCATCCTTCCTCCCTTTTCCCTCCTCCCTACCCCCTCCCTTCTCCCTGGTCCCCCTCCTTCCTGCCCCCTTCCTCCCCCCTCCTCTTTGTCCCTCCCTCCTCCCTGGTCCCCCTCCTCCCTCTTTCCTGCCCCACCTCCCTCCTCCCTTTCTCTCCCTCCTCCCTCCTCCCTCCTCCCTCCTCCCTGCCCCCTTCCTCCTCCCCCCTCAAAGGTAACAGGCTCCTTCTTACCCAGTCTCCTTTGCTGTAGGACACAAACAGGAAGGTGACCATCATGTAAGTGCATTTCAACAAGTTCCATCTGGTCCGTTTCGTGGGTGGTTTCTTGGTGGAGGTGGCAGTGGCTAGGGAAATCTTCCCTGGGAGAAGCCGGTGGGAAGGATGCACGCTGAGGATATGCCCGTCCCCGTCCAGAAATCCCTGCCCTTCCGAAATCTCTGTTCCCAGCACAAGTCCCCTCCTGACCTCTCCGCACCACATCTCCACCTGACGCCCTGAACTGAAATTTTGGTCTCCTGCTGCCGGTTCCCATCCCTCCTGTCCACCCGACAAGCAGCCAGCTACACGTGCTGTCCTCCCCGATTCCTCACCAGCCTCCTGCTCACCTTTCTGTCCCTCAAGCCTCCTCCAGCCTCCATGAGGGTGCCAGGAGGGTCTTTCTAACACCCAGATATGAGCATGCGGCCTCCCCGCTTCAGACCTAATGTGATTTTCACCTCCCTAACGTCCTTCCCTGCCCTTGTCATCCGAAACATCTTGTTCAAGTATTACATGCAGAAAGCCCCAAATTTTTGCAATAAGCATTTTAGGACCCTGTAGGTACAAAGTAAGATCTATGTAAAATGAGTTTCCTTTCTGACTTTCAGGTCCTTTCTCTTGCCTGGATAGGACGTGCACAGGATGGAACACCCAGTACGATGGGCAATAGAAGTGGTGACCCGGAAAGCCGTCCATTCACGAGCTGGGGGCTGGGAAATCTGTCATGATGTCCGCATCGAACAGGTTGTTCCCTGTGAGTTTGCGGGGGGCTTCTCTTTGTCATATGGAGATGTTCTCTCCATCCTGGTGTGCTGGGATTTTATTTTGTAATCAGGAATGACTGTTGGATTTTATCTTTTTTTTTTTTTTCTGTATCTGTTAAGATGATAATATGATTTTTTTCCCTCTTTATATTAATAGGGTGGGGATTCCAGGGGTACCTGAGTGGCTCGGTCAGTTAAATGTCCAACTTCAGCTCAGGTCATGATCTCGCAGTTTGTGGGTTCGAGCCCCACATCGGGCTCTGTGCTGACAGCTCAGAGCCTGGAGCCTGCTTCGGATTCTGTGTCTCCCTCCCTCTCTGCCCATGCTTCGGATTCTGTGTCTCCCTCCCTCTCTGCCCATCCCCTGCTCATGCTCTGTCTCTCTCTCTCTCTCTCTCGCTCTCAAGACTAAATAAACATCAAAAAAAAAAAAAATGTTCCCTGTGTGGTTTTAAACTATTTTGTGGCAGTGTTCCTAGAAGTGGTTTTCTTTATATTCATTCCCTTTGGCATTCTCAGAGCTTTTAAAATCTGTGGCTTGATGGTTATTTTTTTTATCAGGACACAAAATTCTTAGCCATTAACTCTTGAGCTATCACTTCAGCTTCATTTTCTCTTGCTTTTCCTTCTTAAATTCTCATTTCACATGTGTTACAAATTTTCACCAGTTCTCATAAGTCTCTTATTTTATGCTTTTTTCTATTTTCTTTAATTTTTTTAAAACTGTTTATTTATTTTGAGAGAGAACGAGAGAGAGAGAGAGAGAGAGAGAGAGAGCAGAGCAGGGGCAGAGAGAGAGGGAGACGGAGAATCCCAAGCAGGCTCCACAATGTCAGCACAGGGCCCTGCATGGGGCTCGAACTCAGGAACCGTGAGATCATGACCTGAGCCCAAATCAAGAGTCAGACGCTTAACCTACCGAGCCACCTAGATGCCCCTTTTCTGTACTTTCCTATTCTATTCTAAGTGCATTGTTCTGCACTTAGAATAATTTCTCTTGACCCATTTTCTAGCTCACTAATCGTGCTTTCTGCTAAGCCCAACCCCTGAACTCTTCATTTCAGTTACATATTTTCAATTCTAGAATGGCCATTTGACTTTTTTTTAAAAAACAAATTATAACTCTCTGGTGAAATGACTCATCTATTTTTGTGAACTTAATAATCATAAGCTTTTTTAAAGTGCTTATGGCCAAACTCTGGGTCCCCTGGAGGCTCGCTCTTATTGCCTGGTTTCCCCTCTCTTGGTTTTTTGGCCACGCAGCCCTGACACTCGGGACTTACGTGTTATTTCCAGGGGGAACAGGAATGTTTCCCACACCTACCTCAGTGGGTGGGGCCTCCTTGGCACCCACGAGTGGCACAAAGGAACAGAAGGCTTTGGATGCCCTTCAGAAGGACACCTTCACAAGTACTGGAGCTGTGCCCGCGGTTACCTGGGGTCTTCTCCATGGGGCTGTTGGATTTTAGCGGATCCATGACTTACCTTCTTCCTTGCAATCATTTGTTTCTTCTAAAGATGAACATGGAGGAGGAGGAGGAGGAGGAGGAGAGGAAATCAGTAAGGGAGCTTGAGATGGATGGATATAGTGCTTCTAGTGCCTGGGGAGGGAGGGGGATGCGGTGACCTCCTTGGTCTCCTTGCTGTCCCTCGGTTCCCAGCCACTCTCCTCCCTCACGCTGTTCCCTGCGCTGTTCCTAGGCACTCTCCTCCTTTGTGGCCTGTGCACATGCTGCTCCCTGTGCCTGGAGCACTCGTGTGCACTCGACTGGCTCCCTCCTTCCGGTCTTTGCTGAAATGTCACTTTCCATCATCACCCTCTAGACGCCTGTCAACCTGTCCCAGCTCTATTTTCCTCTTCCTTTCTCCAGTGTTTTCCGAAGACTCACCAACAGACTCTTAACCCCCTTCTTTTTTTTTTCTTTTTTAACGTCTATTTTTGAGAGGCAGAGCACGAGCAGGGGAGGGGCAGAGAGAGGGAGACACAGAATGGAAGCAGGCTCCGGGCTCCGATCTGTCAGCACAGAGCCCCATGCGGGGCTTGAACCCACAAACCGTGAGATCATGACCTGAGCCGAAGTCGGACACTTAACTGACTGAACTACCCTATTTGCTTTCTTTCCAAGGTCCACCCAGGCACAGATTTCTGTCTGTTTCGTCCCCTGCTATCTCCCCAACACCTAGAACAGGACTTAGCACAGAGGAGCTAATATTAACCAGCGTTTGTTGGATGAATGACAAAAATGTTAAACCATTTATGATGGTAACGATGAGGAGAGAGCGTAGGGTTTGGTGATATCTAAAGGCTCTTCCAACACTAATTAAAAAAGCAAAGAGCTCTGTGTTTCTGTGCACAGGAGTGAGAACAAATAGTGGGACCCAAACAGCACAGTCACTACTTACCGCTTAGCACCTGGAGGCTCAGCAAACCTAAGGAAGACAACACACAGACTGAGTTACAAAAAGCAGCATGACGAGTGCTCTCGGGTCAACAGGTTCTACAGGCTCGCCACAAGCTAGCTCTCCTCCGAGAAGCCCTGCTGGGTTGCGGGCACCTTTTCTCCTTGCCACCGCGGGCAGGACGTTGATCCATATTGCATAATAACCACCTGTCCCCCAGTAGACTATGAGCTCATGTACAAGTCTGAGCATGTCAGATTCATCTTTGGGGTTCCCACCGCCCTGCATGGTCTTGGCACAGACTGAAGTGTCAAAGAATATTCTCACCAGACAAGATATTCTCACCAAAATCCCAGGGCATGCATGGAGTGAGATTCTTACCTAGGATCTCTGAGGTCACCCATCCAAGTAAAAGGGTGGTCCCAGGAGGCAAGACCATGGTGGCAGACAAGGTCCAGAGTGTTGAGTCCATGGGGTCATGAGCGATGAGGCCATAAGGAGGAAACAAATCACCAGATAAGAAGATGGGGAGACTGGGAACGCATGAGGACAGAGCCCAGGTGGCTTGTGGTGATCAGTTAGGACTTAGCAGTGAGCAGGGGAGACCTTTGAAAGCCTCACTGTCTGGGTCAGAGAGGAAATCAAATGGCTTAAGGGACTTGCACTGGGTCAGGGTTAGGCTGGGCAGGCAGCCACCATCCCTCTCCATGTGTTTAGTGTCCCCATGTTGTTGGCACCTTGCATACTTTGGGTGAATAATGCCTACTTTGTGAACAAGTTGTGGGGAGCCCTGATTTGGTTCCCAGAGGATACCCCACCTTTTTGAAAGTCAAAGTAGTACAGCTAGTTTTTCAAGTCCCTGGGTTAAAAAAAAAAAAAAAATTATCCAAGAGATGATCCCTGGCTAGGAATGGACCCTTTAGCAGAGATAAGAAAGGGAACAAAGTGGAGGATGGGGGAGCAATGTGAAATAAGAATCTTATGTTTCAATACTGTTGAGATGTGAGCAGCAAGGAGAGAATCCGGAAGGGGTCATTGGGCAGCGACAGAAACAGAGAAGACGAAGAAGGTGTTAGTGGTTCCTTCTTAGCTCACCCCACCCTGATGGTTCTCAAAAGAGGCCCCCCCATAGGAGGGAAAGGAGGGTACCCCCAGATTTCATGGGATGCGCTGGGGACCAGGGTGGGTTGCTCTGACTTACACTTATCCCCTTTGGAGACGCATTTATCCAGGTGGCCAGAATCCCTGGGTACCATTTTCCTTGGGGATTCATCCCCCAGAAATTAAGAGGATCAACAGCAAAGGATCCCCTTGACCCATTTTTTATCTCATCTATCTCCTGAGGGTCAGGTGAGAGACAGGTGGAGGAAAGAGTAGGCTACACTCTCAAGATCTCTTTACCCAGTAGCTCTTTGCACACATACACAAAACTCAATACATCCTTGTATTCTATGGCAGTGGTCGTTGGCTTTTGAGAGTCTGATAAAATCTGGGGACCTTATATGCATGTGTGCTTCCATACCCAGTCACACCTGCAGCCTCAACCCACCTGAGTCCCAGACACCCTCTCTCAGTTTTCCCTGCAGCCTCAGGGGTCATGTGGACCCCTACAGTTCGTCCCGTAGGGGTGGGGCAGTGGATTGTGGGGCAGTGGATTGTGACCTCCCTTAGCAGAGGGTGTCTCTCAACCTGGTCCCTGAATCAAAGAGAACAAAGATTCCCTTCTCATTCTTGTTTTCTATACTTCATAGCACCCAAATACATCCCAGTTACCCCTAGAAAAGGGAAAACTAACTCACCTTTCACTGTAGGGCACCGCAGAACCAGAAGTTAGGACGTCAATATGGAAAAGAGAGAGCAAGAGAGTAGGATAACATTAATACCTCCCCAAGTACACTCCATTATTCCTTCGTTAAGTAATCTTAAAGTTGCATTTAACTTTTTATTGTGTACTATTTATAGACTCACAAAGTATTGCAAAAATAGTACAGAGGGGTCCCGTGTAACCACCATCCAACTTCTCCCAATGGTGGCATCTTACATGACCGTAGTACTTTATCAAAACCAGTAAGTTAACATTGGCACAATACCAGTAACTGGACTGTAGAACATACTCAGATTTCATCAGGGTTTTGTGTGTGTGTGTGTGTGTGTACCCCTTTTTGTTTTAATTGTATTTTATGAAATACCTAGCTATCTCACGGTCATAGGGAAGCTATATTAAAATAATAAGGATATCATTACCTTGCTCTATAAGTGAAAGAAGGGAGACTCATACAGTTCCTAGGGGTCTCTAGGAGAGCCAGACAGTGACCCAATGCAGGTGGGTACCAGTGAATCCCCGCCTCTCATTCTCAAGGGGCGAGTAGAAGCAGGACTTGAGGCTGATACT
Organism: Herpailurus yagouaroundi; assembly: GCF_014898765.1. Taxonomy (NCBI): domain Eukaryota; kingdom Metazoa; phylum Chordata; class Mammalia; order Carnivora; family Felidae; genus Herpailurus; species Herpailurus yagouaroundi. Next base: position 2,312,924 of record NW_024412774.1, read on the forward strand.
GGAGATGAAGGGGGGAGCATTACTTTATTTGTCCACTTCACCCCCATAAATCATGATGGGCCCCACCTAAACAATCTGCTTGTTGAGTTGAAGTTGGTGGGTCCATATGTGTATTAAGAATCAACACCTGGGAAGCTTATTACAAACAACGAGCCTTAAGCTCCACCCCAGATGTCCTGATTCCTTAGGTAGATCTGAGATGGGCTCTTAATTTTAAACAAAGTCTCAGAGGTCAACAAACATCTTCTGTAAAGGGCCAGATAGTATCTATTTTAGGCTTTGCAGGCCATACAATCTGAGTATGACTACTCAGGTTGCTTTGCCAACCAGAAACCAGCCATAGAGGATACATAAACGAATGCGTGTGACTAGGTGTCAATAAAACTTTATTAAAAAAAAAAAAAAACAAAGGCAGCGGGCCAGGTGGTAGTTTGCCAACTGCTACTCTAGCTCATTGGTTCCCAAACCATCTGAATCACATCACCTGACAAACCTTTTGAAAGAACAGATTTCAAGATCCCTTTCTTTGGTATTCTCATGCCGAAATTTCAGGTGGAATACAGAAATTTGTGTTCTTTCAAGTTTCTGATTATCAGCTCGTTTGGGGAACCACGTCTTCTAACCTAGGCTCCAACTGGCTCACAGTGCCATTATGAGACAGAGATAGATGTTCCAATATTATTTCTCTTTGACTCCTTCCAATGAGCAAAAGTACCACGCATTAGCAGTTGTAGGGAACATTCTTTTCCTTTAAGAAACATTTGTGTAGCCCAACTGTGTCCCAGACCTTTCTTCTAGGGCAAGTCTTTGCCTCGGAGGAGCAGTAGACATGTACCCTTTCCCACCTGTCCTTCTCCCCAAGAGGCAGTTGCTAAACATCTGCCAGGACACTGCAGCTTAGATCCTTCGGTGGAATCTGCCTGTACTGATTATGCTCCTGACCCCAGGCCAATATCTAAACACCAGGGTCTGCACCCACCCTTGCCCACAGAAAGTTACGAGTATGATCTCAAGGACACAAAGTCAAAATGGTCACAGTACTCACTTTCTTCTTCTGTGCTATCTGGAGGGGAGAATGCAGGCAGCCAGGTTCCGAGGGAGGTGTAGGGTAGAGAGAGACATAGGCATTAAGAGTGGGATCCTAGGGGCGCCTGGGTGGCTCAGTCGGTTAAGCGTCTGACTTTGGCACAGGTCACGATCTCACGGTTCCTGGGTTCGAGCCCCGCATCGGGTTCTGTGCTGACAGCTCAGAGCCTCGAGCCTGCTTCGGATTCTGTGTCTCCCTCTCTGTCTGCCCCTCCCCTGCTCATGCTCTGTCTCTCTCTCAAGGAACAATAAACATTAATAAAAAAAAAAAAGGCTGTGATCCTAGACACCAGCAAAGGAGTGTCCCTGACTGGTCAGAAGAGAGCAGTGGTGGAAAGACCACTGGGGATGAGACAGATGAAAACTCAGACTCCACCGTTTGGTCCATCATTCCCTTCCACAAATCTTTTTTTTTTTTTTTTTTTTTTATGTTTATTTAGTTTTGAAAGACAGAGAGCAAGCAGGGGAGAGGCCGAGAGAGAG
>NW_024412774.1:2314892-2328381 GCF_014898765.1 Herpailurus yagouaroundi
CCTGTTAGGAGTGTATCTCACACATAAGTACATGCAAACATGAGAAAATCCAAAAAGTGCAAGGATATTGTAGCACTGCTCACAGTGGCATAAACATGAACTGAAGCAAAACTGAAACGAAAATAAGAGGTAAACAAAAGTCCCGTAAACAGAAAAGACCCATTAAATGACGTGAGTCAGTGAAATATCATTCAGGTATCTGAAGGGAAGAGACAAGTTCTGCCACTGAAATGCATACCCTCTTTAACCCAGACGGTTGAGGATATCCATACATATGTGTTACTCTTTCTGGTTAAGAATAAACCAGAGACTACTCATAGCTGTTTCTAGACAGACCTGGGACGGGATGAGGAGGAGATTCTGACTTTTATTTTATGTCCCCTCGACTTCTTCCACGTGCATATACTATTTTTTTTATATAAATCTACAGCATAACAATTACCAGGGAAAGTTCCAACTGTGCCATACGGCAAGAAAAATTTCTATCACCTTAAAACTCGGAGAAACAAAATGGGACTGGATGCTCTCTGAATGGTTCTTCCCAAATGAATAGGACATAAAATAAACAAATTGATAATTACACACTTATTTTAAGCAAATAAATAACAACCTCAATGACTCTGTTAAGTCTGCATGTTCTGGTAGACAAGAGAAACACCCTAAGGATATAGGCTCCCTACTTACCGTCCGTTGACAACCTGCTCATCATACCTGAAGAAGAAGATATACCACATGGTATGCAAGTACAAGACAAAGAAATATTCCTAATTAATGGATTTTTCCAACTCAACAGATGTAACAACCTCTCTTCTTTGGGAAGTATGGCTACGGTGGCTCAGGCATGATTTAGGGTGTCCCCCAATACCCACCACTGTCCCTTTTCCCCATCTTCACTAGCCTGCATGTCTAATATAATCTGTTTATTTGCGTCTCTTCTCTACCAGCGTCTGAGTTTCTCAAGGACAAGCATCTCTGATCCATCTCTGGGTTCCCATCACCCAAGGATGGGTCCAGGCTCATAGTGGATGCTCAGAAATTCATGCTCAAGGTTCGCCCACCAAAGTTCACAGTCCAAAGCCATCACGCATGTGGCATGGTATTTACCTAGGATTCCTGGCAGCAGCCCATGCAGAAGAGGAGTTGGCAGCCAAGGTCACAGACACGGTACAGAATGGCGGGATCGCAGAGATGGCACCACAGACCAAACATAAGATGAGATACTGAGGGTCAGGAACAGGCTGGGGAGCAGGGTCAACCATGGGTCGTGGTGGGCGGGTAGAGGCTGAGACCCAGACCTCTGTGAGATGCTGGAGTCTCTTCATTTGATTTTGGAGGGAGCTTCAGTGAGCTGGGGAGGGGAGAGACCATTCCCCCACCATGGTAGGAAGAGATGGGGGAACAAGCCGTTACTGACTCCAGAAGGAAGTGCCCAGTCTTTACTTCCGGTGACTTCATGCCACCCCCCCCCTCAGATCAGACCGTTGGCCCCATGTTGCCTGTGAAGATCGCTCAGGAGAAATCATGGGACTTTTGACACCTCATGCAGCTGGTAAGTGAGTGCAAGAATTCAACCTCAGGAGCTCTCCGACCTCCTCTGTAAACCCCTACATCCTCATCTGCAAAATGGGGATGTTAACACCCATAGTGGGGTTGGGGTGAGGTTTCCTACATACCAAGGACTTCTGCTGTTTGTTGGGGGAGGCTTCTGTATTCTGTATTCACAAAACCACCCTCCATATCACTTAAAGTAATCAGGTAGTAACTTGTCGTCAAGAGTATTGGCATGGGAGTTGAATGTGACATCCTGGTTATATGTATTACTAACTGGGTGATCCTGGGCCGCTCACTGAACTCACAATGCCTCTGCAAAATGCAGATATTATGTCCCCTTTGGAGCTGTGGCAACAATGAAGGAAGAATGCATAAAGAGGGGTCATGGAACTTAACATAATTCCTGGCCCAAGGCATGTTAGAAATAGTAATATGTTGTAAGTGATAATAATAATTGCATTTGTATTTAGAGATGATTGTGTGTGTGTGTGTGTGTGTGTGTGTGTGTGTGTGTGTGGTTGGGAGAGGGGAGGAAGGGATATGGTATTTTGTTTTCAAGATATTCTATCTAGGGGGCGCCTGGGTGGCTCAGTCGGTTAAGCATCCGACTTTGGCTCAGGTCATGATCTCACGGTTCATGGGTTCGAGCCCCACGTCGGGCTCTGTGCTGACAGCTCAGAGCCTGGAGCCTGTTTCAGATTCTGTGTCTTCCTCTCTCTCTGCCCCTCCCCCACTTGCACTCTGTCTCTCTCTGTCTCAAAAAATAAATAAACATTAAAAAAAAAAAAGATATTCTATCTAGTACTGGAGTTGTTATGTTTCTAGATTGGGAGCTGGGCTGCAGCCAGGAGAAGAAAGACAGCAGAAATTACCCTCCCTCTGACACAGGCAATCAAACCGAACTGAGAGAGCTGGAACAAGTCTTACCTTTCAGCACTGTTGATGTTCAAGCAGCGGGAAGGAGAGGTCCGATGGTGGCCGGCAGGGGTCATTTTCCCAATAAAGTTTCAGAGAGAATACGAAATCAATCAAGTCGTCCTGTGTACCTCATGGCACCCCATAGGTCCCAAGATGGGATAAGGAACCAGAAAGAGAAGCTGTGACCCATTCTAAGAGTCCTGGACCCCTTTGGAGACACATTTACCCCAAAGTCAAAACCCCCCAGGGATCCCAGCTGCCTGGGGCATCCAAATTCTCCCCCTCCATCTGAGTTTTGGGAGGTTGGCCAAAGGAACCAATTATCATCCCCAGTTTTCAACTGGAGACCAGGAGTGTTAATACTTGGAAAAGAGGGAAGCCTGGCCACCCTACACCATATTTTTCTTGTCTAAAACCCACCAAATGAAAACATGCAATCCAGCCCAATTCGGTTGTACTTTTTGGAGCATGTCACTGCTCCTACTGAAAATCTGATCAAATCTATGAATTCCATATTCCCAGAAAACCACACCAGTTCCCTGCCCTCTTTCTCTCTCTCTCTCTCTCTCTCTCTCTCTCTCTCTCTCACACACACACACTCAGTTTTATGCAAGATTACAAAGGCTCTCTGAAGTCCATCTATTTGCCCCCTTGGATATGCAGATTCTGGGTTTGGAGCTTGAGTTGGGACCAAGAGCATCTCCCAGAATCTGCCTTGGTTGAATGTGGTGGTCAGAACTTTTGTCTGTTCCTTTCGCCCCCTTCTCTGGGTTGAAGGGCTCCCTAGTGAGGTAGGGAGAAGGAGATGGGACTTACTTACGTTTGACTAGAAAGGCAACAGAACCAGGAATCGGTGAATTGACATGGAAAATAAAAGCAAGGGAGAGAATAGGGTTAATGCTAACATTAATTATCTCAGTTAATTTATTTATTCCTTCTTGGAGCATTTATCTGCCTTTACCACTTAGAGTTATGCCCTGCCCCCAAGACAAAGCCTGTGTGGCAGACCCGAGTCCCACCTTTCCCCAGAATTCCCTGAGGGGTCTTGACATCAGAAGGAATCTGAGAGGAGTTAGTTAGCTGTGGGAATACAAACTTGGGGGTTCACACAGTTCTTACTTTTTTCTTCAATGGCCACTGGATGCAGAAGGGTCAGCCATCCGGATGCCAACAGGAGCAGGAAGCAGGGAGAGAATTTGGTGTTAGATCACTGTCATGATCAAGAAGACAGATAACCCAACCACTACTCAGGTCTACCCACCATCCATCCATCATTCACCCAACCAACACTTATTTGGCACAGACTCTGACCACTGCCATATGCCTGGTGTTGGTGATGTGGGTGACTCAGACTCAGCCCCTGCCCTGTAGGCATTTGCGGTACCGCCTGGGGAGAGAGGTGTTGGTCCAGAGTTAACAAGATATCTCAAGCCCTGCTCTCACAGAACTCATGACCTATGGATTTCTTTTTTTTTTTTTTAACGTTTATTTTATTTTTGAGACAGAGAGAGACAGAGCATGAACGGGGGAGGGCCAGAGAGAGAGGGAGACACAGAATCTGAAACAGGCTCCAGGCTCCGAGCCATCAGCACAGAGCCCGACGCAGGGCTCGAACTCACGGACCGCGAGATCATGACCTGAGTTGAAGTCGGACGCTTAACCAACTGAGCCACCCAGGCGCCCTGTGGATTTCTTGAACTTCCTACGGACTCTTCCAACATAGCGTGTCCCAAAGAGAACTTGTGGTCATCACCCTCCCGCCCATCAAAAAGTGATGTTATTTTTTGTTAATTAAATATCCATGTGTTCACAATGATATAAGTAACTACTCGAATAAATAATGAGAACATATGGGTCAGCTCTTTCTTACACAAGAATTCCAATTAATACATGTAGAAGGAATACCGGAAATAGAAAATCAGCACAGAGCAACTACCACCATGATCATTTTTGCAGGCAAGATCCACAGGTGGATGCTATAATTGGTGGACAAATGTTTGAGGAGAAACAGGATATTGTGCATAGTCTCCCACTATCCCCACCCCCCACGATGTTCATTAATTACAATGAGGGAAATAGTTACTGGACTGTGGAGAACCCTGGCAGACACCACCTCAACCAAGTGATCAAGGTTAACATTGCAGGTAATGACACACATCAACGTCCTTGAAGAAATGCACACAGAAGGGCATAGCACCACTTCTGGGACTTTCCTGCCCAAACTGCATAACCTCAATGTGATCGTGAGATAACCTCGGACAAGCTCAGAATGGGACATTCTTCAGAGTGTCTGACCAAGACTCTTCTTGGGAAGGGTCAAGGTCATGAAAGATTGGCCAAGTCAGCCACGAGTTCTAAGGACTAAAGGCGAGATTGGGAAGACGTCATGACTTGGTGAGATGTGGGCTCCTGGACTGGATCCTCACTTGTGGGCAAACTAGTGAAATTTGAATAGAGTCTGTAATTTAGGTAGTAGTTTTGCAGTGGTGTTGAGCTCCTGGCTTTGATCACTATACTAGGTTGGGTAAGATGGTAACATTAAGGGAGGTTGGGAGAAGGCTGTTTAGGAACTCTAGTTGTGTGACTTTTCTGTACGTCTAAAATTACTTCAAAATAAAGTTTAAAAAATCAGTTGTAGGGGCACCTGGGTGGCTCAGTTGGTTGAGCATCTGACTTCGGCTCAGGTCATGATCTCACGGCTCGTGGGTTTGAGCCCCACGTCGGGCTCTGTGTTGACAGCTCAGAGCCTGGAGCCTGCTTCCAATTCTGTGTCTCCCTCTCTCTTTCTCTCTGCCTTTCCCTTGCTCATGCTCTGTCTGTCTCTCTCTCTCTCTCTCTCTCTCTCTCTCTCAAGAATAAATAAAACATTAGAAACAATCAGTTGTGGTACATCTTGGTTACGGGTAGCCTCAATTATCCAACTGCAAAACTGAATGAATGAATGCACGAACGAACGAACGAACGAATGAACGAATGAATGAAATTATTGGAGTCTTTCTTCTCTCTTTCCCTAGCCTCCAGCCTCATCTATCATTCAGTCTTATATACCCTTGCTCCTAGATACCTCCGACTCCTTCACCTCCACCCTGAGGATTGCAACCATCTCCTACCTGGTGTCCTTGCTTCTGTTCTGGTTCCCGACCAATCTGTTCTTCAGGACCAACACTGATCATTTAAACACACACACACACACACACACACACCTAAATATGACATTCCCTTTCTGAAAGACTTTCAGCAGTTTCCTGTGGCACTTATAATATCCACATCCCTGATCTGACTCACAAGACCCTATGTGTGCTAGTTTCTGCCTTCTCTCCACTCTTATGTGTAACAATCCCCACCCACCATGCACCTCTCCCTGTCCACCTTGCTCCAGACACACTGGCTTCTCTTACTTAGATCCAGGAATAGACCCAGTGTCCTCCTGCCCTAGGATCTTTGCATGTGCCAATTCCCCCACCCTGAACCATCTCCCTAACTCTGATGTTAGCTCCCACCCACCATCAGCGTCTTGCCTCAAATGTCACTTATCCAAAGAGGACTTCTCCCAGTGGCCACACTGTGATGTGCTTATTCGTGTAACATGCAAATTCCATGAAGATGAGACTATGTCTGTCTTTTTCACCCACTGCGTTCCCAGCATTGAGCACAGGGAACGAACCAGGAACTCAATGAATATTTGCCGGACAAATGAGGCAATAGGAACTCAGCTTTGTGACAAGACTCTCAAGTCCTCTTTCTAACATATGGTGTCTTTATATTGTAAAGATCTGGGGTCTTGGTGCACCTGGGTAGCTCAGTCGATTAAGCGTCCAACTTTGGCTCAGGTGGTGATCTCACATTTCGTGGGTTTGAGCTCTGCACTGGGGATGTAAGGGCAGAGCCTTCTTGGGATTCTCACTCTATCCTCCCTCTCTCTGCCCCTCCCCTGCTCATGCTTTCTTTCTCTTTCAAAATAAATAAATAAAAACTTAAAAAAATAAAAAGATCTGTGGTCTCGGTACAACTCCATAACCATGATAATGTCAACTCCCAGGCACTATGCAAATGTAACCTTATCAATGACACCCAGAAATCCAATGGGCTGGAGATTTTCATGATTCCCATTGGTTCAATGAGGACAGTCAGGCTTATTCAGGCAATGTCTCAACCCCAAAGCCACCAAGAGTCCCTGAGGAAGCCGGGATTCACACGCAAGTCTGTCTCCAAGGCAGGGCTACGGTCGGTACCCAGGACTCAGGCACCGACCATCTCCACCCAGGAAGAGAGAGAAGGGATGCTAACACCTGAAGCAGCGAGTCTGGCTGGACCGCAGGAAGCCATCCAGAGCCAGCCACAGAACCTGTCCACTGTAAGCAGAAATGGAGAGGAGACGGGGAGTGGGTGCAGGCATCACCTTCACGGGGAATGCAGGCTTCTGCCAGTCCCAGGAAAAGCAGAATCAGCAAGGGCTTCCTCAGAACCAGCTCGGATCTGCGCATCGTGGGGTGGGATTTGGGGTGGACGTTCTCCTTCCAAGGCAAACAGGAACTCCGGTCACCCGCTGTCCTCCCAGACTCCCAGGGCAAAGCTAACTGCCCACACATGCCCTCCAGCTGGCCCGGAGGCTGGCAAGTACCCACACCTGGGCCCCTGCCGCCAGCTGCTGACGTAGGTGCTGCTCTTCCTGCCCACAATGCTTACTTAAAGCAACAATCTAGATAAAATGCTGGGCATCCTGCTTGCTGTCCCATGACCCACAAGGCCAAATCCTGCCTGTCTCCTGTTATCATGGGGCCCATGAGTTAAGTGTTCTTTTATATTTTTAAGTGGTTGGGGGTGGTGGAAGGGGAGACAAAAGAATATTTCATGACAAGTGAAAACTGTGTGGATTGGGAATTCTAGCATCCAGAAAGAACGTTTTATTGGAACACAGCCCACTTATTTAGATACTGCAGGAGGACTGTCCTGCTCCAGTGGCAGAGCTGAGTAGCGGTGACAGAGACCGTCTGACCCACCAACCCTAAAATATTTGCTACTGGATTCTTCACTGAAAAGTTTGAAACCCTGTCCTAGACAAATTGTAATTTTCAGAAAACCAAGCAAAAACGCCTGTCATACTTCTGATCACAGGTAAATATTATTTTCACATTCTTGGGCATATACGTGTTCCAAACACTTACTAGCTATGTACCCTGCACAAGTTACTTAACCCCTCTGTGCCTCAGTTTTCTCATCTATAAAATGGGGATAATGGTATTTCCAATCTCGTAGGTTGCTGAAAAGCTTAATTGTGTATATATCTATAAAACACATGGAACAGTGCATATAGTGTCTCTGTATGTATATCAAGAATGCAGGGGCATCTGGGTGTCTCAGATGGTTAAGCGTCCGACTTCTGCTCAGGTCATGATCTTGCGGTCCGTGAGCTCAAGCCCTGCATTGGGCGCTGTGCTGACAGCTCAGAGCCTGAAGCCTGATTTGGATTCTGTGTCTCCTTCTCTCTCTCTGCCCCTCTCCCCCTCTCTTTCTTTTTCTCTCTAAAAAAATAAACATTAAAAAAGAATGCAATGTATGGACCTATCATGATTGTACATACATTTAATACATGATATATGTGGGATCTTATGCATGCAGATCTTAAGAAGTGATCATGTCGTGCATAAAGTATTTAAAGTACTTTATTATATATGCACATTGTAAACTGAGCATTTCTCCAAGGCTTCAAATATTCATCAACTGCAAAGTTTTACAGGCAAAACTTAAAAGTTTTTGTCATAGAGGCACCTGGTGGCTTGGTTGGTTAAGCGACTGATTCTTGACTTCAGCTCAGGTCATGATCTCATGGTTCGTGGGTTCGAGCCCTTCATTGGGCTTCGCGCTGACAGCACAGAGCCTGCTTGGGATTCTCTCTGTCTCCCTCTCTTTCTGCCCCTCCCCCACTTGCTCTCCCTCTCTCTCTCTCTCTCAAAAGAATAAATAAACTTAAAAAGAACATTTTAAGCGTGGGAAAATACATTAAAAATTTCTCAAAATAGCAACCAAATATAATCCTGTATTACAAAAAAAAAAAAAAAAGTGCAGGCCCAGTGACTGCTCATGTTAAAGCTAACCCAATTTAGGGGCTGCCTGAGTGATTCAGTCCATCATGCGTCCGACTTCCATTCAGGTCACGATCTCATGGTTTGTGAGTTCGATCCTCTGTCCCCTTCTCCCTCTGCCCCTACCCGCTCACGCTCTGTCTCTCTCTCAAAAATATAAATAAACATAAAAAAAAAACTAACCCAATTTAAAAATTAAATCAGCAGCAGCAGCCCCCACCCCCCAGCTCTTTACAGGGAAATTAATGAAAACAGTTCAATCCTCCCATGCAGTTCCTGAAGCAATCCCAGAGCTTGGTCACGGTGGGAGGGATGAGCACTGTGTCCCCATCACAGGGGCCGTTACTCCCACAGACTACACCCACACGGGTGGTCACATCAGCTAGTGTGACCTGCTTCTGTCACCGGGCAGTCTGGCCTCCTCACCCCAACTTCCAAAGAATCTCAAGCCAACGGCTAGGTCCTGCCATCGACAACCCACTTTCTAGGCTCGGGCTGGCTCTCTGCTCAGTTTCCACACACCTATCCTGGATGGAGGGTCCATTGGACTCTCTTGTCTCCCCCCCCACCCCACCCCCCCCCACTGAACACACGAGGGAATCATGAGCTTAAGAGATTTGCCCGGAAGGGGCTTGCACTGTGTAATGGGAATGAGCCAAACTGTGGAATCAGAAAGCCATAGGATCAAGCCTCAACTCCTCCACCTCCTGGTCTGTGAATTTGGACATATTATTTTTCCTTTTTGGTCCTCAATTTCCCAAGAAGTAGAAATGGAAGCATCACAGGAATAGCTAATGCTTTTTACAGCATTGACTACAAGCCTGACACCCTTCTAAGGGTCTTGTCACCTAGTAACTCCTACAACCCTACAAGATAGGAACTGGTATGGGTCCCACTTTATAGATGAGGAAACTAAGGCCTAGAAAGTGTAAGGTCAACACAAAATCACGCACCAAGTAGTCTCGGTATTGGGAATGCACCATGTCTGGCTCTAAAGAGTTTATGTTCTAGTGTAAGAAGACAAACGGTAATATGACTTGGGTCCTGGTCATTGCTGCAAAGAAAGTCAATAAAATAGGGTCATGTGGCAGAGAGTGAGGGCATTGAGATGCTCCGTCTGAGGGAGGTTGTCCGGGAAGGCCTCACCAAGGTGGTGCCTCGGGTTTAGGTCTGAATGGGTGATGATCTGGGGCAGGAGTATCTTGGCTACAGCTTGTGCAAAGCCCCTGAGGCAGAAAAGAGTAGGAAGAACGTGAAGGACACACATGACATAGAAACCCACGCGTTTCCATTAGCCCCTAGCGTCTCTTCTGCAGGACGCTATGTCCAAATGATGCATTTTAGAAATATTTGCCCCCAGCAGATCAGAAAGGGCAAAGTTCTTCATAGTATTGCTCGTTTCTACCAACCACAAATGAACTAAATCAAGAGCCAAAGACTGGTGGGAAATATTCTAAAGATTTATTTTTGTTTCCATATATTTGTTTCCTTAACTGCTGATGGAAATGACATAATTTTTTTTAAACTACAAGGGGTTTTTTTCACCTTTATTTATTTATTTTGAGAGAGAAGGACCACGTTTGAGCAGGGGAGGGGCAGAGAGAGACAGAGAGACAGAGAGAGACAGATCCACACTGTCAGCGCAGAGCCCGACTCAGGACTCGATCTCACAAACTGTGAGATCATGACCTGAGCTAAAACCAAGAGTCAAACGCCTAACCACTGAGCCACCCAGGTGCCCCCAAAGTCTACGAGTTTTTGAAGCTACAATTTAAAAACTTTCTTCCAGGGGCGCCTGGGTGGCTCAGTCGGTTAAGCGTCCGACTTCAGCTCAGGTCACGATCTCACGGTCCGTGAGTTCGAGCCCCACGTCGGGCTCTGAGCTGATGGCTCAGAGCCTGGAGCCTGCTTCTGATTCTGTGTCTCCCTCTCTCTCTGCCCCTCCCCCGTTCATTCTCTGTCTCTGTCTCAAAAATAAATAAATGTTTAAAAAAAAAGAGAGAGAGAAAAAAAAGAAAAAATAAATAAATAAAAACTTTCTTCCAGCAGAACAATGTCTGTGCCTTCGGAGCAGATAGGAGGTGACAGGATTCTTAAAAAAACTTAAAAAGGCCTAAAATACCATTTTGTAATATTTGTTTATATTCATATTTATTTATGATATTTTATGATCCAAAGTCACCAAGCCAGTAGGTGAGGGAGGCAGGATCTGAACCCATCCTCCACTTTCAGATCAACTGTTGGGCACACACCCCAAATCCCAAATATGAAAATCCTCACAAAGACACTTTTATTTATTTATTTTTTTAAACGTTTATTTATTTTTGGGACAGAGAGAGACAGAGCATGAACGGGGGAGGGGCAGAGAGAGAGGGAGACACAGAATCGGAAACAGGCTCCAGGCTCTGAGCCATCAGCCCAGAGCCTGACGCGGGGCTCGAACCCACGGACCGCGAGATCGTGACCTGGCTGAAGTCGGACGCTTAACCGACTGCGCCACCCAGGCGCCCCTCAAAGACACTTTTAAAAAGCCCCTCAGACGTGTGAATTTTCAGGCGCTAAAATTTGGAACTCACATGGCTTCGTGCATTTTGTGTGTTCTTCTCACAGACAGGAAGGGCAGAGGGCAGATTCGAGGAAGGATAGAGGAGAGCCTGGAATAAACAGAGACCAGATCCGGAAGAGAATGTCCTGGGGACTGTGCAGACGAACACCCTTGGGGGGACCGTTGGAGGACAAAGCAGGGGCAGGGCGGGGTCAGAAGTGCAGGGTGGGAAGATGTGACGCTGCTCCCGTTACCGGTCATGGAGGAACGGGTCACCCCAAAACTCAGTGACTCAAATCAGCAACAGTTATTTGAGTACCTGCCGTAGCTTCTGAAGGTCAGGAATTCAGGGAGGACCCCACTGGGTGGTCTGGCTCGGGCTCTCTCCCAGGGTGACGGGAGCCAGAAATACCAGTGACAGGTGGTTGGCGGCCACCTCTCTCTCTCCGTGTTGTCCAGGGCGTCTCCAGCGTGGAATGGGCTAGTTGGGTCTCTGTCACAACATGGCAGCCTCGGGGCAAGGGCAACGGGACAAGGGAGGCCAGCTTGGGCCTTCTGTGCAAATAAGGAACAGGGGGAATTATCCCTGCTGCCACTTTCTGTTGGGTGCAAGCTAATCACCTCCCAATCCCTCCCCCACCCTCAGACAACAAGGAAAAGGAAATCAGGCCCACGTCCCCACCAGGAACCGGCTAGTTTAGAGCACATGAGATGGGAGGGAGTGCCATGACCGTCCTTGAGACACGAAGCGGATGTGTTTGTGTGTCCCTGGCCTCCGTTCCACAGACGGTAAGGTCTTCACGGGCAGGAACTCTGATTTCTGTCAGTCTGTCGGTCCCCACAGTGTGCACACGGGTCTAGGCTGTACGGGTGGCTGGACGAGGGCTAAGGGGAAGGGTGGGCTTCACTGATGCAACACGGCACCCCTGTAGCTCCCTAGGGACAGCACCAGGGGGCAGAGGCGGGGCAAGGTTCTTGAAGCCTGCCTGAGGTTTGCGGGTCCTCCCAGGCCTGTGTCCAGCAAGATCAGATGGGGGCAGTCGGAAGGGACCAGGGTGAGAGGCGGCCCGTTGCCAGTCAGGTGAGCACGGAGGGCGTCTAGTTCCTGCATGCCAGCCATCTGTCCAGTACTGGAGGGACTCCGCAGCCCATGTCCCAGAAACAAGCCTTCCATGTCCTTCCCATAACTTCTCCAGAGAACATGGAGATCAGCCCTTGGCTTCTTCTCCAGGGTCCTCCAGCCCCGAGGAGTCACCTGCTTCCAGGAACTGTCACGCCTCAGCATCCCTCAAAACTCTGCTGTGCTGTCCTGACCCAGCCACCCCCACCGTCCCCCTGGGCCTTGCTTTTCCTTCCCTTTGTCCTTCCTCTGGTACCTGATCCCCACACTCTCAGTTAACTGGGCTCATGAACCCCTCTGGAGTGGACGGCCGAGTCTGGGGTGCACTCCTGGGCCCTATGCCTCAGTATCCGTGGACCCCAAGCGTCTCCCTGGATGCCCCACAGACCTCACGGACTGCTAACAGTGAGCACTTAATTTCCACCTTCAGACCCGTTGCTCATCTCGTGTTTCCTTTTGGGAGGAACCCCCAAAGCAACTGGTTTGCTTTTCTTTACCATCTGGTACAGATGGGCCATCATGACACCTGCTGATATTTACATAGTGCATGTATCCATCCATGTGGGTTGTTACACGTGTGTGTGTGTGTGTATGATGTATACATGTATCTATAAATGTGTCTATTACACACACATATGATGTATACATGTATCTATAAATGTGTCTATTACACACACATATGTGATGTATACATGTATCTATAAATGTGTCTATTACACACACATATGATGTATACACGTATCTATAAATGTGTCTATTACACACACATATGATGTATACACGTATCTATAAATGTGTCTATTACACACACATATGATGTATACATGTATCTATAAATGTGTCTATTATACACACAGATATATGACGTATATATGTATCTATAAATGTGTCTATTATACACACACATATATGATGTGTACATGTATCTATAAATGTGTGTATTACACACACATATATGATGTATACATGTATCTATAAATGTGTCTATTACACACACATATGATGTATACATGTATCTATAAATGTGTCTATTACACACACATATGTGATGTATACATGTATCTATAAATGTGTCTATTACACACACATATGATGTATACATGTAACTATAAATGTGTCTATTACACACACATATGATGTATACATGTATCTATAAATGTGTCTATTACACACACATATGATGTATACATGTATCTATAAATGTGTCTATTACACACACATATGATGTATACATGTATCTATAAATGTGTCTATTACACACACATATATGAC
>NW_024412774.1:2328391-2367266 GCF_014898765.1 Herpailurus yagouaroundi
ACACACATATATGATGTGTACATGTATCTATAAATGTGTGTATTACACACACACACATAGAAAAAATATCAGAAGGACACACTCTAAATATCAAATCCGCCTGTCTCTACAGGATGGGATTATGGGCAGCTTTTTCTCCATTACTCTTTCCCCGTGTATTTAAAATGTAGTCGATAAACATATGTATATTATCTTTATGGTCAGAAGCAGACCATGATCACTGTTTTTAAAATAAGCCATTGAAAGGAAGCAGGCCACCCTGGAGGCTGCCAATCAACAATGTTTTCCAGAACTTCAGAGTGAACTTTCTGATGGCAATTTAGCGCCACGACAGGCAGAAAGTGAGCCTCGTGCTCTGGGGCTCATTAAAATCGCCGTAACAACCCTCACAGGGACCCTGAAAGTAGGGCAGTCTGTGTTCTTCATCATTGCTGCAGCTAGGTAATTACAATCCACTCAACCCAACGTGGGACTGGCAGGAAAAACAGCTTTCTTGTTTTCAGGGGCAGGAGGGCGGCGTTGAGATGCCAGAGGGAAAACCTCTTGGGCCACAGGCAAGAGAACTTTGGGAATAAATAAATTTAAACACTTGTGAGGGAATTAAAACTTTGAAATCGCAAGAGGAGAGTTACATCAGGCTGCAGTCAGGCAGAAGCCACCTGTGAATGCTGAGGCTGTTTTTGTGTTCCCAGTTTGCATGAGGGCAGGAGTTGCTGGAAGGGGGTGGGGTGTTATTCTCTGTGGCCAGAGGACAAACTTTTCTCCAAGTCACACCTTTCGCTTCCCTGATCCCCACCTCCCAGGTTCCCAACAGGATCTCGACCACACTCGGGCTCAACATTTACATTTTCGGAGTCTCAAGTGAGACACAAGTCTGTGTACTTTTTCACTACAGAGTCACCGAAAGCTTTTACACTAAAATAAAAGTACCTTAACTGTTTCCAAAGAGCAGCTTTAGAAATACAGAGAAAGTTCGTATCTCCTTGCCCGTTCCTCTCCTTTTTCCCCTCTTCACCTTAACCCTGTTGGCAGTTTGCTGTAGACCTTCTACTTGCCTGCATGGACGGGCACACCTGTTCCCGGTCTCCAATATGCAAATGCAGAACACATCAAGTCTGTAGTGAAGTAACCCGCTTTTTGTTTTCTCCAGTTATCAGTTTGTGATGGACATTTTGCCAGAGCAGTAGACAAAGATCTATCTTATTCTTTCTCAATGACTACACAATGTTTACGGGGCTATTGCTGGGCTCTGTGCTAGCATCTGGGGATGTCATTGTAAATAAAAGGTAATAAAAGACATAGGGACGCCTGGGTGGCTCGGTTGGTTAAGCGTCCAGCTTCAGCTCAGGTCATGATCTCACAGTCTGTGAGTTCGAGCCCTGCGTGGGGCTCTGTGCTGACGGCTCGGAGCCTGGAGCCTGCTTCGGATTCTGTGTCTCCCTCTCTCTCTGCCCCTCCCCCGTTCATGCTCTGTCTTTCTCTGTCCCAAAAATAAATAAACGTTGAAAAAAAAATTAAAAAAAAAAAAAAAAAGAAAACCATTCTCCGGTGGAAACACTGGTTACTGGAAACGTTGGTGGAAGAACCAGCGAACACAACCCGGTGGAAGGTCTTTGCTGCCATCTACTGGACGTTGTCACAAAAAATTAGCCCTAAAATCAATTATATTAGAATTTAAAATATTCAGAGGCACCTGGGTGGCTCAATTGGTTAAACATCTGACTCGAGTTTGGTTCAGGCCGTGATCTCATGGTTCATGAGTTCGAGCCTCACATTGGGCTGACAGTGTGGAGCCTGCTTGGGATTCTCTCTGTCCCTCTGCCCCTTCCTGGCTCATGTTCTCTCTCTCTCTCTCTCTCTCTCTCAAAATAAGTAAATAAATTTAAAAAAAAAAGGGAAATTTTTTTAAATGTTCAAAATGGGGGACCTGGCTGGCTCAGTCAGAAGAGCGTGTGACTCTTGATTTCGGGGTCATGAGTTTGAGCCCCACATTAGGTATAGGTTACTTACATAAGTAAATAAAGTTAAAAAAAATAAAACGTTCATGGGGCGCCTGGGTGGCTCAGTCGGTTAAGTGTCCAATTTAGGACACGATCTCACAGTTTGTGGGTTCGAGCCCCGCGTCAGGCTGTGTGCTGACAGCTCGGAGCCTGGAGCCTGCTTCAGATTCTGTGTCTCCCTCTCTCTCTTCCCCTCCCCTGCTCGTGCTCTGTCTCTCTCTCTCTCAAAAATAAATAAAGGTTAAAAAAATTTTTTTAAAATGTATAATAGTATCAATACAATTCTGCGAGTTGCAAATTAAATTATTAAAAGGTAAGAAACAGAGCATACTAACAACTAATATCTCTGGATATTGGAAGCAGCCTTTTTTCTTAAAGTTTATTTTTTTTTATTTTTTATTTTTTTTAATTTTTTTTCAACGTTTATTTATTTTTGGGACAGAGAGAGAGCATGAACGGGGGAGGAGCAGAGAGAGAGGGAGACACAGAATCGGAAACAGGCTCCAGGCTCTGAGCCATCAGCCCAGAGCCTGATGCGGGGCTCGAACTCACGGACCGCGAGATCGTGACCTGGCTGAAGTCAGACGCTTAACCGACTGCGCCACCCAGGCGACCCATTCTTAAAGTTTATTTAAGAGAGGGTGTGTGAGTGAGGGAGGGGCAGAGAGAGAATCCCAAACAGGATTCCCTCCGCTCTGAGCCTGATGAATGTAGGGCTCGATCTCACAGAGCTGTGAGGTCATGACCTGAGGCGACATCAAGAGTCGGAATGCTGAGCTAAGTCACCCAGTAAGTAAGGTTTTTAAAAGTGTTCCTTTTATTTTCTCTATGTTTTATAATTACTCTATTGTGTGTGCACAACCTAATAAAATATTTTTTTCATTCTAACCTGAGATATATATATATATATATATATATATACAGATATATATATAGATAGATATAGATAGATATATATACAGATATATATATAGATATAGATATAGATTTTTTTTTTCTTACCTGTAACAAAGGTATGCCACTATTTAGAAATCTGGGACAAAAGGGGGATGTGAGGCAGAGAAGGAAGAGGAGAAGCCAGCTGGAGGAGCCAAGGGGACGAGGGGTTTTTAAGAGGGTAGAATTGTTACGGAACAAGGCTGGAACACTGGCGGAAAAATCAAGCGGCACTTGGACATTTTGGTAGATCGGAGATTTATTTAACACCTGCGGGCTCAGAGGAGACTGTTTCTCCAAAGATCTGAGCCCCGAATGCAAGTGGGAAGGGTAATTTACAGTTGTCCGCTTCCATATCTGTGGGGGGTTCCGCGCGGCAAATAGGGCAAGAAGAATGTGGAGGAGGGGTCTCTAAGCCAGAGACCAGAGCTTGTCTTAGTCCCACGGGCCATCTTTGGTGTGGTACTTGATTCACTTCTCGAACAGAATGGCCGGTTCCATCACCGGCTGCACTGAGTTTGACGACTCACTTCAAGGAGACCCAAATCACTGTCGGCTCTGATAAGAGCTCTTTTAGTGGGGATGTGGGGGAAGGAAGCCCAAGTGAGAAGAGGACAGGCTGGATAGAAGTAAAAACACGTCTCTACACACCTGTGTCACTCTAGACGTCTAAATACATTGGCCTTGTGCCACTTGTGCATCTTTTAATAGACTGGATCCAGGGTCCATGGGACCTCTGGGCACTGTTTTTAAAAAACAAACAAAGCAAAACTCTACTGCGTGATTGACAGTCTAAGAACCAATGTTGAAGGACAGTGGTTGGAAAATCTCGGGGCGTATTAGAATACCCCTGGAGGGCTTGTAAGATGGAACCAGGCACTGCCCACCCCCCCCACCCCCCCAGGGTTTCTAATTTAGTAGGTTTAGGCTAGAGCCTGATTGTTATTTAATTTCTATCGAGTACCACAGTCGTGGTGGGATGCATCTGGTCCCGGCCCACACCCAGAGGGTAGGAGCGATTGAATGGTTGATCACACTTGACCCGGTCACCTTCCACTAAATCCTAACTGTCCCCCGGGAGGCATGGAGAAAGCAGCAGGGGGGAGGGGGCAGGATCGCAGACCTCTCTGAACACACAGCAATGTTCATCCTCTCTGTTGGCCATGGAGGTGGGCTGTGAAGCCATTGAAATGGCCTCATGGGTTTCAGTGGGGAAGGGGACCTTGTGGTGTGACAAGCCATAGGAGTCCCTAGGTAACTACAATGGGCAATCAGAAGACTCTGAGCTGGCAGAGTCAGCCACACATAGGATCACCTGAGGAGCCTTCAAAATTCCCAATGCCCGGGATGCGCCTGGGTGGCTCAATCGGTTAAGCGTCTGCCTCTTGATTTCAGCTCAGGTCGTGACCTCACGGTTCAGGAGTTTGAGCACTGAGTCAGGCTCTGCGCTCACAGCATGGAGCCCGCTTGGGATTCTCTTTCCTCTCTCTGCCCCTCCCCTGCTCATGCTCACTCTCTGTCAAAAATAAACAAACATTAAAAAAAAAAAAAAAGAAAGAAAAGAAAACCCTCTCAATGCCCAGGCCACACTCCAGACCAGCCAAATTCTTATCTCTGAGTGTGGCCCCCATGCATGGGTGGTTTTCTGGTTTTGTTTTAACTCTCCAGATGGCTCCAACATGCAGACACATTGGAAAATGGGGTGAGGCTCATTGATGAGAGTCCCTACGATGAAAACAAACAAGGTTGTATCATCAAAACATTTCCCAGGTCTGGTGAAGAAAGTTGGACTTAATCGCCATGATGGAGAACCACCTCCTGCTCAGCTCCAAGAACGCTCAGAGCCTGAAGTTTCTGGGTGAAGAGCAAGTCCACACAGGATTTCAGACGGGGAGCCTGCCCCAGGGAAGGACTTTAAACCCTCCTTACAAACAGGAGGACTTGTGTAAAAGGCCACCTCCTGTGGGAAGTGACAGACCCAGAGCTTTGAAAGTTACTGGACCCCACCTAGGAGCTAAACTTGCTTTTCTCAAAAGGTCCCAAGAGCAGGAGCATCAGCATCATTTGGGAACTTCTTCCAAGTGCAGATTCTCAGGTCCCTAAAGACAGGGAAAATTTGAGGAACTGTCACCACCAAGAGGAACCTAAGGAGGTTTGACAGGGAAACGTAGTGCTGGATCCTGCATAGGAGGCTGCAACGGGACATCACGTGAAAATCAAGGAAATCAGTAAAGTATGGGACTATTCCAACATATTAACAGTTGACAGATGTTCCATGTGGTGCACAAGGTTAGAGGAAATGGTGCAGGACGTGAGGGAATCCTGTGGGCTTGGGAAAACTGTTCTAAAACTCAGCTTTTTAAAAAACACTTTCTTTTTTAAAGTTTTATTTTGAGAGAAAGAGAGGACACAAGCAGGGGAGGGGCAGAGAGGGGAAGAGAGAATCCCAAGCGGGCTCCACACTCAGCGCTGAGCCTGATGCAGGGGTATGATCCATGACCACGAGACCATGACCTGAGCCGAAGCCAAGAAAGAGTTGGACGCTGCACCGTGACTGAGCCACCCAGGCACCCTAAAACTCAGTTTAGCGTGGGCCTGCTCACCTGTGGCTTAACAAGGCCCTCGGGGGATGCCCATGTCACTAAATTAAGGTGACCTACTAATGAGTGTCTCAGAATGCCTCTGTAGTCAATGTGGGAAATTACAGTTTGCCAAATTTAGCCAAACATCCAGGATGCAAGTGACAAAGCAGAACAGGCAGAGCACAAAGGATTTTTAGGGCAGTGACACTACTCTGTATGAGACTACAAGGGTGGGTGGATGTCACACACCTGTCTAAACCCATAGAATGTGTAACACTGCGTGACCCCTAAAGTATACACTCTGGGTGAAAATGACATCAGTGTAGGCTTATCAACTGTAGCAAATGCCACCACTCTGATAGGGGATGCTGATGGTTAAGGGAGGATGTGTTTGACTGGGGACCGGGGGCCTCTAGGAAATCTCTGTACTCTGTGCTGTTTTGTTGAATCTAAACTTGCTCTAAAAATGTCTAGTTGAATTGTTCGGTGGTATGTGATGATTCAGAACGTGTTTACACTTTAAGAAAATGTTCATCTGAGATCCAAATTTCATTGAGTATTTCATATTTAATCTGGCCACCCTACCTGGATCATCCTATTTTACAAGGGAGTAATGGATAACAGGAGGGGGATCTGGGTGGCTCGGGTCGGTTGAATGTTCATCTCTTGGTTTCAGCTCAGGTCATGATCTCGTGGTCATGAGACGGAGCCCCATGTCAGGCCCCTCGTGCAGCTTGGAGCCTGCCTGGGATTCTCCCTTTCTCTGCCCCTCCCCAGCTTGTGCTTGCTTGCGCTTTCTCAAAATAAACTTTAGGGCGCCTGGGTGACTCAGTCGGTTAAGTGTCCAACTTCAGCTTAGGTCATGATCTTGCAGTTTGTGAGTTTGAGTCCTGAGTCAGGCTCTGTAGTAACAGCTCATAGCCTGGAACCTGCTTCAGATTCTGTGTCTCCCTCTCTCTCTCTGCCCCTCCCCTGCTCACGCTCTGTCTCTCTCAAAACTAAACATTAATAAAAATAATGGATAACAGAAAGACATTCAGCAGCCACCATCTTTATAAGGAAATATTGACAATAAGATTTGCCTTCATAAACCCAAAAGCCTTAAGGAAACAATGGGACATAATTAAAACAGAAAATGAAAACCAATAAGGAAGATGCCATCATTCCAAGATCCTCCATAAATTAACATTTATGGAACATCTACTGTGTTCCAGAAACCTTGTAAGTGCTCACAATATCATGTCATTTTTATAAAATAGGTGACAAATCGCCATTAACTTCCTTCTTGGAGCAGAAGGGACTTAAAGCTGATGGTGGAATCATTGGGAAGTCATTTTTTAATGTATTTTTTGGTGGCGCTTAAAAGTGCCCAGCTGACGAAAGGCACAATTACACTCATGACACGTGTAGGGCTTTACCCCAGAGTGGGTGCGCTGGTGAACATTGAGGTTCCCTTTGTGGCTGAAAGCTTTCCCACACTCTTCACACACATAGGGCTTCTCCTTTGTGTGGATCCTCTTGTGGCTCCGCAGGGTGGAGTCGTGGGTGAACGTCTTGAGGCAGATTTCACAACAGTAAGGCTTCTCGCCTGTGTGGATTCGCTGGTGAACTCGGAGGTCTGAAGTCTGCATGAAACTCCCAGAACAGGTGTTGCATTTAAAGGGTCTCTCTCCCGTGTGTGTCCTCCAGTGGATGGAAAACTGAGATTTATAACGAAATTCTTTCTTACAGAGGCTACAGACATTTGATGTCCCTCCCGTGGCTTTTTTCCCAACAAGATGAACTGATGACACAGGCTGTCCTGAAAATTCTTTGTCCAAATGTGTGGCCACGTCTTGGGAAATGGAGGTGTTTTCCTGTTTTCTCCTTTTGGAACTTCTTTGAGTCTTCCGGGAATCTCTTCTCTTCCCATTCTGAGTGGACACTTGTCTCTCTGAAACCTGTGTGGAAGGCTTTTCGGCATCCACATTTTTAATACAGGTTCCTTCTTGGAGAGTCTTCATGGGAGCTGTTGAAAGAAGGGTTAACACAACAACACTTAATAAAGAGCATTTTCAACGATACCAACCTCATTTGAACCAAACACTGAGGTGGGCTAAGAACTTCTCATCAATCAACAAACTTGAGATTGGGTTGTAAGTAGGACGCTCTGGAAATCAGTGATGGAGAAGGCATTTGAGAGCCTCCCCACCACCAGCACCACCAAGAGATGTCAATGCTTGATCCCCAGCCCCCTCCCCAGCAGAGAAGTCACTCTTCCCAGTTTCCATGCTCACCAGGACCCTTCAGAAAGGGAGGCTCTTGGGATTTAAGTATTCTTGTCTCTTCCCAGTCTTCTGTCAGATTCTTCTCCAAGTTCTCCTTAGGTCTCAGACCCTCCAGTACACCTTTTCCAGGAATGGTCTCAGGCAGGAGAACGTTCTGTCCCTGACAATGGGCAGTCACTGTAGTTACCAATGTGTCTAAATTATGGGGTGGAAAGCTCTCGTCGCTTCTTTCCCCATCCTGCCCATCTTTCTAATCTGAGACCCCAACTTTCTCCATAAGTGTTGTGAATATATCCCCACGACTTCCCTTGGACCACCCCATCACCCCTGATAATCACCTGATTCTCAGAACTTTGTTAACCAATACCCACTGCGCCTTTAAATCATGTCCACACATCACAACTTTTGTGCCTAATTCTCTAAGCACGCTTCCTAAAGCCACCCCGCTTCCCCTTGTCCGACTCTGGAAGCAAGATGGCGCTAGGTCCAGGTGTCCCTACTCAGTGCTACTGGTACTTTGGATAATTCCCTGTTGGGAGGCTGTCCTATGCGTTGTGGGACAATTAGCAGCATCCCTG
This sequence comes from Herpailurus yagouaroundi, assembly GCF_014898765.1. Taxonomy (NCBI): domain Eukaryota; kingdom Metazoa; phylum Chordata; class Mammalia; order Carnivora; family Felidae; genus Herpailurus; species Herpailurus yagouaroundi. The sequence goes on from NW_024412774.1 coordinate 2,336,755, forward strand.
GTCTTACCCAACAGGTGTCAATAGCACCCCCCATCCCCACCTCCATTCTGACAACCAAGAAGGTCTCCAGACATTTGCAAATGTCTTGAGAGGCAAAACGACTCCGAGTGAGAACCCTCCTTTAATTTATTGACAGTAGTCCCCAAACTGGTCCTTTGGCCGATTGTCATTTCATGGAATGCCTTTGAGGAACTCGACTATGGAAAAATCAGCTTTCAGTTCATTACCCTGTGGCAAATTGACCTGGCACCATTTCATCACCACTATTGTCCTCCAGCCTCAATACTAAAAGCCTTAATGGCAGGGGGACAAAGGCTGAAAGGTCCTCATTCTCCACAGAGGCTCAGAAATGTCTAGGGACTTGATGCATCCATGGGAATTCCTAGGGCAAAAGGGCCTAGTTCGGTGCTGTGCTAAATATCCCAATTATTCTAGCAGCTGCACACACTTCTGGTACCTTCTGCCACCACTCCCTAGAGATTGAGGAGGGCATCACACTCACCTGCCTCTTTGATGGTTCACTGGTTCCTGGCAGGTTCTGTAGCTCTCTGCTGACCTGGATGTTCTCTGGATGTATCTCACACCCAGAGGATTGGGGCTTCTTGGACAAGTCTGTCACAAGATCCCTGTCACCAGCCTCGGTGTTGGCCATCTGAACATCTGAACTTCGCATGAGAAATTCCTGTCCTTCTATGCTAACTATGGTCTGTGGGGGGTGGGGGAGAGGGGGGAAAATAAAACAAGATCAGACTCTGTAAGAACCAGAAGGTAGCTCTCTTGTACAGTGCGCATTCTACCACACATTCAATTTGTTGGAATAACTTGTTTAAAATGGCAACCAAAAATGTCTCCAAACATTGTCAAATGCACCCCTAGGGGGTGAAGGTGAAATTACCCCATCCCCTTCTGTTGGGCAGCTAACTACTGGGCTAGCCACAATATCTAATCAACTTCAATGCCTCCCTTTTATTTCCCACTGCCCCAGCTAATACTAATATTAATACTCAGCCCTCAAACTGTCCTCCTGGTCTAGGCACATGCAACATGGTGCCGTGAAAAACCCAACCCCTCCCCCAAGTGAGGCTGCCAATGTTTGACCTACGTGTCACCCAGCTGGTCTTAAATCTCTTTATCAATCATTCCAGATTAAAACCTTACAGTTTTCACAGCTATTTTTCCACGATGTTGTGGAAGCTTGTAATCTCCATTCTTGGCTCACCCCCTGGAGGATTTCATCTCCTACCAGAGTACACAGGGAAAGGGGGATTGCCATGTTGGACTTAGCTCCCTCCTGTCCACTGGTTACAAAATTACCTATAGAGGAACCCATCCCCTGTGACTGGAACAAATATGCATGTGGCACACCAGGTCCTATTCCCTTCTAGATCCTTCTGAACCCTTCCTTTTTCTACAAAGGATAAAGGCACACTCAACCCACCATGATGGAAAATGTTCCCACATAAATAAAGTCTTACCTGGTCTGGTGATTCTTACCCAAGAGCCAAAGTTTTGACCCTATGAGACATTTGGCAACCACCAGAGATTTTGGGGGGATGGGGTGGGGTGGTGAGGTTTGATTTTCACAACTAGGGGAAGTTGCCGCTGACAAGGATGCTGCAAACCACCCTACAATGCACAAGAAAACCCCCAAAGCAAAGGATGGCCCACCCTCCAGTATCACTAGTTGATCTGAGAACCCAATCCAGTCAAAAACCTACTATCCCAACCCCCTCCCTTCCTCAGCATCTTCCCAGGACTCTAGTTGCCATGACAACACATCCAATGCACCTCTCTGCACCCTGTAGCTGCTTTACTCAGGTAGGACCACTTTTAAGAGGGTCTCTGGCAATACCAAGAATTGTGGGGCCAGTGGACCGGTTTCAGCCTTTCTCCTTGAGTGTCTGGAACGTCCCTTACACAACTGTCCCCGTGAGAGGTAGGGCAGGGTTAAGTGACAGTAAGGTGTGCCGACTCACGAAGCCCACCAGATGCCAGTAATGTCCCCCCTCCTCCCTGTTCAACAGCCAGAAATGTCTCTAGACATTGCTGAGTGTCTCCTGCCTTCCACTCGAGAACCACTGGGCCCAGAAAAAGCCCCTCCTGTCCCCCATACCAGCCCCCGCTTTCCCGTTGCAACGAGGAAGGCGCTACTCACCCATTTCTTGGGCTGCTGGCTGCTTCTCAGCACATCCTGCAGGTCTTTGCAGCTCTGCACAGCACTTTCCTTCACTAAGACCTGGAGCTCCTGCGGCATAGAGATCATGAACTGCTCCATCACCAGCATATCCAGAATCTGCTCCTTGGTGTGCAGGTCTGGCCGCAGCCACAGATAGCAGAGCTCATAGAGCCTCCTCAGGTCCTGCACAGGGTCCGACCGCCCCGAGCTGCTAAACGCCCTGAAGCTCACGTGCCACTGCTCACAGCTGCTGTCTTGCGTTCCAGCGAGGGCTCCTTGGGCTTTCTCCCGTGAGAACGTCTGGTCTGCGGCCATATTTACAGGAGAATGTTCCAGTATGGCTCTGTGCAAACTCTCTAAGGGCTGGTGCCTAATTAAGACCTACCTAAAGGTATTTACTCTGGTTTTCCTCAGCAGTAGACTGGCTGTTTTTTCACAAGTCTGGGGGTGGGGGGAGGAATGAACCAGATTAGTTTATTGTTTGTTTGTTTTGAGGAAGAGAGAGACAGCAAGCAAGCAGGGGAGGGGCAGAGAGAGAGAATCCCAAGCAGGTTCCACACTGTTACTGCAGAGCCTGACATGGGGTTTGAACTCACAAACCGTGAGAGCATGACCTAAGCTGAAACCAAGAGTCAGATGCTTAACCAACTGAGCCACCCAGGTGCCCGAAGATTAAACTTCTTACCCTTCCTCCCCTCACCCAACACTAAACACCAACTGGTCTGTGTTTAATACATTGGAAAGTGAGCCCCACTATTATTTTCCCAATGTCCTTTATAGTAAAAGGTGGTTTAATTGTCTGAATGGACCCCTAAGTTCTGAGCATGAAATATACAGAGGTGGGCTCAGTTTTTGCATCTATAAATTGGGACAATATTGTTCTTTACTATAAATTAAATATAACTAAGTGCAGACACCAGGGTGGCTCAGTTGCTTAAGCATCTGACTCTTGATTTCAGCTCAGGGCAGGATCTCTTGATTTGAGTTCAAGCCCTACGTGACAATGGACAGTGAGGAGCCTGGTTGGGATTCTCTCTCAAAAATAAACTTTGTGGGGCGCCTGGGTGGCTCAGTCGGTTAAGCATCCGACTTCAGCTCAGGTCACGATCTCGCAGTTCGTGGGTTCGAGCCCCGCATCGGGCTCTGTGCTGACAGCTCAGAGCCTGGAGCCTGTTTCGGATTCTGTGTCTCCCTCTCTCTCTGACCCTCCCCAATTCATGCTCTATCTCTGTCTCAAAAATAAATAAAGGTTAAAAAAAAAATTTAAAAAAAAATAAAAAATAAAAATAAAAAATAAACTTTGTATATATTTCAATTTTGAATTTCAATTCAAAATATATTTCGATTTTTCAAAACATATATTTTGATATATACAATTTATTTTAACAATGTCAATCTTTGTACCTTCTCATCAGGACAGCATACAAGGCAAAACTGTTAATTGTAATTGTGCAGAATACAGAAATATATTTCCAACCTAAGAATTTCATGTGGTGTAGAAATGTTGGAAATATTAACCTAGGATTGTTCCCCCATTCCTTTCCTTGTTCATCCCAGGATATTGATTTCTTCCAGGAAAGGGAGAACTCAAAAGAATCCTAACAGGATTAACAGATAACTTTGTCACTGTGATAAAATACACATTACATAAAATTGAGTCCTTTAAAGTATACAATTTTGGGGCAGTACTCACATTTGCAATGCTGTACAACCATTCACCACTGTATTTCTAGAACTTATTTATCCCTGAAAAGGAAACCCTGCCTTCCCCACCCACCTTTACCTCCTGGTAATCCATTAATGGGCTCTGTCTCTATGGGTTACACATACCTAATCTCATCCCAGAAAAAAGGATTTAAAATCCAACGCTCTTTGAAGTTTTCAAAGAAGATTTTAAGAGAGAGAGTTTTTAAGAGGTTCTCAACCTAGCTCCCAAAGGCAAGAACCACTTTGTTACTCTGCAGACTGGTGGGGGGACTCAGATCACAAGTGAGAGCCACGGGGCCCCCAGGTAAAGGGGCTCTAATCCTGGCCTCTCTAGTAGGTTGATAAGAGGCCCATAATTAAAGGTTTGATTTTACCCCGTGGACAGCAAACACCCAGTGATGTGTTTTTAAGCAAAAGTGTGGCACGTTTAGAAATCTCAGGAGAACTATGTGCCACATGGAATTCAAAGGTAAGACATTTTGCCCAAAACCCACAATTGTCCACTTTTGTCCTGTTTCAGATCGTTGGGGAAGCTTGCTTGAGCTCAGTGTTGTTTTAGTTCCATGCTTCAGCTTCAATTAGCTGCGGGGTCTTGGGCAAGTCAATCAGCTCTTTGGATACCACAACGCTTCTCCATGACATGGGCAGATAAAACCTACCTCTTATGTGGTGTGAGGATAAACTAAGGAGGCTAAAGACATGCCTGGCACACGTTTACTGGATTGAGCGACCCCAACATTTCGATCTGCGGTTCTCAACAAAGGTGACTTTTGCCCCTGTTCCCCACACACCTCGGGACTTTGGCAACATCTGGAGACACTTTTGGTTGTCCTAACCCGGGCATGGGGGAGGCAGGAGGGGGAGATGTCGCTAAACATCCTGCAAGGCACAGGGCAGCCCCCACAACCCACAACTCCCCTCCCCCCACCCCAACAAAACAGCAAACAATTATCTAGCCAAAAATAGCATCTGAGGTCGAAAAACCTTGGTTCAAAATATAAACCGCACCCACCATAGCACAAATGTATTAACATGATTCTCATTTCCCAGATGAATTCGACAATGAATCGACAATGAATCGAAGTTAATAATGGGGTGTAGGAAGATAACATTGCCGTCTCAAGACCTCAGAGCTAATGCATATTGAATATAGACCCAAGCCTTCCTGGTTCCAACCTCCATCCATCCATCCCAGTTTCCAAGCAACCTTAGGCATTCCCACCCATAACTTACCTCCTACATGTCTTCCTGCCTCCGAGGGACCAGCTCTCAAACTGTGCCTCAAGCTGAAATGTCTCTGTTTATATACGGCTAGAGAAACTCCAAACTTCCGGTTACCTCATCAGCCTGATGATTGGTTTAAAGCCATAGAATTAACAACTTTAAATGGTCGAGTGGATTAAATTTCTCACTGAAACCCCATCAAGAGAAAAACTCATTTATTAAGTAAGTCTCTTTGGAGACAATATTGGTTTTCCTGCTCTGGTGAATTATTTATCATATGCCCAAGGTGCTCAAAGGAATCGGGGAACATAGAGCTGCAAGTTTTAAGCACTTTGGGTCAAGGTTTTATTTAAAATGGGTTGACAACTCCTCATCAGGGAAATCATTCTGAGATATCACCTCACGCTGGTCAGAGTGGCTAAAATGAACAAATCAGGAGACTATAGATGCTGGAGACGATGTGGAGAAATGGGAACCCTCTTGCACTGTTGGTGGGAATGCAAACTGGGGCAGCCGCTCTGGAAAACAGTGGGGAGGTTCCTCAGAAAATTAAAAATAGACCTACCCTATGACCCAGCAATAGCACTGCTAGGAATTTACCCAAGGGATACAGGAGTACTGATGCACAGGGGCACTTGTACCCCAATGTTCATAGCAGCACTCTCAACAATAGCCAAATTATGGAAAGAGCCTAAATGTCCATCACCTGATGAATGGATAAAGAAATTGTGGTTTATATACACAATGGAGCACTACGTGGCAATGAGAAAGAATGAAATATGGCCTTTTGTAGCAACGTGGATGGAACTGGAGAGTGTTATGCTAAGTGAAATAAGTCAGGCAGAGAAAAGCAGATACCATATGTTTTCACTCATATGTGGATCCTGAGAAACTTAACAGAAGACCATGGGGGAGGGGAAGGAAAAAAAAGTTAGAGAGGGAGGTAGCCAAAGCATAAGAGACTCTTAAAAACTGAGAATAAACTGAGGGTTGATGGGGGGGGAGGGGAGGGAGGGGAGGGTGGGTGATGGGCGTTGAGGAGGGCACCTATTGGGATGAGCACTGGGTGTTGTATGGAAACCAATTTGACAATAAATTTCATATTAAAAAATAATAAATAAAATGGGCTGACAAGTAGGCATTTAAAAAACCAGAAGTTGCATGCAAGTAGGGAAAAATGCATCGACATTGCATTAATTGCACAAGCCACACTTTTCCTAAAGGCAGAAGGCAGTGATACATCATCAAGGATGTGTGAAGAGATGATAGGCCTGTATCAAACCAGTGATTTCATCTAGCTCAGGGGTGCCTGGGTGGCTCAGCGAGTGGAACAGGAGACTCTTGACGTCGGGGTTGTGAGTTCAAGCCCCGTTGCGGGTAGAGATTACTTAAAAATAAAAATAAAATAAAATATTTTTTTTCAACGTTTATTTATTTTTGGGACAGAGAGAGACAGAGCATGAACGGGGGAGGGGCAGAGAGAGAGGGAGACACAGAATCAGAAACAGGCTCCAAGCTCTGAGCCATCAGCCCAGAGCCCGACGCGGGGCTCGAACTCACGGACCACGAGATCGTGACCTGGCTGAAGTCGGACGCTTAACCGACTGCGCCACCCAGGCGCCCCTTGCATCAACTCTTGATATCGGCTCGGGTCATCATCTCATGGTTTGTGGGTCCTGCGTCCAAGCCCTTCTTGGGATTCTCTCCTCCTTCTCTGCCCCTCCACTGCTCATGCACTCTCTCTCAGAATAAAGTCAACCTCAAATTTATCTTAATAATGGATTTTATGATTCTCTTCGAGTCCTAATATGTGATCCTGTATATGTCAGATAAAGATATATAAATATAGATGTAGATGTATAGATACAAAGCTATGCATGAACATAAAATAGAATACTTAGCCACAATACGTAGTAAATGTTTTATGTATAGTGTGCCGTTCAATTTAGCAACCAAAGGAAACTATCATACCCTTGGTTCTCTGTGAATTCTGGATTTGCCCCTGACCTTTCAGCCAGCTTATCTAGAAGCTAGAGACCAAGTTCTCACAGTACTGCTGTTGTTGATGCTATATTTATACTATTTACTGGATCGTTATGCTTTATTTCATGCTTAGCATCTATTTGTTGAGCGTTTGCATTATGTGTTCAGCTAAGCATTTGATATGTGAGATATATGTATTTTTAAAATTTTTTTAAGTTTATTTTTAGAGAACGAGAGAGACAGAGTGTGAGTGGGGGAGGGGCAGAGAGGGAGACAGAATCAGAAGCAGGCTCTGGGCTCGGAGCTGTCAGCACAGAGCCCCACACAGGGCTCGAATCCACGAACTGTGAGATCATGACCTGAGAGGAAGTCAGGAGTTGGATGCTTGACTGACTGAGCCCCCCAGGCACCCCTCTTATAAGCATTTTTGAAATTCATTCTTCTGTGACCACCAGGTGTAGATTTTTCCTGCTCGTCCTGAGGAACACTACCGGTCTGAGAGGTTTTTCATCTTTAATCGTGTGAAATTTATCTTTACGATTTCTTACAAACATCTCCTTCTCCCCCTTCTCGTTTTCTCCTGGAGTTGGCCTTGGATTCTTCATACTTTCTTGCTTCTGGAAGAGACTGCAATGTTTTTGTTCCTTTTCTTAATTTGTTTCTCTGTTGTGTCCGTTCTGCCCTATGTCCCGCCTGGCATGTTCTTTAGTTCAGCTATTATATATTTTTCTTAATGAATATTCGCTGCATTTAAAAGATGTTTAATTATTTCATCTTGCAGATTGCTTTTCTTATGGGTATTTCTATTTCTTGGATGACAGTTCTAATAGCCCTGTTTCTGAAAGTATCTGAAACCAGCTTTTCTATTCTCCATCGATTTTGCTTAACAGGCTGGCTCCTTATTGGGCCCCATGAGTTAGAATTCTTTGGGATTGGATAATCTCTCAGTTCCGGGTAATTTGGTTTCAGGTGAAAGCTCAACAATGGCTGGAGATGTGGTTGGTTGTCACAACCAGGGAGAGAGTGCTGCTGCTATCTTGTGTGTTGAGTTGGGGGGGGACGCTGTTGAACATCCTGTAACGCAAGGGATGGCCCCACAAAGAGAATGATCCCAACAGAAACGTCAGTGGTGCAGAGATTGAGAAATCCTGGGATGGGGGTATCGACTGTAGCTGATTAACCTGGCAAAGTCTAGTAAGCCAGAGGCTAACCTGTTCTAGCTCCAATGCCCTCAAGGAGAGGAGATTAATCTACAGTTAACGCTGCCTTTGGTATAATCCTACCAAGTAAAACCTCAGATCAGGGTCACAAAATTAAGCCCCGCCCCTCCACCATGGGGGAAACCAGCACTGGGAGAAAGCCCTCCCCATATGTGAGGTTCAAAATAGAATCACCAGGAACGAGACCACCCACAGCTTTGTCCCACCCTCCCATCCCTTGGTGGATTGATTTGGTCTAGGGTGGGGCTTAGACAGGATGTTTTCAAAGCACCCAGGTGATAGGGAATATTACTCAGCCTTAAAAGGAAGAGAATCCCATCACAGGCTGCAACACCATGAGTAAGCTAAAGGAAGTAATCCAGACACAAGCTGATTCAATTCAGCAAGCAGGACCCTGGTTGCCAGGGGCTGGGCAAGGGTCCTGGGGAGTGGTTGTTTAATGGCAGAATTTCACTCTTGAAGGAAGAAAAGCACTCTGTGGATGGTGGGGCTGGCTGCACAATGGTGTGAATGCCTTTAACGCCACAAAACTGTACCCCTTACATGTGGATACGATGGTAAATTTCATGGTACGTGTATTTCACCACAATTTAAAAAAGTTTTAATTAAAACTTTTTTTTCAGGTACCCAGCTTAGGGCTCGAACTCACAACCCCGAGATCAAGGGTCGCGTGCTGCACCGACTGAGCCAGCAGGGCGCCCCTTGATTAGATATCTTTAAGAAGATACTTGTTTGGGGAACTTGACTAAGGAGGGACCACGGCTGGATGTGTGTCCACCTCCCTCCGACTTACTCAGGTGTGTCCCTCACCTGCCGTCTGTGCACCAGCAACATCTCTGCTCATCAGGACTCCTTTGTCACCAGGACATCTGGAGGGAGATATGCACCTGCAAGGAAAGCCCTCTCCCTCTTTGAGAGCCCACCCCTCCCCTCCCCCTCTACAGACAGCCTCCCAGGTGAAGACCCGTCCAGTGAGTGGCCCTCGGAGGCCACAGCCCTCCAGCCTGGGGGGGGGGGGGGGGGACACAGCAGAGCTGTGCTGAGAGGCTGAGCAGAGCAGTCTCCTCTGGCATGAGCCCTTGCCTTCCCGAGCTGGAGAGAAGAGGAGCAAGGAGTGACGCTGTCTAGGGATGGGTCTCCGACCCCACAGCCGCTCGGGGACAGCGACCTTCATCCTGGACAGCCGGGTGTTGATGGCACTCTGGGAATGAAGCTGTGCCTCCTTAGGGTTGTCAGTGGTGGAAAATTCGGGATGCCCGGCTGAATGGGAATTTCAGGTAAGCCATGAATAATTTTCAGCAGAAGTATGTCCCTTGCAATGGGGATTATCCGAGTATATAATCTATTGCATGCAATACGAGCCCATGTGCTCAACATTAGGACAAGCCCTCTGCGGGGTTCCGAGCCCCTGTCAGTGTGGGTAAAACCCCAGCACCTGGGCAGGACCCCTACCCTTTCTCTCTCACCTTAGAGCTCACAGACTTACCACTCTCTGCCTTGGGGCCATCAGGTCTCATCTCAATCTATCCTTTACTTGTGTTTTTATCTGGTTCCCGAACAAGGCTCATTGTCCCCTGGCCACCCCTCAGCCCCCGGGCCCTAGACGAACCTGACTCCGGGTATCGCCTATTGTCCCCCACTTCCTGAAGCGTCTTCTCCGAGGAGAACCCTTCACCCTCAGCCTCCTCTCTGAATGTCCTTCAGGGCTCTCACCCAACGGGTCCCTGTGCTACTGTCCCCACACCGCCTCTGTCCCCCCCTTTCTGGGGTTTCCCCCCCCCCCCCCCCCCCGTGAGATCTTTGAAGGCAGGGCCTGTGTGCCTTTTTCGTGCCTGGGGCTTGAGACTGTCTCTTGATTCTGCAATTTAAAGTTGCTAAGGGCTTACACTGAGATTTCTGATAGTGCATTGCATCCGGCCAGAGATCCAGGAATCCCGTGTGAGTGATCCCAGCCACGGGGCGCTGCTGAGGAAGGGGCGAATTCAAAGGACAACAGCGACTCAGACGTGCGACCGACCGCCTACCTCCGCCTCTTCCTTTATGTTGTGTTCTTACGGGGGCACGTGCCCCCAGCTCAAGAGGACCGTTCCCCACCTCCCACAGGACTCAGAAGAGCCACGCACAGGTGTGTGAGCCAACACGACAGGTGCTGTGCAGGGACTTTTCTTTAAAAGAAGTGGGTGGGCCGGGACGCCTGGGTGGCTCAGTCGGTTAAGCGCCAACTTCGGCTCGGGTCGTGATCTCACGGTTCGTGGGTTCCAGCCCCACATCAGGCTCTGTGCTGACAGCCTGGAGCCTGCTTGGGATTCTGTGTCTCCCTCTCTCTTTGCCCCTCCCCCGCTCACACTCTGTTTCTCTCTCCTTCAAAAATAAACAAACATGAAAAGAAGCGGGTGGGCCAGGGCGCCTGGGTGGCTCAGTTGGTTGAGCATAGGACTCCTGATTTTGGCTCAGGTCATGACCCTGGGGTTCATGAGGGGATTGAGCCCCACATCGTACTCTGCGCTAGGCACGGAGCCTGCTTGGGACTCTCTCTTACTTCTCTCTCTCTTTCTGTCTCTGCAACCCCCACCTCATATGGGCTCTCTCTAAAAAAACAAAACCAAACCAAAAAACGCACCAAAATGAAAACAAATGAAAGAATACAATCACTTTACACGGACTACGGAAATATTCCCTGATTACATTAACCAAATGGTTCCAGAATTATTCTTGAGCTTGTTAACAATGCCCAGGAAAAATCAGTGAAACCCGAGACAGTCTGGGAACTTTTGAGGGAAATTCTGCCAACACTCCAAATTTTCTACATAGGATTTGGGGACTTAATTTCAAGATCCTAGTCTCAGTGGAGGGAGCTAGAGGGGGGCTCAGGAGGAGCTGGAGAGAAGGATGCAGAGGAGAGGTGTGGAGCCATCTAAGACTGCAGGACCTCTCCCTCCCTGGGAGCTTTCTTGCTGAGCTCGCCCGGGTCTGTGGGAGAGAAAGAGGCAAATTTTGAATAGTTCTGTTCACTGCCATCACCCAAACCAGGTCCTCGAGGCTGGGGATGAGGAGTTTGGCTGCGGTTCGTTCCATATCCCATCGCCTTCCCTGTTCGCTGTCCCTCCTCTCTTGGCATCTACCCACAGATTTCGCTTTTCCTCCCCATTTAAGATGGCACGTGATGGTGGCGGGTGTTTTCGAGAGCCAGAGGGCTGCGAAGGTTGGCGTGGGGCTTAGAGGGTTGAGGAGGTCTGTCACGAGCAATGTCGGTAAGATGCGCAATCAGCGCTTTCCAGAGGGGCTAGCACAGCTGGGATGAAGGTATGCTGTTCGTTTCCAGAAACAGGGCTGGGGTTGAAGGAACGGGGGCGAAGTCCAGCCGGAGGAAGGCAGGAGAAAGCGGACCTTGATCGTTGACTTGGGTCGTGGTTGGGTGGGAAGCCAGCACTTGGATAATTTAATCCATTCCTTTAACAAGTATCTTCCAAGAGCCTACCCCGTATCATCCATCATCGTCCCCTGCACTAGGCAGCGAGCAAGACAGAGAAGGTCCCTGCTCACGTGGAGCTTAGATTTTATCGGGAGATGACAGAGAACAAGCAGAGAAATGTGCAAACCAAAGACGAGGTGCATCCTGGCAAACGTTACTATGAAAATAAGAGAAGATGACAAAAATGGAGGGAAGGTAGGTTTACGTCAGATACAAAGGTCAGGGGCAGGCCCTACGGTGGAGGAGTTGGCTCAAACGGTGTCTGCGAGAGGCGAAGGACGCAGCCATGCAAAGCTCTAGAGACAGAACATTCCAGACTGAGGCAGCAGCTGGGGCAAAGGTCCTCGAGGGAAATGGACCCTGTGTTCTGAGGAAACCGGGATTCAGAACGGGAGTCGAAGGACACGCCTGATCATGAATGCAGATGAGCACAGGGTCCAGAGGGAGTTGAAAGGTCGGAAATAAAGATCTTACTCCAGACACAGGTCAGAGCCAGAGGTGACCCATGGGGTCCAAGTGAGGGCTTGAGGTGAGTGTTGCAGCAAAGGCCTGGGGGTGGTTTTAGGGCAGATCAAAGTTTGGGAGTGGGGTCATGCCTGGAAAAGCGCCAGGTTGTGGGGAAATATCTGGGGTTGGCTGGGAAATTCGTGTTGGGCCGAGAGGCAGGGAGGGAGGCGAAGGAGCACAGAGGGAGGGAACCGTCATGGCCGCGATGGGTGTTCAGAGTTGACCCTCAAAGCTCCTTTGGCCATTTCTCCTGTCCCTGTCTCCTGTCCCCGTCTGTGTCTCTTTCTCTCCTTCGTATCTCCCATGCTTACCTGCCGTCTCTGGTTTGGCCAAGGTCTCCCTCGGACTCCTCTTGGTGGCCTGCTGAGGGTGGGGATTGGGGAACCCGTCTAGGAACAAAACCAGTTCAGGGCTTTGTACCAAGTGACTTATTTCCTGGGAATTTCCTGCAGCTCTCTTATTCCCTGGGAATCTCTCGGTACCTTGGGGTACCCGTTCAGGGTCATTTTCTCCAGCCCGGGGATACTTGGGAATGTGTGGGGACACCTGTGGCCCGAACACCGAACCATCGGCACCAAATACCAACAGGGCCACCAGCGAGGAACCAGCCCTTGATATGCCTCTATGGCCTGGCAGGTGACAACAATGAGACTCAGTTCAGGTCACACGCTGCGTTCACAGTGTGCCTGTCCAGGTGTCTGAACCCCCGTGCACACCCTTCAGATGAGGGTGGGGCAGAGCGGGGAGTCTCAGAGACGGGACGCGGCCCAGCGAGCAGACGAGGTAACAGCACCAGGGATGTGCAAGGACAAAGTGAATGTGGATCTTGCAGGGAGAGAATATTAAAAATGGCAACCATAGGGGCCCCCCGGCTGGCTCAGTCGGTTAAGCGTCCGACTCTTGGTTTCGGCTCAGGTTATGATCTCATGGTTCGTGATACCGAACCCCGAATCAAGCTCCACACTGACAGTGTGGAGCCTGCCTGGGATTCTCTCTCTTCCTCTCTCTCTCTGCCCCTCTCCCCCACTCTCTCTCTCTCTCTCAAAAATATTTAAAACAAATAAATAAAAATTTAAAAATAGATAGATAATTAAACCAACGTGGCAACTGTGACTCCTTTAGTCTCCATCACATCCCAGACTGTTACCTGCCTTCTGTCGGCGAGCCACACAACAGAGCCGTTGGGCCTTTCCACGGATACGTTCTGCAGGTGGACGTATTTGAGGCTGGAAAGAATCGCCCTTCCCTGAGCTCCCCCAACCAGTAAGTGGCAGAGCGAGGGACGGAGCCCACACCTGCCAGTTTCCAAAGCCAGCCGCGGGCAGGCAAGGGGGGTGGTGGAGACCAATGCCCCACGCGCTCACCATGGCCTTCCACAGGTCCGGGACCTCCAGGGCTGTCTTCTTCCCGCTGCTGCGGTCCCTGCTCTGAAGAAGGTGGAGCTCGGGGGGGGGGGGGGGGGGGGAGAACAGGACCCATGGATCTGTGAAATGGCAACGTAACGGGGAATCCAGCAATCCTGTTAGGTTACTCCCTTGATGGAGCACCGCCACCAAATCTCGGGACGGCGTGCATTTGGCAGGTGAGAAGTGGAGATGGCTGCCTGGAGTTACTACACCGCTAAGTGGCAGAACTGGGTTCTGAACCCGCCTGTGTCTGGATCCAAACCTCAAGTCCTTCCTGCTTTCATACGGTCCTGGGAGCCTGGGTTTTCCTGGACCACTGAGCGGCCCTGCCTTGAGCATCACAGGGACGTGGCGGCTGGAATTGTCCCCGAGCCCCGTACACAAGTGCACGGTGAGGAAGAACCAGGGGAGACGGGGAGCCAGTGATGGAGGAACATAAGTATGCGCTGGGGATTGTTCCCGTTCGTCTAATCCGCACAACGTCCGCGTGAGGCAGGGGACCAGCACGACGCCCACTGTCACAGGTGAGGAAACCAAGGCGTCCAGAGAATTAGGCGGGGATGTGAACACAGTGCCCGTGGCCCACACGCCCATCCCTCTGCTACACTAACTCTTGAGACGGGTCTGGAAATAAAACCCGTGGACCCCAGTGAATGTGAGTCGAGGGTCTTCCCGGGCTCACTGAGCCTGGCCGCTGGCGGGGGCAGCCCTCAGCAGGCTCACTCACCGGGACCCAGGAGGTAGCCGGCACTGTTGAGGGTCCAGCCTCCTCGGCCCTAGACAGAGACGGAGAGAGCGAGACTCAGACGGGCAGAAAGGGTGGCAGGCAGCCCTCAGCCCTGGGGTCACATGCACCAGCCGCCACGGTCCCGCGAGCCTGGCAAGTGGGTTCACGGAACCCACATTTCACGAGCGTGGAAATCGGAGGCTTCCTGAAGCACAGCAACTCGGAATGGGAAGGGGCTTTAAAGAGCACTGCCGTGGGGCGCCTGAGTGGCTCAGTCGGTTAAGCGTCCGACTTCGGCTCAGGTCACGATCTCGCGGTTGGTGAGTTTGACCCCCGCGTCGGGCTCTGTGCTGACTGCTCAGAGCCTGGAGCCTGTTTCAGATTCTGTGTCTCCCTCTCTCTCTGACCCTCCCCCGTTCATGCTCTGTCTCTCTCTGTCTCAAAAATAAATAAATGTTAAAAAAAAAATTAAAAAAAAAAAAGAGCACTGCCGTAAACCTTTCCACGCCATCACAAACCGCACAACACGCGCGTGTGCGCACGAGTGCGGGATCGAACCAGGCTGCGTCGCTGGGTGGTTTTAGCCACGTTGCTGCGTCCCTCTGATAATTACAACGGCCGACATTAATTGTGGGTTTACTACCTGCCAGCGTCCGTTCCAAGCAGGACTGGACACACGATTTAGGGGGCTCAGAACAACGTGAAAACATGGGGCCCTCTTGCTCAGAGGCGATTAAGGGTTTTGAGACGGCCGCAGCGAGCGTGGGCGCCTCCTGGGGGGCGCACGCCCACATCCCACCCTGGTTCCAAGCCCTTGACGTGGTTACCACCTGGTGCCCACGACGCCCCGAGTCAGGCTGAAACTCTGGTTTGCTTCATTTAGTGAAACTTGCATTAAGAGGTCTGCCAGCTTGCTTAAATCAAGCCAGGAAGCAGCTAGAGCTGGCCCGCAAACCCAGGCGGATTTCAGACTTCACGGCCACGTGTACACAATACTCACGCCTCTGTTTTCCCTCCTGCAAAGTGGGGAGTCACGAGGCCCAATTGCCGGATGGAAGTGGTGTAGCCCGGGTTCCCGGGGCCGGGAGAACACGCACACCCACCGACCCTCATCAGACCTGCCTGGCACCTCGGTCAGAGGGTCACCGTCGGCCCCCTCGTGACACAAGAGCCAGGGACGCTCCAAGACACTGGAGCGCCAAGCCTGGGCCCTCTGGACTGGGCAGTGCACTAGCTAATGAGCCTGAGACCCAGGAGCTCAGTTAGCCCTCGAGGTGCTGGGATCTCACAAAGCACTTGGGGGACAGAGATCAACTAGGCACCTTGTCAGGAGGTGTGCAGCTAAAAGGAGAGAGCCAGGATTCCAAACTCCACGGGGGTCTCTGGTCTCCGCAGCCCCTACTCCCAGTCAGGACCCGGACCAGGGGCCGGCATCAGGCTCCTCAAGAAACCAGAGGGGCGGGACGCAGCCCCTGCTGACAACTTGGAATGGCAGGGAGCTGTGCCTTTGAAGGCATCTTTTTGTACCTCTGGGCCATGCTAATCCTCTGGACGTTTGTGCTTCCTGACCTCTGGGTCGTGGGTTCGACAGATCCCCCACCCAGGGCCAAGGACCCCCCACAGCCCGTGGCTCGTGGCTGGGCTGGGAAAATTAGAAAACTCTTCTAGGAGGGCAGTGACGGGGGTGGGGGTGCCGTAGGTGCAGACGGCTGCCGCGGGGTCCCACCTGGTGGACGGGTGCGGAGGCGGGGGTCACCGCCAGGCTGAGCAAGACGGCCAGGAGGAGGACCAGACAGACAGAGGGAGCCATCTGAGGGCTGGAAGGGTGGGCGCTCGGACCTCCAGGACACTGTCGAGAGAGTGGTGAGTGTATTTGTTCACTTCTAGTTTCATTAGTATAATTGCTGTTCAAGAAATTTCGTGTCTTTGGGGCGCCTGGGTGGCTCAGTGGGTTAAACGTCCGACTTCAGCTCAGGTCATGATCTCACGGTTCGTGAGCTTGAGCCCCGCGTGGGGCTCTGTGCTGACAGCTCGGAGCCTGGAGCCCGCTTCGGATTCTGTGTCTCCCTCTCTCTCTGCCCCTCCCCTGCTCATGCTCTGTCTCTCTCTCTCAAAAATAAGTAAACATTAAAAAAAATTTTAATTAAAAAAAATTCCCTGCCTTTAACATGTACATCCGGAGGAATTCGTACACAGGAATACACCCAAGATATGCGGGAGTCATATCCATCACCCTCAAAAATCTCCTAGCATTTTTTTGATTGTTTCAGTTTCTTGTTTGTTTCGTTAACACGAGATCTGTCCCGACATACTTTTTTTTCTCTCAGTCTTACTGAGATACAACGGACATCCAGCACCGTGAGTAAGGTATGCAGATAGCGGCTTCACACATATACACGGCCAAGAGGGTCACCTTGTAAGTCTGGTTAACAGCATCTGGTACTTCGTACAGGTGGGAAAAAATGATGTTCCCTTCGTGGTGAGAATTTTCAGCATCTACTCTCTCTCTCTCTGGGCACCTTTCAAATACACCACACGGCAGCGTCCACGACAGCCGGGAGCCATCCATCACATCCCCAGGACTACGGGTCCTACACGGGGTCCTACACGGGCCCCAGCCCCGCCTCTGGTGAGCCACCCATCTGATCTCTTTCCCTGAGTGGGTTTGGGTGTTTTTCTCACAGTCCACACATAAGTGAGGTCATATTCATCTTCCTCTGTCTGACTTTTAACAAACTATAAAGTGCCCAACACCATCGAAGGTTAACCTCTGTGTCTTTCTGCCTTAAATATACGACAGAAAAATAAAACCAAGGCTTCTGAGTTCCTTGCTGGTTTTTCTGGTGGGGCTCCATTTTGGAACGCTTTTGTTTAAGTAAAAAAAAAAAAAAAAAAAAAAAAACACAAAAAAACGAGAGTTGGTTGAGGGAAAGGGCCGAAGGAGGCAGGTAAACAGTAGGATACTGGGCGCATAACCGCAGAGCCCCACGGTGCAGGAGTGACCAAACTTTAAGAGTCACAGAGGCGTGAGCCCCTCTCCATCCTTCCGGACCCCTGGTTGCCATCCCCCCTCCCCCCTCCGCTTACCTCACTGGTGTTGGCAGGTTCCCCCAGCTCTCTCGGGGTCCAGCTCCTCCACATCCTCCACGGCAGCTTTTATGCCTCCCGAGGAGAAAGGAGGCGGGCAGGGCAGGGGAGAGGGAGGGAGTCAGCAATTAGGGGGGAAGACAGGAGAGAGTGCCAAGGCTGGAGGAGGGGTGAGGCTTCGCGGACACCAGGGGCTTTTATGAGCTGAGCTCAGAACGGGGTGCTTCCCGCAGGGAAGTGTTTCTGTGCCTCACCTCAGTTTCCCCCGCAGACCCTCTAATCCGATGTGTACATGACCCTTCCTCCTCCCCTCCTGCCCCTCTCAGGTGTGATTTGCGCTTCAAGCTCTGTGTTTACTCGAGCAATCCCCCCGGCCTGGATCTGCCCAGGCCAGGCCTGTCTGGGCCCCTGCACCCCACCTCTACCCACGACCCCACAGCACTGGGCTCCCTTCAGTCCCTCCTGCTCGTCTGCTTCTCCCTTGTATCATGCACCTTGTCCGTGTGTTTCCTTCATTGTTATGCGTTCCCCCCCCCCCCCTGGAAAATAGGCTTGGTGAGGGGTGGGAAGGCGCCTTGCTCACTGGGGGGCATCTGCCCACAGGCTTTCTTTCTTTTTTCTTTCTTTCTTTCTTTTTTTTTTGCTCATCATGACTTGGGGGTTACTTCTGTGTGATCTCCCTCTCTGTTTCTGTTCTTTTTTTAAACCTGTCTTTTTGTTTCTCTCCCTCTTTGCCCCAGAGATCAGCAGGTTTCCAGGGGAAGGAGCCCTGGCATCAGGGAAGGGCATGCACCCCTGGCTTTGCCCTCTGCCCCCTGGAAGTCCTGGTCCTCACCAGACACGGTTTCCCCATCTGTACCATGCAGAGCTGGGGTCCATCGGTACCTTCTTTCCATCTCACATCAACACCCCCCCCCCCCCCCACAGAAGGGACCTTCCTCATCTCAGTTATAAAATGAAGTCCCTGGGGGACGCCGGGGTGGCTCATTCGGTTGAGCCTCCGACTTCAGCTCAGGTCATGGTTTGTGAGTTTGAGCCCCACGTCCAGCTCTGTGCTGACAGCTCAGAGCCTGGAGCCTGCTTTGGACTCTGTGTCTCCCTCTCTCTCTGCCCCTGCCCCACTCACGCTCTGTCTCCCTCTCTCTCAAAAATAAAAATGAACCTTAAAAAAAAAAGAACGTTAAAAATAAATAAATAAAATGAAAACCCTGGACCATGGGTAGAATGAGAGCAAGAAAGAGGACCACTGGACCACATGGACTGTTTGGTCCCATTTTCATTTCCGGGCATCCAGGCATCCGTGGGTCTCTTCTGGAGGAGGAGGGGAGGAAGTGACAGGAAGGTGTAAATGGCTTTGCTGGGAAAGAGGGTGAAGAAGGAGGGGTGTTGCTCACAGAGGAGGGAGAGAAAGACAGACGTTGCTGGAAACCCAGACGTGGTTACCTGGAGACCGATGAAGAGTCAGAGGACAGAGACCTCGCTTCCTCATTAACCGGGTCTGGAGAAATAAATGGAGTCCAAATCTCATGCAAAACAAAACCAAGGTGTGTGGGAGGAATGTCACTTTCTTTGCACTTCTGCGGCTGAGCCTGCTGTCGCGAGTCTGCACCCCTCTTAGCAACTTGGAAACGTGGGCACTGCAGTTTCCCGTTCGACCTTTCTTTGCTGCTATTGGTGATGAGTCTGCTGGGTTTTATCTGAACATCCACAGCCTCGCTAAGTGTCCCAGTGCTGTGGAGAATGCTAACACATGCCTGCCCCTCGCAGGTGACGGGAGACTGGGGTCGAAACTTATCCTTCCTTCCAAAGATGGGTATTGGGTGCCTAACTGTACTCTGTCCCTGCCCACAACCCAGTGAGCCAATGACCCAATTATTCCGGCTAGCAAAAGCAGAAAAGATACTTGCTGGAGCTTCTGGGAACAAAACAAAACAAAAAAAATCTTCCTTTTTTAATGTTTTATTTTGAAATAATTTTAGACTTCCATGAAAGTTGTCCAAATCATTCCCCAGTACTCAGACTCTCCAAATGTTTACATTTTTCTGCATTTGATTTCTCTGATACACCCTCCCCCACCCCGTCTGCCTCTCTCCTTTCCGCATATGCACATATAAATATTCTGAACTGTTTGAGAATAAGTCACAAACATTATATTCTCTCAGTCCTAAATTCTTCCGCACGTCTTCCTAAAAACAAGGAGATTCTTGGGGCGCCTGGGTGGCTCAGTTGGTTAAGCGTCCAACTCTTAATTTCAGCTCAGATCCCGATCTCATGGTTCATGACTTCGAGCCCCGCATCGGGCTCAGTGCCGACAGCATGGAGCCTGCTTGGGATTTTCTCTCTCCCTCTCTCTCTGCCCATCCTCTGCTCACTCGCCCTCTCTCAAAAATAAATAAGCTTGAGAAAAGAACATTCTTTGACATAACCACAGTAAGACTGTCAACATTGTAGAATGAATGTTGACACCCTACTAGTACCTAAGCTACAGACCTTACTAATATTTCACCAATTGTCCTAATGGCTTTTATAGCAAAACAAACAAAGAAAAAACAAAACAAAAAAAAGCAAAAGAAACACCTCCACCCCATGCCTCTTTGTTGGTCCCCTTTACAGCTAAAGATTGTCTCTACTTTATCTTTCATGACCTTGATGTTTTCCTTGAAATTTTGGTGAGAGTACCAGTGAAATATTTTGTGGAATGCTTCTCAATTTGGGTTTGTCTGACACTTTCTCGTGTTTGGGTTGTGCATGTTGTGCAGGAGAGTCACAAAAGTGATTGGGGTGGTGTTGTATAAATTATGTCCTCCTGGGTGCATCTGGCCATGGGAGCTTGGGACATCAGTTCATCCTGCTCCTGGTCAATCGCCTGGTTAAGGCGGTGTTGGCCAGATCTCTCCACTGCGAAGTTACTTTTTGTCCCTTTGTAATTGATCACTGTCTTGTGGGGACATACTTGGAGATGACGTAAGTGTGTTTTCTCAGTCTTTCGAGAGAATTTCTGGAAGCGTATCTCTAAATAGATATGTATTCCTCTGTATCTCTTCCTTGAAAAGAAGCCCAAAGCCCCAGGAGATGTTTGGTCACCAGGTCACCATGAGGGGGAACAAAATGCAGGATTGGAACTGAAACACAGAAGGCAGGACGGGAAGACAGAGAAACTGAATGAGGACAACACTGAGAAACTGAGTCTCCCAGATCTGAAAACTCACCCCATTCTTGCATTTCCAATTATGTGCTCCTATGCTGTCATTAAGCCAATTTGAGTTGATTTTTTTTTTAATTTTAGAGAAAGAGAGACGGTGTGAATGGGGAAGAGGGGAGAGAGAGGAGAGAGAGAGGGAGAGAGAGAGAGAGAGAGAGAGAGAGAGAGAGAGAGAGAGAGAATCACAAGCAGGCTCCGTGCTCAGTGTGGAGCCTGACACAGGGCTTGATCCCATGACTCTGGGATCATGATCTGAGATGAAACCAAGAGTCAGACACTCGACTGACTGAGCCACCCAAGCTCCCGAGTTGGATTTTTAAAAGAACAGCTTTATTGAGGTATGCGGATGTACAAAGAACTGCACATATTGCTAAGTTTAGACACAGACCAGGGCCCGTGGCGCCATCACCACAATCCAGGTAACAGACACACCAGCATCTCCTGGAGTCTCCTGTGTCCCTTTGTGTTGGGTCTTGCGCGCGCGCATGTGTGTGTGTGTGTATGTGTAAGAACACTTAACATGAAGTCTGCCCCCCTAGCAAATCTTGACGTGGGCAAGGCAGTTGTACGGCAGATCTCACAGCATCTAGAGCAACTGAGAGTCTTCCCCGACCGCGAGTTACTGTTACTACAGAAGGTAAACGGGAGAGTTCACAAGCATGTCAGAATCAAACAACAGCCAACAGGGCCGAGAAAAAAATTGAAAGGGAAATCAAAAAATGTCTTGAGGGGCGCCTGGGTGGCTCAGCTGGTTGAGCGTCAGACTTCAGCTCAGGTCACGGTCTCAGGGTTCATGAGTTCGAGCCCTACATCGGGCGCTGTGCTGTGCTTGGGATCTCTCTCCATCTCTCTGCCCCTCTCCCACTCTCACACACTCATTCTCTCTCCTTCTCTCTCTCAAAATAAATAAATTAAAAAAAAAATGTCTTGAGTTAGGCTAGAGGACTTGGATTTCTAGAACTTGTGGGGAACACTTCCCGAGAGACCAAACCTCCCATCTCCACCATTGCATCCCAGTGTTCTTGGGGTGGGCGTGTGAGGTCGAGATGTCAACGGTGGCTCATCCTCAGTGCTCTGGTCTGAAGGGTGGAAGAACACGGACACTGGCGACTATGAGCTGCGGGCACTTGAATCCTTACTCCCACCCCTACTCTCTACACACACATTCTGCTTCTGCTGGGAACACTCATCAACATCCAAATAACTGACTGCACACACCATTTCTTTTCCATCAAGTACCAGAGAAACGGAGGAAGATTCAGCCTGCCCCCAACTAAAAGTATATTTGAGGGTCTAAAGGATGAAGGCTGTGAACTGAGAGAGTTGAGAAAAAATAGGGAATTAGAGATGGTGGATAGATAGATAGACAAAACAGAAGAAAAAGATGCAGAGGGTCAGTGAGAATATTTGCATCTAAGATTAGATTCATGCTGTTCCTCAGAGCTAAGGGAATGGAACAAACATTTGCAGAACAATGCTAAGTGGATGATAAAAATAATAGCTTCTGATTCAGACCTTTATTCTGCCAGGGATAGAGTGTCTTTATATGGGTTATCTCATTGAATCTGAAAAATAGCCCTATAAAATGGGTAGTATTGTGATCTCATGTATTTTATTTTTATTTATTTTTTAATGTTTATTTATTTATTTATTTATTTATTTATTTATTTATTGAGAGAGAGAGAGAGAGAGAGAGAGAGAGAGAGAGAGAGAGAGAATCCCAAGCAGGCTCCACAATCAGCACAGAGCCCAACTTAGTGCTCGATCCCACAACCCCGGGATCATGACTTGAGTCTAAGTCAAGAGTCGGACACTCAACTGACTGAGCCACCCAAGTGCTCCTGCCTTGTGTTCTCATTTTAGAGGGGGAGATGTAGGTTCTGAGAGTGGAAATAACATGGCCAAGATCACATACCTCCCAGGGGACAGGGGCAAGCTTGGTCTTTGGCCGGCACTCCTCACCGCTGCATTAGGCATGCGTTCAATCACATGAAGCAGGCAGTGACCATCGCAGTACCTCAATGCTCCTACACACGTCCAATTCTTGAGTCTCAAACCCTACAAGGCAACTCCATCAAAAGCTGTGTACGTTTTGAGATTCTGGACGTATGTTTCCAAGTTGTCCTTCAGCAAGAGTGTACCAGTTTCTGGTTCCACAGAGCCACAGAAAGGTACCATGTCGTCGGAGAGAGTGACAACGGTCAGGAGAAGTTACCGGGAGGGCTGGGAAGCCCTAGGCCCTGTTGGTGCGGGAGAAAGACCTACCTGAGTTACTGAACCAGAATTCATTGAATTCTCAGATTTTTAAACGGGGTTGGGCTGGTGAAGCGGTAATCGTGATGTCAGAAGGATCAGGCACAGCCCCTGTGGCCAGAGCGGACTCCCCCAACAATGTTTCTGTGCAAAGCTGAGGAGAGCCAGAATGGAGTGGGGCCAGTGGCCGTCAGGTGGGGGTGGTGCGGCTGACTCATGGGCCAGAGTCACCAGAAGTGGAAGGGCGTCCTGGGGTTGGGCGGATGACAAAGGTGGTGATGGGGAAAGACAGAACGAGTGGATATCAAATGGTGAAAATTTGAAGAGTCAAGAGGCGGCAACCTGTCTGGATTCTGAATCCGAGGGCGCGTGGAGAATGGTACAGAGATGGTTATGTGGGCGGCGATGGGTTCCTTCATGTTGGTGGGGTGGGCCGTATCTTTCTAGTTTCTGCTTTCCTCGTAGGTGCACAGATAATATTAGTAGAATATTGAAAAGGGGGTAGTGTCCCGCCAAGGATGGACAGAAAGGGCGAGCATTCTGCTGTTGGCTCTGTCTGGAATGCCCCCGCCAGATATCGCGTGGGTGAGTCCCTTCCTTCAGAGTCTGCAACACAGCAGACTGAAAGAGGGTAAATAAAATAAAATGAAAGAAAAGATCATAATGAAGAGACGGGGTGAGACCTTGGCACACGCACGGCAGGCTACTCTTTCCTGTTGGTTAACTCTGGTCACCATGAGGTTCGGGGAGGTGCTGTAATGTGGAGGGATTGTTACGCATCATCACGGAGACAGGTACACGTGAATGTCTTTGGATTTTACCCCTGTGGAGTGAGGCAGGCTCTAAAAACCCATAAAACCACTCATAAAAGTCTCCTAAGGTTTACAAATTTAGACCCATGTTTGTCTTTTCAATCTTACCAAAGAAATCCCCTCACAGACGTACAATAAAAGTGAAAAGGGGGTCCTCGTACAGTTCAAAAACAATTTTGCATGGAAGCTTTACTTCTCCTTCCCATCCAAGGAGGTAAAAACGAGCTTGGGGGAGTTGGGTGCATGCTTCTTTCCTCCTCCAGGTCAGCTTTGAGCACCCACCTCTGTCCATTGTGCCGAATATTCAAAATGTTCTTCGTTTCTTTATTATCTTGGACCCAAATTAGGGAATTGCAATTAATCCTCTAAAGGACATAGGCATGCTATTGTTTGGGGTTGGGAACCTGAGTTAGGATTAAGACCCCACTCCCTTTACTGTCCATAACCCCAAGATCTGTGTTGTTCCAACACTCCTGGGTTCTCCACTCGTGTGTCCACTTAACCCCCGGGGAAAAGAAGGACTCAGTCATTTGCCTCGAGTCTCTCAGACATCTTCACGTCTCACTGATCTGCCACGCAGTTGTGGGAGAGTCACGACAGATCTCTGGATCTCCGTTGCTTTACTGGTAAACTGAGGGATCAGGTCAGATGTCGTAAAGGGGTAACCCCGATCAGACCCTCTTCGGGTTCCTCTGCGGTGTTTCTGACAAATCGCAAGCCGAGCCACCGGCGTGGAGAGTTCAGGAATTTCAAGTCCAGACCTGATCTCTGGCTTCTCGCGATGTGTCAGGGGGTCTGTACACCCCCAGATGGCAGCCACAGGCCAGGGCTGAGTGGCAGCTCTTGACAAGGTGAGCTTTCTTTCCAGTTCACTGCAGACCTCACCAGCCCCTACTGTGTACCCCTCCCTCCTTCACCTGTTTCTGCAGTATCTCTGGTTCCCATTATGTCACTTGGGACCTCCTGCCCTAGAAACCCTCCGATGTCCTGGATTAAAAAGATGAATCTGAGACTTTTCCTTGGGCTCTGTGGTGGGAACGGGATATGTGCAGAGGCTTCGAACTGGCTCCCCGCCCTGGAACTCAGCACTTGCTGATATCTTCGTGTCCTGGCCTCTCTCATTCCCTGGGCTGCTCTGTGTTTCTTCGGAGGAAGAAAGGGACGTGGAAAGAGAGCTTTGGAACCGGACGTACCTGGGTTTGAATCCCAGCTCTGCTGCTTCCTAATTAGCCTACTGTCGACTTCTTCATCTTTATTTTTTTTTTAATTTTTTTTTCCAATGTTTATTTATTTTTGGGACAGAGAGAGACAGAGCATGAACGGGGGAGGGGCAGAGAGAGAGGGAGACACAGAATCGGAAACAGGCTCCAGGCTCTGAGCCATCAGCCCAGAGCCCGACGCGGGGCTCGAACTCACGCGAGATCACGCGAGACCTCGCGAGATCATGACCTGAGCCGAAGTCGGGCGCTCAACCGACTGCGCCACCCAGGCGCCCCATGAATTGTTTTATTTTATTTTTTTTTTTAATTTTTTTTCAACGTTTATTTATTTTTTGGGGGACAGAGAGAGACAGAGCATGAACGGGGGAGGGGCAGAGAGAGAGGGAGACACAGAATCGGAAACAGGCTCCAGGCTCGGAGCCATCAGCCCAGAGCCCGACGCGGGGCTCGAACTCACGGACCGCGAGATCGTGACCTGGCTGAAGTCGGACGCTTAACCGACTGCGCCACCCAGGCGCCCCGACTTCTTCATCTTTAGAAATGATTGTTTTTATTATAAAAATAATAATATCTCCACGGAGTTGTTATGAGAGCAATTAAGTATTGAGGACTCTGCATATAAGGCAGGCTGGGAAGGGACCCACTGTGGAAAGGAGCCTTCATCAAACATCATGGTCAGGGGCGTCTGCACGGCTCGGTTGGTTAAGTGTCTGACTCTTGGGTTCAGCTTAGGTCACGATCTTGTGGCTTTGTGGGTTCAAGCCCCGCATTAGGCTCTCTGCTGACAGCAATGCAGAGCCTGCTTGGGATTCTCTCTCCCTCTCTCTGCCCCTTCCCCACTCACGCTGTCTCTGTCTCTCTCAAAATACATAAACTTTAAAAATAACAATCGTATTTACAGTAATCACAGGCACTAACCGGGCTCTAAGTGATGTGCTAAGGACATTGTGCGTCTGACCTCACTGAACCCTCCTGATAACCCTGTGAGATAGGTATTACCTTCACTGAACCAGTGACAAACACAAAGGCTCAGAGAGGTCAAGTAACTTCCCCAAGATTGCACAGACAATAAATAACCACATCCAAACCCAGGCGTTGGGACCCGGGAGCCTATGTGCTCATCCATCATGCAGCCATGCCTGGAAGTGAGAGTCTCCCCTGTTTGTGGGACTGCAGAATAGGGACGTGGTAGGACCCAAGGTCACGAGTGAGGAAGCGGAGGGCGCTTTCGTCTCTCCTGGACCAGACTCACCCCCTCCTGCATGTTGTCTACACTGAGCCTGAGTTGCCGGCTCTCATCTTCTCCCCACCCCCACCCCACCTGTTTTCCACACGACGGCCAAAACAGTGCCCTTAAAACACAAGCAGGATAACGCGGGGCTTGCCCAAAACCTTGCAGCGGCTTCCCAGCGTCCCGAATTGATAATTAACCTCTCACGGCAGCCCGGACGCTCATGGCTCATCCTCCCTTCCTTCCTCGCTCCGGCCACCCTGGCCTCCTGCCCACACCAGGCTCTCTCTGCCCCGGGGGGGCCGTGGCCTGGCTGTGTCCTCTCTCCGTAAGGTCTTCCCCAGGCCTCACCCGAGCCCCTCCTCAGACCTTCCCGACTCTTCCATCTCCACCGTCTGCCCCCAAACGTGCCCTGGACCATCGGAGCGTAAACTCAGCCGGGCAGGGACTCTGCCTGGGCTCTCCTCCTTCCATGGGCCACTTGACGTGGTACCTGGCCACAGTGCGTGCTCATGAACGACTTCTGAGCAAACGGAGGGGTCTTAGCAGAGGGGCTGCACTGCCGGCCCCACCCTTTCCTGCATCCACACCGTCTGCACATGACACTACGACTCCCTCCTTCCCCTCGACCGCGGGCTGGCCTTGCAGCTGGCTCTGGCTGAGAAAAGACGGCGGGAAAGTTGTGCTGGCTTCCAGCCTATGCCCAGGATGCCTTGCCTACCCCCGCTCCTCTGGCTCACCCTCGAAACCCTGCCTCTGCTGTGGGAACGAGCCCAGGTACGTCTGAGAGCGGGCCCCTCGACCGAGACAAGGGTGACCTTGCTTACTGGTGACAGACTCAGGTTTCCTCAGACCCTAACACCGCCTCTTGTTTGCAGCAGGGGTGAGGGGCGTGGGGGAACACCTAGGCTTGGCTCAGAGTTAGGGGTAACGAAAATGAAGGGCACAGCTTTGGGTGTATTTTGGGAGTGAGAGCGGAGTGGATTTGGGGGACCTGTGAGCAGACGAAGAGCACGGCCCTGGGTGCTCCTGGTCACCTCCTCGCACGGCGGTTCAGGAGCAGCGTTGGGTTCGCCCTGCGTGCTGTCCCGTTATGGGGAGGGAGGGGTGCAGCGGCCTCAGGGGAGCCCCCACGGGGACCTACGCACAACAGTCTCCCTCCCTGTCGCTGAAGAAGGAAGCAGGGAAGCCTCCAGAACCACAGCCCAGGCTCTCTCCGGGCTGTGGTGCCCGTGGGTGAGTAAAAGCTTGCAGATAAGGCGGCCTATGGTAAGACGGCTCTAACGTCGCCCAGCCTCGTCCTGGCGGCCTCTGGGGGGCGCGGTGCTGGCTTTTACCTGCTCCCTTCTCTTGAGACGAAGTCTGCGACCCTCACGCCCTCCCTTCTGGGCTCCCCATCACTGTTGGTTTGTGCAAAATCATTTTATTTAGCTCATTTGTGGCTAATGCCAGAGGTCGTAGGGAAGAGGCATTCGAGGGCCAGACTGCGTGGTTAGCGGGTAGCAAGGCTGCTGCGTCCAGACGGGTGATGGACCGCAGGACAGTGAACCGTAACACCCTGGGCTTATACCTGGTCTCCCACACTCAAGAAAGACCTGGCAGGAACAACCTTGGAGCACGTTAACCTGGAAACGGCGGGAGTGGCAGACAGCGGCCTCCAAACGATGGTTGGTCAAACGTGGTTTCGTTACAAGACGACCCTCAGAGAGGATTTATTTTTGAATGCTCTACCGTGATTTTATAAGGAGGCACCGTTGAATTTTGTCCTTATTTCCAAGCCTTGGGCTTTTCCCAACAATGTGGGTGCACCCCTCCCCCACTCTCCAGGGGATGGACATTCACGCCCCCCCCCCCCACTCGGTGCCGCCCCAGCCACATGGAGTGGGTGTGTCTGGTGACCCCCCGGTGACCCCGTCTGCAGCGCTCTGCACCCCCAGCAGCTGGCACGAAGCTTGTTTCAGCCTTCTAGCATGTCCTTCCGGTCGGGGGGCCGCCCCCAGGTCTCGGAGGGAGACTCTGCCCACCTTGGCTGTGGAAGCTGAGGTCAGACGGATGTGCCCCCTGGCGGGCACTGAGGGGAGAACACCTGGGTGCCCATCTCCCCATCTCCTTAGTTGTCTCCTAGGGTGTTCTTCAGTGGCCCCTCCAACCCTAACCAGGACGGAGGCTCACGAGGACACGGGGGGAAGCAGGGGTCCACACCGATGGACACAGTGTGTGTGTGTGTGTGTGTGTGTGTGTGTGTGTGTGTTGGGCGGGGGGTGGGGGGTTGGGGGATGGTTCCCGGAGCAAACCAGGATATAGGGGAGCTTGTCCAAAGGGACGGAGCAGTGTCCGCGCTGCTGGCAGAGGCGGGGAGCCGAGTGACACAGGAGCCTGTCAACGGTCACTGCGTGATGAGTGGGCGCAGGGCACTGGGGTCAGACCGCCCGGTTCACACCCACGGCCATGACCCAGTCGCTTCCCCTTTCGGGGCCTCAGTTTCTCCATCTGTGAACGGGGGTGGCAGCAGCACTTGCCTCGTTGGGTGCGGTGGTAAGGGAGACGGTGGATGTCAGCACGTGACACAGGACTTGCTGTTCGCACCGGAACCCCGTCCTCAGGCCCCGCCCCCACTCCTCAGCTCCCCCTACCGCCCTGCCCTGCTGAGGTCCTCAGACCTCCCCCTACTTCTCCCGCTCCCCCCACTGCCTTGCTGAGGTCCTCAACCCCGCCCATTCCTCAGCTCCCCCTACTGCTCTGCTGAGGTCCTCAGACTCCCCTGCCCACTCCTCACGCTTCCCCTACTCTCTGCTGAGGTCCTCAGACACCCCCCCCCCCCTACCGCCCTGCTTAGGTCCTGCAGCTGCAGACGCTGCTTCTCCAGGCCTCTTTCCTCAGGAGGACAGCGGGCACAGGGACACGGCGCCCTGGCTGTGAGGAGGGCACCGTGACAAAGGTGTGGGCGGGCCGCTCACGCTGACAGTGCTCTGTGTCCGCGTTCACTGACCACTGGACTTCCGACTCACAGGCGGGGGCAGAGACCTCGGAGTACACACTGGACATTCCCAGACGCTGCCAGCCACCCAGACCTGCCTCAGCTGTGGGGACGGTCCTGCCTCACAGGTCTTGGAAGGTGGAGCCAGCCTCTGGCTACAGATGCCCGACAGTCTAGCTGGCCACTTTCCCAGACCCGCTTGCAGCTAGGGCATAGAGTGTGGCCTGGGTCTTGCCGGTCAGATGCACCAGCACCTTCCTAGGGAAGGCACCAGGGTTTGGACCCCAGGACTCTGCACTGAGATGAGGACAAGGGGTGGGGGAGACAGCA
The DNA here is from genome assembly GCF_014898765.1 of Herpailurus yagouaroundi. Lineage (NCBI taxonomy): Eukaryota > Metazoa > Chordata > Mammalia > Carnivora > Felidae > Herpailurus > Herpailurus yagouaroundi. The sequence continues at coordinate 2,366,289 of NW_024412774.1, forward strand.
CCCTGATGAGGTTGCCCAGGGACTGCATTCAACAGTGAGCCGCACCCAGGCCCCTCCTCAACCACCTCTGCGAGGTCCCAGACCCATGGCCCCCGAGCTCATACCCCAACCTCAGCAACAGACTGGATTCCTCTCTTCGCAAACTGGGTTACCCCAGACCTACTGAAACCGGTATTCGGGGGTCCCCATGAATGGGTGGCCTCCCACAATTAACACTCTAGCAATGCCCGTTTAAATCTGCTGCTTACAGATGTGAACGCGGGAGCCCAGAGCGGGTGAGATCTAAGATCACGCGGCCAGGAAGCCACAGACTGATTTCAGAACCCCAGCCTCCAAGGCTCCTCCAAGGCCGGCCTCCGTAAGAGAGCAGTGCGGCGAGCCACACCCAGGCCCTTCGTGGGCCGGATGGAACCCACCTCCCCCTGGTCTCCAGGCGCAAGGACGAGGAAATGGTGCCCACGGCCTCCTGGCGATGGTGGCCTCCTGGCCACAACAGAACCTGGGACTGCGGGGTGCACAACTCAATGACTTTATTACTCTCCATATGCTGAATTGTCTCCGCGGCGCCTCCCAGGAGCAGCCATCTGTCCATCAAACGCCTCCGGCCGCAGAGAGGAGCAAGGCCAAGGAGCCAACTAGCAGAGCCCGACCTCCTGTGGGAACCACTGGCCCCTTCCCGTCCTCTCCCCCCCTCCCCCAGACGGGGAGGGGTCTCCCTCCTTCGGCCCTCCTCCGGATCCAGGCTCCACTTCTGGGCTCCTGGGCCTCGGGCGTCCTTCCCGCCAGGGCGGGAGGCAGGTGCGGAGGGAAGGGGAGGCGGGGCCTGTGGGCGCACCGAGTAGGGTGGGAGGGGCTGGGAGGGCTTTGAAGCCGTAACACGAAAGTGGGGAGGGGGCAGAGAGAGCAAAAGGACAACGTGAGAGCCCGGGCCGGCAGAGGAGCCGGCGCAGGCACCGGAGGGGGGCTGCGGGCCCGGGC
>NW_024412774.1:2367666-2395545 GCF_014898765.1 Herpailurus yagouaroundi
GCACTCGCAGCAGGCGTGCGGCTTCTCGCGCGCGGGCAGCGGGCGCAGGGCCGGCCCCGGGCCGCCGGGGTGCGTGCCGCGGTGGCGCCGCAGGTGCTCCTTGCGCCGGAAGGCCTTGCCGCACTCGGGGCAGGCGTGCGGCTTCTCGCCCGAGTGGCTCTGCCGGTGGCGCAGCAGGTGCGCAGGCTTCAGGGCGGCCTTGCCGCACTCGGGGCAGGAGGCGGTGCCCGGGGCCGCCGGCAAGGCGGGCGGGCCGGGCGCAGGTGGGGCCGCCGGGGCCGGCGGAGGGCTGCCGGGCTCCTGCTTGTAGGGGCGCGCGGCCTGGGGGTCCCCCGTCGCCAGCACCTCAGCCCCGGGGACCGCATCTCCTGCCGGGCAGAGGCACAGGGTGAGGGCAGGTGGCTCAGCAGACGGCGGGGGCGGGGAGGGCAGGGGCAGGCCGGGGATGAAGGGCCCCCCCCCCGCTGGAGCGGGTGGGGAATGCTTAATGCCTGGAAACCACGGGGCGGGAGAAGGGCTGACTGCAGGCTGCTTATTCACCCCGAGGAGCCGTGTACCCAGCACGGTGCTTGGTACACACCGCAAAGTCATCGCCAAATAAATGCACGGATGCATGGATATGAGGGAGGATGGGTGAATGGACGTGAAATTCGTGGTGTACAGAGGAGGGGCTTGATGGGTGAAGGCAGGTCAGCAGGTGGGTGGGCGGAGGAGGAGGAGATGGGCAGATGAATGAATCCGAAGTCCAGGGTGTAGATGGATGGGTGGGGGGATGGATGGGAGGGGAAGTAGGGAGACAGATGAATGAATGAGTAGGGAGGCAGACTGATGGGTGAACAGTGGGTGAGGAGGGAGTAGACGGCTAGGTTAGTGGGGGGTGGTGGGGGGACGGGAGGGGGTTGATTGAGCGAGTTAGTGGGTGAGTGGGCAGGCTGACTGCTTGCCCTGGGAAGGGGGTGGGCAGCAGGCAGCGTCCAAGTGGGTATCTGGGTGGACAGACAGATGGGTAGGTAAGCAGGTAAGTCAGGTGGACGAATGAACCTCATTTCCTTCCTCCCGGCTTTCAAACTGCTCTATGGCGTTCCAGGTAGATACGCAACCCGTTTCTATCCGACTTGCCTCACAAGCTTCCAGCTCATGACTCAACTTACAAAAAACAGTTCCAGCACAACCGAAGAGTCTGGTCCCCCGTCCCACCCTTCCATGCCAACCACCAGGTCCCAAGCCGTGCAGTCCCGGCCTCCCCCCAGCCTGTGGAGTGGGTGCAGAGACACCTACTATCGGGCAGAAGCCCCAATCCCTATCTGGCTCTGGCCCTGACTTGTTGTGTGGCTTCAGGCAAGCTGCTTGAGTTCTCCTGGCCTCGGGTTGCTGCTGCTAGATCTAGGCTTCCGGAGAGCCGAGTGTACCAGCTGGGCAGCCAAAGGTGACGTGGGCTTGGTGCACGGCAGTGTATTTAAAAATACAAAAAACGTTTAAAAATCAGGCAACATCCTAGAAATCTACACTTCTGTCTTCTCTTGAGGAAAAACCGTAGACGTACTGTGCCCACGTTCCCATGTGGCAACGCAGGCTGCAGGAGACTGGCAGGACAGTGCCTATCACTCGCCAACAGCTGGTGCGTGTCACCGGGCACCTGCTATCCTGACCCCCCACTCACTGTGCCCTCCATGGGGGCGTGTCTGACCCATCTCCAGCCCTGGCCTGGTGCCCAGCTCAGGGCCTGGCACACGACAGGGACACCACGAATGTTCACTGAACGAATGAATGGCAGGCAGGAGGAGAACACCTTCAGGGTAAGAGGGGAGCACAGTGTGAAAGGGGGGTAAGCTACTCACCTAAAGGCATCATCACACCATCTTCCTTTCCGACAGCCACCCCAGAGCCTTCCGTCACATCCTGAGGTGCTCTCATTGCTGGTCCCTGAAACGAGAGATACGACACTCAGAACTGAGAGACCACAGCGACAGCCTCTACTCTTCTCCCCTGCGGCCCCTGCTACATTCAGACAGTCATCAGGTCCTATCACAAGCTCCGGGGGAAGCCGGCCACCAGGCCTCCTGCTGGCCACCATGTGAGGCACCCATCTGGGGAGTGGACCCCCCAGCCTCAGCCACAACCTGAGACACTTGTGCCAGATGTGCCCCAAATTCCTGACCCGTGGAAACTGTGTGGACAACAAATGTTTGTTGTCGCAAGCTGCCAAGTTTGGGGTGACTTGTATGTAGCAACAGACAACTGATGCACCTTCTCTAAATCCTGCCTTAGCTTTTTACTGCCCTTTGGGTAAAGTGCAAACTCCTTGACAAAATACAAAACAGAAACACATAAGCTACCTTTAACTCAAGAAAAAAATAAAGTTTTTTCTTCCATCAGTTATGGATTTTTTTCTCAGCACAAGTGGTGGACCGCTTCTGAGCACGATGGTGCCAGCCAGGAACACCAAGGTTACTGAAAATGTTTCAGACTAATTTAGGTTCCTTTACGCTATTGTCAATGTTTCTCAAGCCCTTGCCCCCCAAGGAACAGATTAGAATCCTGGTGCTGATGCAGTTGACTACTGAGTTCCACACATCCAACCCTACCTCTCACATTTTACTTCTTTCAAGTGTAATGTTTAGGATGGAAGTCAGCAATCTAAAAAATTTTTTTTTTTTTTTTAAGTTTATTTTCAGAGAGAAACACAGAGAGTGAGAGAGCAAGCGGGGGAGGGGGAGAAAGAGAGAGGGAGAGAAAGAATTCCAAGCAGGCACCAGTGTCAACACGGAGCCTGACGTGGGGCTCAAACACACCAACCGTGAGATCACGACCTGAGCCAAAACCAAGAGCCGGCTGCTTCACTGACTGAGACACCCAGGTGCCCTAGTAATGCCTAAAATTCTCTCACCTAGCAAGAAGAGTCTTCAGGAAGCTTCCGAACCCTTTCTCAAACGTTCGTGGTTTGGAATCTGTGACGCCTACGTTGCCTGGTGGTGGCAGGATGAGTACTTTGCGTGGTCGCCTTTCTGCTCCGGCAGACTGAACTGGTTCCCGGCCACTGGTGCAGCTCAGGGTGTCATGGTGCTGCACACGCCACCCCGCTGCTTGCTGCTACTGTGGCCCACAAGGCCCACGCGCCCGGCCCCGCCTCTCGCCAGGGTCCTGCCTGGAGCCCCACGGTAGAACACTTATGGCGCCCCGAGTGTGCCAGGCTCTCTCAAACCTCTACTCTTCGTTCTGTTCTCTGCCTGGAACCCACTCTTCATACCCTTTCCCCTGTCTACCTTCTACATGTCCTTCAGGACCTGGCGGAGCCCACATCCCTGCCATTACACGCAGGCTTAGGACCCTGTGTGACTTGGGAACAGGCCCTACGCTGGTCCCCAGCACATTGCACTTCACAACAGCTTTACTCAGAACAGACGTACGATAAATGCACGCGTTTAAAGCATACGATCAAGTAAGTTTCAACACGTGTACACGCGTGAAGCCACCATCACAATCGGAATGGCGGACACATCTAGCAGCCCCTGAAAGTCTCCTTGTGCACGTCTGTGATCGCTCCGCCTCCTCCCCATTACGCCTCAGCACCTGCTGGTGCGTTTCTCACCGCTACCGGGTGGTTTTCACGTTCTAGAACTTGACACAGAACCACACGATAATTAGGTACTTTTCTGGGGGGGGGGGGGGGGGCGGTTCCTGAAATATAATTATTTTGAGATTGGGGATACTGGCCCACAGTTTTCTTATCTTGTAAGCTCTTTGGTTTTGCACGTCAAGGTAATGCTTGCCCCGTAGAAGGAGCTGGGAAAGTGTTAGGAACGCTTTGGATGCCGCATTAATGGAATCTTGCAACACACGGTCTCTTTCGACCGACTTCTTCCCTTTCCCACGTTGTGTGTGTGACGGTCGCCCCAGCCGCGTGGCTGCTTCCACTGCACGTGGCTGAGTATCGCTCCATTGTGAAGCTGGACCACATGTGTTTATCTGTTCAGTGGGTCCCCACAGGGGTCATTTCCGCTTTCTGGCTGTCACAGATGCCGCTGTCCTGCCATCGTTGACCTCACAGAAGGGACGAGTTCCATGCGGACAACTCCCAGGAGGGGCACTGGTGGCTCACAGGGCGGCCCCGTGTCTAACCATCACGGGAATCGCAGGCACCGCACAGTCCCACCACCACGGGAGAGGGCCCGGGCCCCTCGGCAGACGGCAAGCGAGTGAACAACGGACGTATCAAAGGGCAAAACCGTCTGCCTTCGCTCTGATGAAGGAGGATTTCCTAAAAGGGGATGTCCTGACATAAGGGGGAACCGAAGCGTGGGGTCAGGGTTTGGCCCGTGACCGACTAGGTCCCTAGGTGCCTCCAGCCACACACCCACTCGTGGGACCCCGAGCAAGTTCCTGCCCCTCCAGGGTCGGTGCACAGGAACCGACCTGGTGCACAGGTCGGTGCACAGGTGCTGAGGTGCACTCGGTCTCCCCGAGTCCGAGGGCACAATCTGGGGTACCACCTGCTCCCTGGCCCCCAGCGGGGCTCCTGCAACCCGCAGGTGCCCGCCCTCACTGGCCTCCACTGCGGCCAGGTCAGCACGCCGTGAGCAGAGCCCAGGACGCTGCACTGCCAGCAGTCTCTCCTGGCGGTTCTGGGGCCCGCACAGGCTGAACGCCCTTGCTTCCTCTGGAGGACCCTACGGATGTCCTGCGGCTCTGGTTTGGGCTCCCGGACAGCGGACGCTAGACCGTGCGGAGACCAAGCACCGTCCACAAGAAGATACCCAGGCAGACTGGCGGTGGGGATAAGGCTGACGCCCTGGGCCAGGCGTCGGGGGCTCAGTATCCGCTGTACAGCAGGGGTCAGAGCAGAATCTAGAGCGCGAGGGCCTGCGGGTTCTTTTCCTCCCGCTGCCCCCTAACTGGCCGTGTGGCCTCAGGCAGGTTGCTTGGCCTCTGTGGGACTCACGCCTTCATCTGTGACAGAGGATACTGAGGCCCCAGGGCCGCACGCAGAGACAGGGAGGCCGTGCTGACAATGGGATTTATGGGGACTTGTAGCCTCCAGAGAGGTGGAGATGAGGGGGAGCCATGAGGTGGCCAGCTGTGTCTATACGGCTGACCCCCAATAAAAACTGCGGATGGCAGTCTGGGGAGCCTCCCTGGTTGGCACGAGCAGGCGTCGTCCACACGGTGCCCCTGGGCGAGGAGCTTCACGGGCCCTGCCCGCGGGCCTCTCGCCTTTGCTAACTGGACTCCACGTCCTTCACTGAAACGCATCTGAAGTCCTGAGTCCTTCTCAGGAATTACGGAACCCAGGCTGGTCCTGGGGATCCCCAGACTTGCAGGTGGTGTCACAGCGAGGGCATCCTTGGGGGAACTCCTAAGGGCTGCACGCTGAGCCGCCTGGCAGTCAGGAGCCCGGGGTGCACGTCCACACTTCCCATCCTGGCGCTCGTTCGTGTACTTACTTGAGCTCTACCGGGCAAGGGGCGGGGGGTGAAGGCCACGGGCCCTGCAGGCCACAGCAAGAAGGCGGGACGTCCGTCTCGCACGGGTCTGGGGTCTGGCCCAAGTCCTGCTAAGCACTCAGATGCGTCGCCTCGGTGAGCCCCGCCAGCCACCCTGAGCCACGGCCACGACGCCCCCTCACCTTCCTGCCAGCCCCACAGGTCCATCCGCCGACCTTGGCTTTCACGTCTGACAGTGGACCTGTGCTCTCTTCTCTGAAGCCTCAGGACTCCCCTGAGTGCTGACCTCTGAGGCACAGACTGGCGGGTGTTTCCTGTTGTGCTGATCACAGCTGGGCCTCCCCGCTCCTGCCCGCCCACCAGCTTTCCTCCGGGCTTCCCGGGCTGGCGGACGCCCAGCCCCTCGGCTACGGTGTGCCTGGACCGGACTCGGGTGACTGACAGCAGGCAAGTCGGTCCAGCCCCATCCACCTCCCCATCACCTGCAGAACAGACCAGGCTCTCCCTCAACAGAGGTGACAGGAGACCTCACACCGCTGCCCGCGTCAAATCTTCTCTCCCAGGACAGACGAGGGAGGCCAGGAAGGCTACTCACCCACTTGCTGGCAAGCACTTTTTGGAGCACCTACTATCCACCAGGCACTACTGAAAGCAGGGAAGCACTGGTGAACGAGACAAAGGCCCTGTGCTCTAGAGTCTACGTTCTGGCCATTAGACAAACCATAAAGAAGTAACGAGTTCCACAAGGCTGGCTTAGCCACATAGGGATTTCTTTCAGCCCCCTGGAATCGGGGGGGGGGGGGGGGTAGTCCTTAGAAGCGTGGAGTCTCGTACGCGGTTGCGGGGACGCCAAGTGAGAAGCCACTCAGGAAGCATTTTGGCAACTTGTTCTAAAATTACACACACTTGGGGCACATGCACCCCGATGTTTACAGAGCACTATCAACAAAAGCCAAATTATAGAAGGAGCCCAAATGTCCATCGGCAGATGAACGGATAAAGAGGATGTGGTGTATGTACGCAATGGGATACTACTCAGAGATGAAAACGAATGAAATCTTGCCATTTGCAACTATGTGGATGGAACTAGAGCGTATTATGCTAAGTGAAATAAGTCACAGAAAGACATATGGTATCACTCACATGTGTAATTTAAGAAAGAAAAAAACAGAACATATGGGAAGGGAAGGAAAATAAAATAAAAACAGAAACAGACCATAAAAGACTCTGAAATATAGAGAACAAGCTCGGGGTTGCTAGAGGGGAGGTGGGTGGGGGATGAGCTAAATGAGTGACGGGCACACAGGGCCCCAGGGTGACGGGGCCGTGAGGGCAGCACTTGGGGCCCTGGGGTGACTGCACGGCTCTGTGTCCTGACTGTGGCTGTGGTTACGATTAGCCACCGCGTGTTAACAGCAGAAAGAACCATATGCCCCCTGGAAATGTTAGAAACACACAGCCAAGGGGCGCCTGGGTGGCTCAGTCGGTTAGGCCTCCGACTTCAGCTCAGGTCGTGATCTTGCGGTCCGTGGGTTCGAGTCCCGCGTCGGGCTCTGTGCTGACAGCTCAGAACCTGGAGCCTGTTTCGGATTCTGTGTCTCCCTTTCTCTCTGACCCTCCCCCATTCATGCTCTGTCTCTCTCTGTCTCAAGAATAAATAAACGTTAAAAAAAAAAAAAAAAAAAAGAAACACACAGCCAAAGCCACAGCTCCTCGCACTGTCACAACGGATTCAGCACCTGAGCATGAGACCCTCCAAGAGTGTTTCTTGAAGCTTCCACGTGCTCTAATGAGCGGCCAGGTCTGGAGACACAGCCGGACCCCCGGGCACACACAACTCGTCCTGGCAGGCTCCGCCGAGGATGGGCACGGACCCACAGACCAGAGCAGCCCTAGTCCTGGGGGCGTTTCCCAGATGCCAGCTCTCCCTGCACCTCCCACAGCGTCACCGCAATGGCCTAACACCCTAGCGATAACCGCTGTCCACAACTTTCACCTAAATGGTTGTGAGTCACACCAGAAGTGGGGCAAGGGCATCACAGGGACACTGTGGACAATTCAGCGCGATCACTTAAAATGGTGTCACCCCAGAGCCCTGAGCCCTGGACGGCTCTGAGCCCGAGTCCTGCTCTCCTACCAGAACAGGAGAGAACACACAGAAGGGGCGGTGAAGACACCTGGGCACACGGGCAGGCCTCCTCCAAGCGGAGGCCTCCTCCAAGTGGAGGGTCATCGGGAACCACGACTCCACGAGAATCGAGGACCCACTTCCTTGTGCACACACCTGCCTCTGGCCAGGCACAGCAGTGCCCCTGACGACGTCCACACCCTGATCCTAATCCCAGAGCTCGTGACTCTGTGACTTCATGTGTCAAAAGGGCTGGGACACTGACGATGTGACTGACTTAAGGATCCTGATGTGTGGGGACAATCCCAGATCATCCCGACGGGCCCCATGTCATCATGGGAGTGTTCTGTGTGAAAGAGGGATAGCTGAGGGTCAGGAGGGGATGTGACCTTGGAAGCAAAGGTCAAGTGAGGCACTCTGCAGACGGAGGAAGGGGAAGAAGGCCACGAGCCACAGCACGTGGGCGCCCCGGAAGCTGGGAGAGGCAGGAGACGGATGCCTTCCTGGGGCCTCCTTCTGGGGGCGGACCCCCCCCCGGACACCCCCGGGACCTCCTTCTGGGGCTTCTGGGGATGGATTCCACCCCACTCCCCCGCCTGCTTCTGGGGGAGGATCCCCCCTCCCCCTGGGCCTCCTTTTGGGGACAGATTCCCAACCCTGGGCCTCCTTCTGGGGACGGATGCCCCCCAGCCTCCTTATGGGGATGGATCCCCACCCCCCCACCCGCCGGAGCCTCCTTCTGGGGGCAGATCCCTTCCCCCCACCCACCCAGCCTCCTTCTGGGGACAGATCCCCCCCACCCTGGAGCCTCCTTCTGGGGATGGATTCCCCCCTGGAGCCTCCTTCTTGAAGGAGCACAGCCCACACCCTGGTTTCAGCCAGCAAGACCCGAGTCAGACCGCTGACCTCCAGAACCCTGAGTGGGTAAGTCTGCATCGTCTTTAAGGCACGGGGTCTGCAGGAACTTGTTACGGAGGCAGCAAGAAGAAACACCCAAGCAACCCTGGGACACAATGACCCAGAGAAGCCGCCTGAGGGGAGGGAACAGAGGGGTGAGGCTCGTCCCAGGGAAGGGTGGAGAGGGTATCAGAGAGGCAGGAAGACACAAAGGACCACAACTGCGTCCCTGGCACCCGACAGTGCCCCACAGACGCTCGCAACGACATCCTGCCATCTTTCCAACTCCTCATTCCCCTTGTCCACCGGCCTCTGACCCGCCAGCCTCTGTGCCGGCCTGGGCTGGGCTCCGGCCGCTCCCTCATCTTGGCTGCTCTCCTCCTGGTCTCTGCACGGCGGGTCGCTGGCACCACGCGGCCACATGTGGCTGCTGAGCACCCGGAAAGGTGCCAAGTGCCACGTGCCCAGAGGGTCACAACCTGGCTATGCTAAGCTCAACCAAGGATTAAACCAACTGGTTTCTCTTCAGCCCTCCCGAAGAGCTCCTAGAAGGCTGTCTTCAGCCCTCCCGATGTGCTCCTAGAAGGCTCTCTTTGGCCCTCCCGATGTGCTCCTAGAAGGCTCTCTTTGGCCCTCCCGATGTGCTGCTAGAAGGCTCTCTTTGGCCCTCCCAACGTGCTCCTAGAAGGCTCTCTTCAGCTCTCCCAACCTGCTCCTAGAAGGCTCTCTTTGGCCCTCCTGATGTGCTACTAAAAGGCTCAGGATCCCAGAACTGGCCTGAGTCCTACTTCTAACTGGACAGCGCTGCTCTGAACCAGGGACTGGCAGGCTTTTCCTGCGGTGGCCGGAGTAGAGGATCTTGGCTGTGCTGGCCCCCCGGCCTGTGTCCCCACTGCCTCACCTTGCCCTTGTGGTGAAGGCGGCCACCGGCAATGCACAGGACAGGCAGGGCTGTGCATCCAGAGAGGTCCAGGATGGGTGGGGGCAGGGCTGGCCCACTGGCCAGTTGGACGACCCCCGCATTTACTAAAGAGTGCAGCCTCCCCCAAAGGGATGGCTGACCTTTGCCCTCAACCACCACGGGGAGGTGACCTCCAAGCCCCTGGGGCATCCTACCTGCCTGGGGGCCTGGGGCCACACCAGCTGGGTCCAACAATACGAGGTACAACGGTGACTTTCAGACGCTGCACCTGCTCCCTGCAGGGGGGCTGGAGAGCGAGGTGGGTGGTGCCTGTAGCCCCAGTAAGCACTCGGGGCACCACCACGGCTCAGGGAGCCACCCCCCACTCCAGCCAGCCAGACTGCACACACGTGGTCATATAATGTTGCCGGGAGGAGTCAGCTGCCCTCATGCCATGTGAGGGGGAGGTCGGAGGCTCCTTGTGGGTGGGGCTCCTCCAGACCCCACCCCTGTATCTCTCCTCACCTGGACCCACCCCTGCATCCTCCCACTGCCCGGACCCCGCCCTTGCGCCTCCTGCCTCTGCTGAAGCTGCATCCTCGTCCTCCTGCCAACCTGAGCAGCATCACCAGCACGGTAAACAAGACGGCTTTCACGGAGTCCTCCTCCTGACTCGCTCCACATAGGTCTCTGGGAGACCCCAAAGCTGCACGAGGGTCCGCCGGCAGGGTGGTCTCAGGGACCACCTGCACTGCTCTCCACGCCGGACTCTCTCCGCCCCACGACCGGCCGCCCGGGGCTTGCCTGGTGTGCTTGCTGACGCATGAAGCGTCACTCCTACCCGCTGAGACCAGCCTCCTTCTGTAGGTCTGCAGGGGCGAGGCAGGAGGGAGGCCAGGTTGTAGGTCTGCAGGGGCGAGGCGGGAGGGAGGCCAGTCTCTGAGCGAGCCGGCGCGCGGAGGTGGCGGCCAAGGGGCACGCGTGCGAGCAGCCGCGAGCAGCCCCCCCCCCCCCTCCGCGGCTCACCCAGAGCTCCTCCAGCAGGGCCACGGCGTCCTCCCCGCTCTGGGGCCGGCGGCTGCACACCCAGGCCTGGATGTCCGCGGGCAGGGCGCTCAGGAACTGCTCCAGCACCAGCAGCTCCAGCATCTGCTCCTTGGTGTGCACCTCGGGCCGCAGCCAGTCCCGGCACAGCGCTCGCAGCAGGCCCAGCGCCTCGCGGGGGCCTGGCGCGTCTCCCAGGTGGAAGTGGCGGAAGCGGTGCCACGGTGAGTCCAGGGCCAGGCCCTCGGCAGCCTGGCCTTCCTGCTTCACGGGCTGGGGACACGGGCCCTCCATGGGGTCGCGGGCCCCGCAGGGACAGCGGGCCTGTGGGGAGGGAAGTGAGCGCGGTGAGAGCTGAGCCCGCGATGCTACAAACCGCCGCCTCCTCCCACCGTCGCCGTGAGGGGGGCACCCCCAGGAGCCCAGTGACCTGCAGTGAGGGGCGGCATCTCTCTGTGCCTCAGTCTCCCCTATCTTGCTCGGCAGAGGGCCTGCGGGGGAAGGTGCCTGGGGGCTGTGGCGCCCAGTGTCCTGCACACAACAGGTGACCAAGGAATGGACATTTGGATCCCGGTCCTGGGACACAGTAGGCTCAGACCCTGGCTCTGCCCTCCCTGCGGGGTGACCGTGGGCACTGCAGTCTCTTCCCCCCAGTTCAAGTGAGCAGAGCGGGGCATCATCGTGAGCACCACCATCGTCATAACCGCTCGCCCGCATGACGCACAAACCCCACCATCCCCAGCGTCCCCAACGGCAGCTGCTTCGGGACGCCTACTGCAAAGCCACCCCCAAATCGTCACGCTGAAGCTCTAACCCCAGCACAACATCCGGATGTGGGATGTGGGGAGGTGACGAGGAGGCCACCAATGCCGGCTGAAGCTGGTGGAAGGTGAGAGCTTCGTTAGAGGATGGGTCAGTCGTGGGGGGGTCTAATGTGTGCGGTGACTGTGCCTCCTGCCAGAAGCCGTGAGAGCCGCGATCCCCAGAGTTCTCGTCACAAGAAACAAGTCAGCCAACGAGAGGTGACGGACGTCAGCAGAACCGACTGTGGCGAGCGCATCGCAACGTCTACACACGTCATCGCATCACCACCTTGCGCGTCAATCACACCTCAATACAACTGGGGAAAGACAGGAAGTCACGAGGATGAGGTCCACATCCAACAGGATCGGTGGCCTTGGCGGAAGAGAAATCCCCACCACCTGCCCTGTGAGAACAAAACCAGGCTGCGGTCCGCAGTCAGGACAAGGGTCCTCCCCAGACACCCAATCTGCCGGTCAAGGCACTTGACCTTGGACTCTGGCCCCAGAACCGAGACAGACAGACGTCTGCTGTTAAAGCCCCCAGCCAGTGATGGAGCGGAGGACTACACGGATGGGCCCCCAAGCACGTCCACGAGTTGGGAAACGTGGCAGACTGCGGGAGTTCACCCATGTCCATCGTCCCCTTCTCCTCTGTGTGATCCCCCACCCCCGAGGAAGCCAGGTGCCCCTACTTCCGCTTTCCCCTTCCTGAGGGAGGGAACCCAGACGTGACCCCGGGAAACAGCTGGAAACGTCTGGAGATTTTTCACTGTTGGACGGGGGAGGGGAACAGTGCCTCCGGCGTCCAGCAGGCAGAGGCGAGGGAGGCTGCTAGGTGTCCTAGAGCACACACGAGAGCCCCATGGCACAGAATGGTCCAGTGCCAAGGCCGAGAGACCCCGGCTTGGGAGAGAGGTCCTCGCTGGGTCCGGGGACCCCTGGGTCTTGGCAGGTCAGAAGGATTTCATCACAAGAGATACTGCCTGCTTTACTCCTGTTCTCTGGGTGTGCCATGGGGTCTTCAGAGGCTGCATGGACACGGGCTGTGAGCGGCTGAGCTGAGGTAGTCCCCTGGATAGCCTGAGTGCAAAGCCCTGACACTTAACCACTACACCACCGACCACAGGCATCATCTCATTGCTGGGTCGGCTGTCACAGCCCCCGCAGCATCTCCCTGCTCCTGAGAGTGTCGCTCTAGTTGCAAATCACCACAACACTCAGGAAGGGGTTTTTTCCTTAACAGAAATCACGTCGTGACACCTCCCCGCTTCTGACTGCTTGCTCGCCTACTTCTCGGATTTCTTCCTTCTATCCCTGGCTCTCTATACTCAGCCACACTGCCTCCCCGATTATCTTCTTGGACCTAACGCAAGTCCTATCCCAGGGCCTTTGTACCTGCCGTTTTCTCCTTCCTAACCCTTGCTCAGCCGGCTCCTTCTCATATTTGAGGCCTCCATGTGATTCTCCCCCCCCCCCCCCATTGGAGAGTCTCCTCAAATCATCCGATTTGCACAGCATCCACACACCACTCCCTGCAGTTACCTTTCCCTTTAGCAATTCCCTTTCAGCGTTTAACAAGATGGGCTGTCGTGTCTGTATGCTGTTTTCCCTCACAAGAATTCAAGCTTCATCGAGAGCAAGAGACCCCAGGAGAGCCCAGCATGCTGGCTGGCACTCAAAGGAGATGTACAGGACGATCTTTCCTCTGAAAGGAGTATTATGGCCCCCGTTTCACAAGTGGAGAGAGTGAAGTTACTCAGCTAGTAAGGGGCAGAGCTTAGGCTCTGCAGGACCACCTCCTGCCTACCCGTCCCTCCATCTAAGCACTGACTGGGCCTGGGAGAGGCAGGGTAGGGTTTCCAGAACACCTGGGCCAGAGCTGAGTCTCGAAGGATGCACAGAAGCCTTCTGTACTGTGACAAACACTCTCCCTCCCCCCGACCCCCGAAGGGAGTGGAATCTGACCTGAGGGAGCCAGGCCCCAGCACCAAGTGGCAGGGCCCTGTAGTCATGGGTCATGGGTCATGGGTAGCCACGTTCCCACAGCTGTCCACACTGAGTTTCTCACAGCAGGGCCAGTGGGACCCTTCTCTGGGTCCCGGGGTCACCACCCTGAGAAAGCACATACTAAGTGCTAAGCAAGTTCATGCCACCCTGTAAATCAATCCTTACCACCCACTGAGGGTCCAGTGCCTCCTGCTACTGCTACAAAAGCATCTGTGACACTGTTGTCTGTGTCCAAGGAGTATCGTCCTGCCCGACCAGACACCCTGGAGGCCTTGGGAGACAGCCACTGAGTGGCCTCTGTCTCACACTGCCCTCACCCCACCGTCCCAACAGCCCTGTGAGCTGGGTACCGTGGTGAGCACGAGAAATGAACACTTAGAGGCAGGATTCAAACCTGGAACCGTTCTGACTCCAGAGTCCCAGCACCTCTGCACAGCACGTTTGGCTAGCTGAATGCTGAAAAGATGGGCTCTGGACCTTGGCTGCGTGCCCCACTGTGTGACCTTGGACACGTGGGCTTCACTTCTGCACCTGGGACACAGGACTCGTGTAACAGCTTCTTCCCCACAGGGGTTGCTGGGAACCTGAACTAGAAGCGGCCCAGCTCCTAGTACACTTGAGGGTTTCCAGACCTCAGCACCAGTCATATCCGGGGCGAGATAATTCCACGTTGTGGCAGCCGCCCCACGCAACGTAACGTGTTTATCGACATCCCTGGCCTCTTCCCCCAGAGGCCAGTGGCTATCTCCCCAACTGCGACAACCAGAAATGTTTCCAGATATTGCCACATGTCCCTAGGAGGCAAACTCGACCCCAGTGGAGAGCCACGGGTCCACTGGACAAATATTTACTCAGAGCACAAGGGCCCTGCAGCAAATCCCAGTTCGGCCACCTACCAGCCATCTGTCCTTGGACGAGATACAACAGCACCTTTTACTCGGACTCTCCACAGCCCGGGCTGTACAATGGGGAGAAACATCAAACCAACCCCAGACCGCAGGAGGAATTCAAGATACAAGGACAACAAAGACGCTGAGAATAGCACTAGGCGCTATGCAAGTCCTCAACTGGAGTCAGAGCTGAAATTCCTGCTACTTTGTGGAGTGCTAGGGAGCACCGCTATTAACCAAACACATTTAAATCCAACTCTAAACGGGAACAGGAGACGCAAGAGGGCGACTGGAGGGGGGCGAGAAGGGGCAGTTTCAGGTGGCAACAGCAGCAAACGCAGCCTCGAGGCATCTTGCACCCACTAACCAACTTCCTCCCCTGAGCACGGCCACAGAGGTGGGCGCTCCAGTCCACAGGGAGCGCAGCGAGAGGACCGACCCACCTTGTCCCGGGGACTCGCAGAACTCCTGGGCGGGCGCGCGCGCGCGCTCCAGGTCGAGGCAAAATGAACCACCTGCACCCCTCCAGAGGGGCGGGCCCCCGAGGCCCCGGCCCCACCCCTGGGGGGGACCGTCCCCCTTCCCGGCCCCTCCCCCCTCCTTCGGCGGCTCACTTGCCTCTGCGTTCCCCACCTCCAGGGGCCACAGCCCCCTCCCACTTCCCGGCCCTCCCCCAGCCCCTCCCCCCCGTGCCCTCTCCCATCCCCCTCGCCCACCTCCCGCTTTACTCGGTCCCCGTCTTCTCCCCTCCCCCCCCGCTCCCCATCCCTCCCTCCTCCGGCCTCCAGCCCCCCCTCTCCCCAAAGCGCGTCCAACCACCCCTCCCAGCCCCCCTTCCCCCCTCGCTCACCTCACTCTCCCAGACGAGGCCCCCCAAGCCCCCTCACCTCTTCGCACATGCGCACAAAGCTCACGGGGACTCCATGCCCCGGCAGGCTTTGCGCCAACTCCTCCGTCCCCCCTCCCCCAACTCTCCGAGACCGGGTAGTCCGTTCCACGCCACACCACCGCCTTACAGGCGTCACCCAGAACTACACTTCCCAGGAAGCATCGCGGCAAGGGACGCGTCCCGTTGGCCCCTCGCCGTGGCGTCCCTCGCACGCCTGTCTCCGAATGGCTCTAACGGCACCAGAACTACACTTCCCAAGGTGCATTGAGCACCGCCAGCGGCCTATCAGCCCTCGCAAACAAGGCCTCTCAGCGCGCCGGGCTTTGGACTACATTTCCCAGAATGTATATAGGGCCTCCCATTGGCTCGCGCGCGAGCCCGTGCTTGCGAAGACGTGCCGACGGGGGAGGCGGTGGGAGGGAAAGGGAGGAGCGTTGGCTGCGCTGTCCTGAGTGGGGGGAGGTTTTGTGCTGGGAGCTCGGGAGTGAAATCCTCCCGAGATCTGGGCGATAAGAGAGGAGGGGCCCCGCCAGAGTTCTGCGCCTGTCTGGCCTGCGGGTTGTCTCCTTGACAATGGGTCGCGTTTCCTCCCCTATAGGACCCGGCGGCGCTGACCAGGTCGGAGGTAGACGTGCTCGGCCCGGGGGCGCCCTGGGCCCTCTGGTTCGGCTCCTCTGGCGCAAGCCTCAGTGCTTCAGACTTCAGTGTCCTCTCCTGCGTGAGTCGGGAGAGGAGGCTTCCTGCCACACGTCCATGGCGTGCCCCCATCGGATAGGGCAACTGCCTCAGTTTCCCCATCTCGGAACCGGAAGAAAAAGTGGTTCTTGGAGCGGGAGGAAATCTTAAGAGATGGGTCGAAGCTTCGTATCCAGACGGATCCCGGCCTGGGGACGCTCACACGAGCCTCGGGGGCCCGGGGGCCAGAGCCAGACGCCATCCCCTACCTCGAACAGTAACTTTCCCCCCGGGTTTCACAAGTGGTCAGTGGCTGGATCAGAACTTGCTGCCCAAGACCGGTGAAAACCATCGCCCTCTTTGTGGCCCACCCTCCCCCGGCCCAGCCCTCTGCCCTCTCTTCACTCTTGCTTCTTGTGTTCCAGCCACACGGGCCTGCTTCTGCCCCTAGGAACTCGCTGATCCCAGTCTCATCTGATTGCCCAGTTGACGTCCCCCATCCGGCAGGGTGGGGGAGGGGCGGCAGAAGTTTTTGCACCCCCGCCTCGCAAGGACACACATCTTCCCTCCGTCTTACAGACTCACCCTCTTACAGAATGAATCCTTTGTCCACCCAAATGTCCAGGCCAGACATGGAAGGGTCGCCTTTGGCCCTGCCTTCAAGGTGGTCACAGTTGTCCATTTCTCTCCTTCCACAGCTGTCACCTGGCCTCCTCCCACCGTTGCACCCCACCCAGTCCCTTCACACGGCAGCCAGAGGGATCATTTTTGTGTGTAAGAAAACACATAAAACTTGCCATTTTAACCACGTTCAAGTGCACATTTCGGTGGCATTGAGTACATTCACGCTGTTGTGCAACTATCATTACCATCCATCTCCAGGACTCTTTTCCTCTTGCAAAACTGAAAGTGTGTCCAGTAAACAACTCCCCATTCTCCCTATCCACCCCCCCCCCCCGCCCCGCACCAGCCCCTGGTGCCCCACAGGAGTGGAATCATACAGCATTTGTGTCCTCGTGACTGACTTATTTCATGTAACATAACGTCCTCAGGGTTCATCCATGATGTGGCCTCTGCCAGAATATCCTTCCTTTTTAAGACTGGTTAATACTTCATTATATCACATTTTGTTTTCCCACTTATCACAGGGCTCTTAAATCTTAAACAGGAACAGGTCAGGACTGTTGGGCTTTTAAACAGGACCTTTGCTTAAAAGTCTCCGTTGCAAACTCTTGATTCTGGCCTGCCAGGTCCCATATAATCAGACCCCTTCAGATCCAGAATTGCCCTAACTTAGATGGTGCCTTGGTGCAAATCAGAAAAGAGCTCCCTTGAAGGACAGTGGGCCTGAGCCAGGGCATGGGTCCCACAAGTATGTCAAGAGGAGGATTCGGCCACCTCTTCCCACCTGGCCAGGTACTTGTAGGTAGGATACAAGGTTCAGTCCGGCCCTCAGCCCAACACCACTTTCCTTCATTCACGACCACTGTCGCTGCCACATTGGCCTAACCCTCCTCTAACGGAAGGGTTCTCAAAGTCGGGTCTCAGACCAGCTACAGAGCATCACCTGGGGGCTTGTTAGAAATGCAAATTCTTGAGGGGCGCCTGGGTGGCGCAGTCGGTTAAGCGTCAGGCTTCGGCTGAGGTCATGATCTCACAGTTTGTGGGTTTGGGCCCTGTGTTGGGCTCTGTGCTGACAGTGTCTGGTGCTGAGCCACCCAAGTGCCCCAACCCCTTCATTTAAATACGTGGCTGTGCATTTTCATTCTGCCCTGGGCCTCACAAATTAAGCAGCCATCCACGTAACACCACCTCAGTGACCTGTGCAATGTCCACACAGTGCTGTTTCTCTAGCACTGGAGGGCACCATAAATACTGGTGAGCATTGGAAGGGACGACTCCCTGGATGTCCTTCTTCCACGTCTTCACCTGGTAACATCATACATCCTTCAGTGAGTTATCTGTTCAGATGCTGCCTCCTCCAGGAAGCCTTCCCAGACTACCCCCACCCCCAATAAATCTGGACAAAGCACCTCATCTGAACTTCCACAGGGCCCCTTTGCTCTCCATCTCAGCCTTGGACTTTTTTTTTTTTTTTTGTAACCGTCCTGCCTCTCCTCCTCCAGTGAGCAAATCAATTTGGGGCCTGCCTGTGAACCAGTAAATAAGGATTGAGGGAAAGTGTTTCTTCCCTTACTTCCCACACCTGAGGGCAAAAATTCCTTTGGCAGGAAATTTGGCCCATAATCCTCCCAAAGCTTCTAGGCTCCTTTGTAGCACCGCTATAATTATTACTCAAAATAATAATTAACGTTTTCTCTTTTGTATGGGGCTTTAAAGCAGGGAGATCCTCCGGGGTGGGGAGGGGATTTGGTTCATCTCAGGGTGCCCAGCCCCTGCACCCGGAGGCTCAGGTGTTTATTGGATAAATGGGTGAAGGATGATTGGTCTGTGCCGCACAACAAGGGCTCCTGGGGGCTGGATCGCGAGTGTGAGTCATGGTCGCCGGGCCTCAGGAAACACCCGGGAATGAATAGTTAAATTATGAATGAATTGCTTAATGATGGGCACACACTGCCTATTATATTATTCCACCCTACGCGCTCTCGGTGAGGCTGCACAGCAGATCAAAGCATCAGCCCATTTTACAGTTGGGATGAGTGAGGCTTCCCCAAGAGACACAGCAAGAGAGCCAAATCCCACAACCAGCAGTGGGTGTGGGGAGCCTGCTCTTCTGTTCCAGGTCCTTCGTGCGGCCCAGATGTTCCACTGGCCAGGAGAGCCTAGAAACACAGACGGTGAGCGGGGCCGACAGCACGAGGGAGTCAGGCAGACCTTACCCTGCAAACACAGAGGATTCCCCGGCAAGTTCTCCCCGGCTGTACGTCCACACATCTGCCCAGCTGCTCGGAGGTGGAATCTTCTGAAAGCGTTTGGTGCCAAGGAGGGATCAGGGAAGTGGGGACCAGGTCTGTTGGATGGCATCAAGACGTAGGGGCAACATGCCGAGTGGGTTCCCCCGTGTTTGTCCTGGAGGCTGTAAGGTTAGTGCAGGGAAGGGTTGGTTCCCGGTGATGTTGGTCATTTGCGATTTCTGCTTAAGCTGCCGTAATAAAGCACCGCAGACCTGGTGGCTTAAACAGCACAGATTAATTTTCTCGAAGTTCTGGAGGCTGGAAGTCCAAGATCAGGCTGTCAGCAGGGCTGGTATCTCACACGCACTGGCGTGGGGGGTAACGAATTTCAACAAGTAGGCAAATTCTCGGGTACAGAATCCAGATATAATGAAGATCGACTATTTTTTTAAAATAATTTTTAGTTTCATTTTTCGAGACAGAATTGCAACCAGGTTTTAAAATGGCATTCTTGGGGCACCTGGGTGGCTCAGTCCATTGAGTGTCTGACTTCAGCTCAGGTCGTATCTCACAGTTTATGAGTTCAAGCCCCACATCAGGCTCTGTGCTGACAGCTCAGAGCCTGGAGCCTGCTTTGCATTCTGTGTCTCCCTCTCTCTCTGCCCCTCCTCCACTCATGCTCTGCCCCTCCCTCTCTCCGCCAACAATAAATAAACATTTCATGCTCCGTCGGCTGGGCATCCAACTTCAGCCCAGGTCATGATCTCACAGTTCATGAGTTCGAGCCCTGCGTCAGGCTCTGTGCTGACAGCTCAGAACCTGGAGCCTGCTTCAGATTCTGTGTCTCCCTCTCTCTCTGTGCCCCCGCCCCCTCGCCCCCGCCGCCCTGCTTGTGCTCTCTCTCTCTCTCTCTCTCTCTCTCTCTCTCTCAAACATGAATAAACATTAGGGGCATCTGGGTGGCTCAGTCAGTTAAACGTCTGACTTTGGCTCAGGTCATGATCTCGGGGTTTACGAGTTTAAGTCCCACGTGGGACTCCGTGCTGATGGCTCAGAGCCTGGAGCCTGCTTCGGATTCCGTGTCTCCCTCTCTCTCTGCCCCTTCCCTGCTCGTTCTCTCTCTCCCTCTCTTTCTCTCTCTCTCTCTCAAAAATAAATAAAGCATTAAAAATTTAAAAAAAGTAAGCATTTAAAAAATGAAATAAAATAACATTCTTGTAGAAATATGAGATTCAGGTGGCTGTGTGAACTGGCCTTTCCCCAGTGACACTGAGTCTGGGATGCTGAGGCCCTCACGTGCCGTTCAGGGCCTTCCACAGAGGCCTGCAGAAATTAAAAGGCTCCCTCCACCACTCTGGGCAGACTCGGGAAGGAGGGCTGATGATTACGCCCGCCTGGGCAGTCTGAGTCCAGGACAGCGCCCTTCATCTTTACAGAGATGGGATGCCACCCCTCCTCTCGCTCTAGAAAGATGTGAGATCAGATGTGGAATCAGCAACTCCGAACATCCAACGTCCTGGGATAATACCAGGAAAAACTGCCTGAGATAAACACACCATTATGTTAAACGTGAATCCTGCAGCAGCGAGGACTGTCTCTCCTACCCTTACACCCACTTAGAACGTATGCTGAACATTTACAGCTCGGAGAACAATTCGCTGCCAGAAGAGGAAAGTGAACAGGTTTTACAGTTTGTTTACACCAACCGAAACCACTTACCGCCTCTTGTTACTTTTCTCATGACGTTTTGTAGTTGCCAAATTAGGTTTCCCTTGAAATGAACATAGGAGGTCATAACATATGTTCCTTTTTAAACAATAAGATCATATATATATATATATATATATATATTTGTGTTTGCCTGTTTTTGAGAGAGAGAGAGAGAGAGAGAGAGAAAGAGAGAGCCAGTGGGGGGTTGGGCAGAGAGAGAGGGAGACACAGAATCCGAAGCAGGCTCCAGGCTCTGAGTTGTCAGCACAGAGCCCGACGTGGGGCTCGGACCCACAGACCCACGAACTGTGAGATCATGACCTGAGCCCAAGTCGGACGCTGAACCGACTGAGCCACCCAGGTGCCCTTTGACTTATTTTTTTTTTTTTTAGTGTGTATTTATTTTTGAGAGGTGGGGGAGGGGCAGAGACAGAGGGAGACACAGAATCCGAAGCAGGCTCCAGGCTCTGAGTTGTCAGCACAGAGCCTGACGCAGGGCTCGAACTCATGGACCGTGAGATAGATCATGACCTGAGCCCAAGTCGGACGCTGAACTGGCTGAACCACCCAGGTGCCCCAAGGCCATCATATAAATCAAGTTTATTAAAAGCTTTTTAGCTTTTGGTGCCTGGGTGGCTCAGTCCTTAAACCTCTAACTGTTGGTTTCAGCTCAGGTCATTACCTCACGTTCTGTGCGATCGAGCCTTTTTTTTTAGCTTTGTGGACACCTTTGCCTTCTTGTTTTGTGTTTCAACCGCTTGTTTTGTTTCTGGTAATCTTTTTCCTCTGCGGGTGTCAAGAGTTTTGGGAAACAGAGTCCAGTGTGTAGCCAGTTCCATCTGAGGGGGTGAAGCAGGTGAAGGCGGGGTGGACAGGACAGAGTCTGGAGCAGCGTCCAGGAGCTGCATTCAGATGCCAGTTCCCACTGACTGTGGGGTCTTGGCAATATTATTCGACCTCTCTGAGTCTCAGCTTCTTTGTCTGGATTCAAACAAGAGTCTCTCCCACTTCAAGCAACATTGTGAGTTTGAAGATGAAAGTCTTTGAACACATGAGAGTCTTTTTTTTAAGTTTATGGATTTATTTTGAGAGAGAGAGAGAGAGAGAGAGAGAGAGAACATAAGCAGGGGAGGGGCAAAGAGAGAGGGAGAGAGAAAATCCCAAGCAGGCGCTGTGCTGACAGCACAGAGCCTGACTCAGGGCTCAATCCCACAGATCCCACATGATCCCACAGATCATGACCTGAGCCGAAATCAAGAGTCAGATGCCGGACCGACTGAGCCCCCCAGGTGCCCCTGAAAACATGAAAGTCTTGAGTGTCTCCGTTGGCACAGAGCTTCCCCAAACTGGCTGAACAGGAGAATGGCTATCAGCATGGTCTTGGGTGTCAGACAAGCCTAGAATTAATAAGGCAGCAGGGTGCCCTCGGGCACATGAGGTCCGCTCTCCTGTCACCAGTTTCCTCCAGCGTGAAATGGAAGCAACGATCGTTTCTATCCATATTAGTTGACATGCGTTCAGCTACGGCTCCTGGAAACTTGTTTCCAACTTGCTCAAACTCCAGGGAGAATTTATCAGCCAGTAGGAAAGTCCCAAGAAAGGGACCAGCTCCAGAGTCAACAGGATTCAGTGACTCAAAAATGTCACCAGGGGCTCGTCTTCTTTCCTACCCTCTGCTCTTTTGTCCTCAAACCTGCATCCCTTGATGTGGGGCCGCGAGCAGACCATCAAGAAAGAATTCTTGAGACGGGGCTATTTGTATAGTGTGGGGACAGGACCCACGGGCAGAAAGAGCTGTGCTTTTGCTGTGTGAAGCCCACGGTTATACACTTAGTGCTCGAGGCAGGAGGGGACGTGCAAGGGAGAACTAGATCATAAATGACTCCTTCAAATTTCTACTCGTAAAACTACTTTCACAAGATTTCTCTGGTCCTTATCATTCAGCTCGGTATTAACTACCAGTGAGATGTCCAGGCAGTCATGAGACCCTTCGGGAATGTAGCAGCCAGCGTGCATTTCGTACTTATCGGAACCGTGAGGGCTGTAGGTCAGCTTTCGGGGCGAAAGGTGAACATTTCTCTGCGTCTGGGTCTCGCCCTGTTGCTCAGGGGACGGCAAGCCGTTTTTGTCACCATTCCAAACATCACATCCCGTATTCCGCCATCCAGGAAGAGAACCAGGGTCAGCTTCTTTGTTAAAATCCCACTGAACGAGGGCACCCTGTACACACTGTGTGTTAGCCAGTTTGACAATATATTTAAAAAAAAAAAAAAAAAAGAATCCCACTGAAAACACTCCTCTATCATATGGGCATGAATTGGGTTACATCCTACCCAGAGACAGAGAGCCCACAGGGTATGATTTTGCTTGGATTAGCTTGGCCCCAAGGCACCTGCTACTCCCACTTTTTAAAGTGCAGGGGGTGGAACTCTCTTCTTCCCGTGCACCCCCTCCCTGCACCTGAGATACAAGGAGTGTGGAAATCTGGGGAAACTAGTGTCAAGAGGGTGTGTGGTGTCATAAAAGCATCCACAATGTCCTCTACACAGGGCGACCAGATTTAGCAAATAAAAGTGTAGGATGTGGGGCACCTGGGTGGCTCAGTCGGTTAAGCGTCTGACCCGATTTTGGCTCAGGTCATGATGTCACTGTCATGAGTTCGAGTCCTGTACTGGGCTCTGCACTGTCAGATTCTGTCTCTCCTTCTCTCTCTCTCTGCCCCTCCCTTGTGTGCTCTCTCTCAAAATAAATAAATACACTTAAAAAATATGTATACACATGTTTATATACATATATATGTGTGTATATATATATAATGCACAGTTCCATTTGTATTTAAATTTTTTTTAGTATTTATTTATTTTTAAGAGATACAGAGACAGAGCACGAGTGGGGAGGGGCAGAGAGGGAGGGAGACACAGAATCCAAAGCAGGCTCCAGGCTCTGAGCTGTCAGCACAGAGCCTGATAAGGGGCTCGAACTCATGGACCGCAAGATCATGACCTGAGCTGAAGTTGGACACTTAACCGACTGAGCCACCCAGGGCCCCTGATTCCTTTTGTGTTTAAATAAACCAGATGTAATTTTTTTCGATAAGGATCAGCACATTTTTATACTAAAAAACAACTCATCATTTACCTGGAACTCAAATTTAACTAAATTGAACTGGTTAATTTAAGTTGGCACTCACTCTTTGCAGACTTTCTCATGGGTAGGAACTGCTTGAGGACTGGGTTAAAATGCTCAACTGACTTAGCCACCAGGCGTCCTGAGGACCGGGTTAAAATGCACAGTCTGCCCCGGTAGGTTGGAGCGAGGCCCGGGATCCTGCATTTCTTATGGGGTCCTGGGTGTCGGGGACTAGGCGTGTGCGAGGCCCACACTTTGAGCGAGGGTCCGCGCTACCTCACAGGGTGGAAGTGAGCAGGAAGCACGTTGATTGGAACAGAACACTCAGCTCTGTGTCCAGCCCAGGATGAAAACTCTCCAAGATTGCTCATTATCATAATAATGAACATCGGAGGGGTGTGTGTGTGTGTGTGTGTGTGTGTGTGTGTCTTCCTCTGTGTCTCAGGGATTGGAGGACAGCTGCAAACTCTCCACGTGCACCCTGCTCTCCGCAGCTGTTCTGGGCACTCCGCGTAGGAGGGAGCATCAGGGGGGACATGTGAGAGGGTTGTCAAGGGTGTCAGAGTGGCAGCTGGTGCTTGCCCCATGCACCCTGGCGTTTTTGTGAGGACAGCCACGCTGGAGGCTTACACAGCACCTCATCCAGCCCGCCTTCAATCCCTCGTTTCAACCCTGAATGAGGCTCGCGTGTGCGCAGTGCTTTGGTTACAGTGACGCGAACCCAAATGGCCAAAATAGGGATTTCCTGGAAGGAGTCTGGAGGGACTCACTTGAGTGGAAGGGAGAGCTGAGGTTTAGGGGATGCTGGGGGCACCTGAGCTCAGCCAGGTCATTTGACCCCACCTCTTTCTTTTTTTGATATTTATTTTTGAGAGAAACACAGAGTGCAAGTGGGGGAGGGGCAGAGAGAGAGGGAGACACAGAATCCGAAGATGCTCCAGGCTCTGAGCTGTTAGCACAGAGCCCGACCCGGGACTCGAACCCATGAATTGCGAGATCACGCCCTGAGCCCATCAGACGCTTAACTAACTGAGCCACCCAGGTGCCCCTGCTTATTTATTTTAAACCACATTTTGCTTATTTGTCAATGGCCATTTGTTTCCATCTTTTGTGAATAATGCTGCTGTAAACATGGATGTACAAACTGGACATTCATTTCTTTTTTTTTTTTCAAGGGGGGAAGATTTTATTTTTATTTATTTATTTATTTATTTATTTTTATTTATTTATTTTTAAATATTTCTTTTTGAGAGAGTGAGAGAGCGAGAAGGGCAGGGAGAGGGACAGATGATCCAAAGCAGGCTCCGTGCTGACAGGCTGACAGCAGAGAACCCAATGTGGGGCTCGAACTCAAGAACCACTAAGTCATGACCTGAGCCAAAGTCAGATGCTCAACCCACTGGGCCACTGAAGCACCCCTAGACATCTATTTCTTGATGAGGTAACAGCCTTGGGTGGGTGTTGTGTACTGGGTGGTGGAGAATGTCTCCAGGAGGTGGCTGTTGAGAGACCCAGTTTTCTTGGAGCTCCACTATGCCCTAGGACCTGGTTCTTTTCTGTATCCAGCCAGTAGGAGCAAAAAGAGCACAGAAGCATGCCTTTTTTTTTTTTTTAATGTTTTATTTTTGAAAGAGAGAGAGAGAGAGAGCATGGGAGGGGCAGAGAGAGAGGGAGACACAGAATCTGAGGCAGGCTCCAGGCTCTGAGCTGTCAGCACAGAGCCTGACACGGGGCTTGAACCCATGAACTGTGAGATCATGACCTGAGCTGAAGTCGGATGCTTAACTGACTGACCGTGACCCAGGCACTCCAAGCATGCTTGTTTTTAAGAGCTGTGGCCTGGAAATGGTCTGTGTCCCTTCTGCCCCCATCCTAGTGTTTAGAGCCAATCACAAGGCCACACACAGATGTCAAGCTGTAGTCCCTGGATGGGAAATAGCCTTTCCAGGGATAATTCTATACTCTGAAAGGGAAGGGCAGGTTTTTGTGATCGATGAGCCATTTTGACTACAACCCCATCCTATGACTTGGAAATACCCATTATTGGTTTGACAGTCTTAAGAGAGACACTCAGAATTATGAATGGTTTAAAATCAGATAGAAGGGGATTGCTTGGGTGGCTCAGTCGGTTAAGCATCGGACTCAGGTCATGGTCTCACAGTTGGTGAGTTTGGGCCCTGCATTGGGCTCTGTGTTCACAGCTTGGAACCTGGAGCCTGCTTGGGATTCTGTGTCTCCCTCTCTCTGCCCCTCCCCTGCTTGTGCTCTGTCCCACTCTCTCAAAAATAAATGAACATTAAAAAAATTTAAATCAGATAGAAGGTAGCTTTTCTCATGTCATAGCTCTGCTGGCACAGAACCTCTTTCTCGTAAAGCCACCAAGTGTTGACCTGGCCCCTTCTAGCTGTTGCATCACCATCCTCAGTACATGGCTTCCGTCTGGCGATCAAGAGAGCTCTCCGGATCTCATCATTGGGTTCTCAATTTGGTCTGCTGGGAGGGTGGAAAGGGAGAGGGAGAAAGCTGTGCCTTCCACTTTGCCCCCCTCCAGGCCACTGCAGACACACAACAAGTGATCTGATTCAGAGGAGCACTGATGAGTCTTATACTCAGGTTTCATGACATAAAGTTCATACTCATAGTAATAAATAATAATTAGTATTTAAAAATTTACTTTTGCGATATTTCTGAAGGTGAGACACAGGCATATCTTACTATTTACATGTACGTTTAATACAGAACTATTTTTTATCCTGAAAAGATGTCATTAGATCAACAACACACATCTTATGATTGCAGATTGAGATATGAGGGTATTCAGCGGC
Source organism: Herpailurus yagouaroundi (assembly GCF_014898765.1). Classification (NCBI taxonomy): domain Eukaryota; kingdom Metazoa; phylum Chordata; class Mammalia; order Carnivora; family Felidae; genus Herpailurus; species Herpailurus yagouaroundi. Next base: position 2,393,861 of record NW_024412774.1, read on the forward strand.
CACAGCAGAAATAATAGCACTAATAAGTCCTGCTAATCACTAGCATTTTCACTGAGACTTTGCTAGGATCAGGTCCTAAATTAAGCAAATTTGTACAGATTCTTGAGGCTGTGAGAGGTGTTATTCAACAAGGGAATTGTATATCCCCATCTTCCTGACTCCCAAGCTCCGTGACTGTTTCTCTTTTCTTAATCCGTCATTTATGTTTATTTATTTATTATTGGTGACTGTTTCAGTGATGATGATAATAAAACACTTATAAATAATTACGGGAAGTCATCTGCCCCTGACGTGAGAGCCAGCCAAGTGTGTGGGGTGGGGAGCGTTGGGGGGGGTGGGCAATGACTTGGCCTGCCAGCACACTGTGGTGTAAACAATAATTTTAAAACATCTACTTATATGAGAACACTGAAATAACAGCTGACATTCAGTGAGTGCTTCCTAAGTGCCTGCCTCACATGAGGAAAGTAGGTGAATCCTCAGCTACTGGGATCAATGGTCCATTATGGGAGGCAGTTTAGGCACGGTCAAATACAGGAATCGGGAGCGAGCCCACGGTTGGAGCCCAGGCTCTGCATTCTCAGCATGTGACTTTCGGCAGGTGCCTTGAGCTCTCTGTCCCTTGTTATCTGCAAAAGAGAAATAGGTTATTAACGGATCCTAATGTATGCAAAGACCTCGCAGGAGCACAACGTGTTATTACCCCCTTAAAAGGGAGGGCACTGAGGCCGGTGGGGGGGGGGGGGGACGGTGAGCCCTCTCAGCTCCAGGGTTGGCTTCAGGTGAAACCTGAGACCAGCCTTCCCCTCTCCCACCAGAGGGCAGGGACCCAGGGAAGGAAGGGGCTGGCTGGTCGCCCGGCTTGGCAGGTGGCAGGTGCACTAAACGAGGGCACTGGTGGGTCTTGCCTTGGGGGCAGCAGGTTCCCCCGCCGCCAGCCCCACCCTAGAGATTCGCTCCGGGACCCTAACTAGGCTCAGTCGCGGACACCGGGCAGGGCTCGTCAGGGCTGTGCCCCGGAGCTGCCTCCACAAGCGGACGCTGCCACCGCCTCGAGCCCCGGCACGGAAGGGGTTACGATGATAGAGACGACAGGAGGACCTGGGGTGGCACGAACGGCCCTAGCCGCCACTCTCTCCCACACCTTTCCGCCCCAGGCTGGCGCGGGGCGCCGACCGCGCAGGCGCGAGCGCCGGGAGCCGGGTTTGGTGGGGGGAGTACCTCCCGAGCACCCGGAAGTCTCCGCCTAACGGGCCGGGCCCGCGCCTCCTGTCCTGGAAGGGGGCGGGGCCCGAAGCCCCTCGGCGCGCGGCGCCATAGAGCGGGGACGGAGGACCCGTGTCCTAGACGTGTCCGGAAGTGGCTCCCAGGGGCGTCCGCTCCGTACCATAGAGCTTGGGGGGCGGCGGCTAGGGGGTCGCCGGGCTCGCCTTCCTAGAGCGGCGAGGACGGGGTGGAGGCTGGAGGGGGAGTGGGAAGGGGAGGGGGAGCAGCGCGGGCGGAAGCGGCCAGGAAGGTCACTTCCGGCCTGGGCGCCCGTCCCCCTGACCCCAGGGTCTGAGTCGCCGCTGCCGCCGCTGCCACCATCCGCGAGGGAGCAGAGAGGAGGAGTGCGGCGCGGCGGCCCCGGGACCGAGGAGGTGAGGGGAGGGCGCGGGGGCGGGGGGCGTGAACCCAGGGCCGGG
>NW_024412774.1:2395945-2418836 GCF_014898765.1 Herpailurus yagouaroundi
GCGTGCGCGGCGCCGCGCCGGAGCCGCGCCGGGGAGGGAGCGCGCCTGCGCAGCGCCGGGGCTCGGGCTGGGGGCTCGGGGGTGGGGCTGCCGCAGCTTCTCCGGCAGGTCGTGGCCGGAAGTGGTGGCGATTCCCGGGGGAAGTTGAGGCCCCGGTGGGGGAAGGGGACGCGCGGGCTGGGCTGGCCTGACCGGAAACGGCGGCCCGGGGGGCGCGTCTGGGTCCCCGGCTTGTCACCCCACCTCCTTCCCCTTTTCAGAGAAGCCCGGGTTCCGCTGCTGCCCTGGGCGGGCTGCGTGCGGCCTTTGATCCGGCCGGTGATTAGGGCATTCGCCCGGCGGGAGGCTCATTCATTCGCTCCGGCGCGGGCGGCGGGCAGGAAGCGCGTGCGCCGCAGGGGAAGTGACTGGGCCAAGGTCAGGCACCGCGTGGCCCGCGGGACAGGGGCGGACGGTGGCCCGGCCCGAAGCCGACCCCGAGGCCTCCCGGGCGTCTAGCTGTGCTGTTTTATACCCCAGACCCTGTCCGGGTCTCAAGGGGGGGACACCCCGGTTCCTGGAGATACGTGCCACTGGCCCCGTGGGGTCAGGCCAGCCCAGGATGGCGGCATCACCCGATGGAAAAGTGACCCACAGGCTCTTCCAGGGCCGGCCCCGTACTGGGTGCCAGGGCAGAGAGATGAGCAAGGTCCTGGAGCAGGAGGGCAGAGTCCCCACCCAGATCCCTTATCGGGAGGTGGGGAGGGCTGTGGGAGCCCAGGGCTGGCATCCCTGCACAGCCCAGTCCCGGGGGCTTTCAGGAAGGGAGTGACAACGTGTGTGGTTTCCTGGTGCCAGGCCCCGCGTTGGGCAATGCCGAGGATCCAGTTGGGAGTCAGAGCTGGCTTCTGCTCTGGGGACGCACGGTTGCCATTGATCCTGGCTTATCTCCTCTGTAAGGCTGTAAGCCTCTTTGGCTAAATGCAGCTGGCATTCACCTGCCTGCCTTTGCTGTAGTCCCCTCTGGCCCTCCGGCCTTCTGCCTCAGCCCTGACGACACTCAGATCGGATTCCGACTTGTGTTATCTCATGTCTTAGTTTTTTCCCTGGAAGCTTTCCAGATCTATCCCCACCCCCACCCCAGCCCAGCTGAGGAGCTGGAGCAGGGCTAGGGCTTGTCACCCTGCCTGGCCCATGAGGAGCACTGTGACCAATTAATTAAGAACTCTGGGGTCAGACAGACCTGCGTTCACATCCCAGCTCCACACCTCATACTTTGTGATTTTACAGCACAGATGAGTGTTAACATCTCAATTTCTGTCCAGGTGAAATGGAATGTTAATAATAGTATTGATCTTGGTAGGGAAGCTCCTCATGCTTTCCGTTTAAAGTGAGAACAAACCTCAGAGAAGTGACCATAAACTATGTGGGAACGGCTCCGGGGCCAGGCCTTCCTAGGCCAGGCCTTGTCTCCTGTCTCTTCTGTCCTGGTGACCTTGGATCTGTCACTTCCCTTTTTCATGCTCCGTTTCCTCCTTTCCCCTAAGATAGCACAGCCTAGCGTTCCTTGGACAACTCGGCTGTGTGCTGGGCCCACGGGTGCAGTGCTCTGCTGTGGGGTGGGAGAAGAGGCTCCCCTGGCCCAGAGTCAGAGCCGGGCGGCACTGGCAGTTCCTGTCCTGCAGCAGCTCGGAGACCTGTTGGGGAGACACACACAGAAGCAGCAAAGGACTGGGGGAATTTCCCAGAACAGCTCCCAGGAACTCTAGAAGCATGTCCTGGGGAAGGTGGTGTGTCAGAGTCTTGAAGGACAGGGAGGGATTGGCCAAGAGGACCCTGGGACTCCGGGGAGGAGGACGGTGAGCTCCTTTGGTTGTCCTCCATGCTGCCCAAGGCCTTGTGTGTGCTGGGAGCTGGGGCCTTGGGAGTCAGCTATGGCCCTGCCCTCTTGGTGGAGACAGACTAAATTTGCTGGCACTTGGCTTTCTGAGCGCCTGGCGGGCGTCTGGTCCTGCGCTTAGTACATGCTGTTCTGAGCTCTGAGAGGCCCTGGGATGGGGGTGACTACCCCCAGTTTAGGGGTGGGGGATCGAGCCCCAGGCCCCACAGCTGCATAGGAGCACCAGTGTGTGCGAGAGTCCAGGACCTGGCCCTTCACCATCATGCCGCCGCCTGGGGTCTGGGGAGATACAGGCCGTCATGAAGGCCTCTTAGGTATCAGTCATAGGGTTGGGGACTCTGGTCTCCCTCTGCCACGGGTGCGTTGTCACGAAGGTATCTGCAGGGTCACTGGCTGGTTCAGGGTACTCTGAGACCCAGCCTCTCATTTCAGGTGTGACTCTGACGCTCATAGTGTTGGTGGCTTTGTTGTAGTAGCACAGAGAGCTGTCGCCTCACGACTGCTGAGCAGCCAGCCACGCCGAGCCTGGGTGGGTGGACCAGGGCCCTGTGCTGCTCTGCCAGGCCACCCCGGGGAAGTTAAGGAAGCCGGGGCTGGCGTCCTAAGAGCGCGGAGAAAAGAAACGGCCTTGGAGGCTGGCCGACCCAGCTGGAGTCTGTGCTCCTCGACTTCATGGTTTTGTGATGACAGGTCAGCCACTGAAGTTGTCTGAACCCCAGTTTGAACAGTTCTCTCAGGGGTCACGAGGCACGTACTGGGCATCTGGCTCCCTGTTGAGCTCTTTACTCACGAAGAGCTCTGCTTTGATCTTGATGTAGGACTCACGAAGGTGAGGAGGCTCACAGGCTGAAGCACCTTGTCCAAGGTCACATGGCTGGGGGGTGGTGGGGCCGATTCTGACTCTGGCAGCCTGCCCAGAGAGCCTGTCCTCTCTTCCGCCTGGGGTTGTGGGGATTAGGATTATGAACCCACAGCACCCTGCACCCAGTTCTGAGATGTAGTTGTGCTCGGTGAGTGGGATTTGTTACTATTATTTGAAAAGAGGACAGTTGAGCTAAGGGAAGAGAGAAGTCTGGGAAGGCTTCCTGGGGGAGGTGCTACTTTTGCTGGGCCCCGGCAGCCCGTCTGCAGGTAGAATGTGGACAAACAGGCCCACTAGAGAATGGGGGTCTGGCCCACTGGTCTGATTGACCAGTGACACATAGGCGGTCTGTAGGTGTGCTTGTGTCTTTTTTTTTCTGTCCTGGAGAATATTTTTGTTTGTGTAAGCAATGTTTAGTTACTGGCCAAGATTTAAGAATCAGGAGTGTTCACAGACATCTCTGTAGATCTGAATGCTGAGCATTCCCGGATGGTGGCAGGTGGCCTCCACACTCCCCTCCCGCCTGCTGCCATGACAGCACAGGGAGGTTCTGGGAATTCTAGAAACTTTTCTCCCTGGGACGTAGTGGGGAGTGGTGACTAGGGCCTCTGGAGTGTGCCTCCTGCTGGGGCCCCTGGGGTGGGCCGCACCCTGGGTGGGCCACGAAGGATTGGAGGCAGGGGTGCGTGGTGCCCCTGAGGATGGTGGCCAGTCTAGACGGGAGGTGGACGGAAGTGACCGAGCCATGAGATAGACTCCCTGGGAGGCAGTCCAGGAAAAGGGGAAGACAGCGGATGGGGGTGGAGGTGGGGAGGGGACAGAGGAGCAGGATCGAAACGGACTGCTTTGCTCAGCTCTTTCTGAGAGCACTGGACAACCCGGATGGGTGCGGGTTACATTCTGGGGAAGTAGGGTCTACTCAGCCGACCCAGGTAAGGTGGAAAGAGTCTGAGCAGACCAATCGTTGTGGAAGGAATGGGACGGGAGAGGTTGACGGAGAGCTCCCTGTCCCCACAGAAAAGGGCTTGCGCTTCCCATGGTGCTGCAGACTATCCCTCAGTGTTCAAACCACAGGGGAGAGCCTGACAGGCCCAGCTGTGGGGGTCAGAGGTGATCCAGGTGGGGGCAGAGGAGGGAGCGCGTGGATTTTCAGGCCTGGAGTGAGGGGTGAAGCTGCCCACAGAAAAGGCAAGTGGGTAGGAGCTGGTGAGGAGAGTGGAGGGGTTTGTGGGCATCACCATCCTGGCCGAAAAGGGGCCTGGGGTCCGAGTGGCCCCTGCTGGGCGAGGGATGTGCGCACCAGGCTGCTTGCCGTCAGTGAGCTCTGTGCACACGACACGGTTCCAGGTGGTGGTGCCCAGCCAGGGAAGCGGGGCGGGGCCTAGGCGGCCTGGGCGGTGACACACGAGTGGACCCTGGAAAGGTGAGAAGGTGCCAGGTGGGTGGAGCACAGGCCATGGGCGGGAGGTGGGGGTGGGATCGAGGGGCTGGGTGAAGCTCAGCAGGCACATGCAGGAGGGTAGTTGAGGCCGGGCAGTGGCGTGAGTCCTGTTCCACACGGGTCCCCCCGCTTACAGTGCACAATTCGGTGGTGGGTGATGTGCCCACGGATAGATACGCCCGTTGCCCCAGAATGTCATCGTCATCCCAGAAAGAGGCTGCACCCACTCCCCTTCTCTGTCCCCCGTCCCCCGGAATCCCTAATCCACGTCCCGTCTCTGCATTTGCTGTTCTGGGTATTTCATGTGAACGGGCTCGCCACGTGTGGCCTCTTCACGCAGCGTGAGGTTTTCTGGGTTCATCCGTGACGCGGCATGTGACAGGATAGCGTTCTGTCGTGTGATCGAACCACAGTTTGTGTATCAGTTCGTCTGTCGATGGGCAGTTGGCTTGTCTCCGTGTCTGGGCGTCGTGGTTTATGCCTCTGTGACCGCACGTGTGCACACTTAGTGCGGACCTGTTCCTGTCTCTGTTGGGTGTCTAGTCAAAGCCGGCGTGACACGATCCCGTGGTGGTTCTGTGCTTTACCTGCCGGGGCCACCCGTCCCTTCACAGCCGCTGCCCCATTTCCCAGCCCAGCCAGCAGCCCGTGCGGGTTCCAGGGTGTGCTCCTCCTCGCCAGCTCTTGATGTCTTCTGCTTTCTGTCAGCTGTGTTCTGACACCGTGGGACCCTGTTGTGATGGCGAATGAGGCTGAGAGTCTTGTTACGTTCTGCTCAGCCCTTTAGAGGACGTCTGTTCTGGCCCTTTGCTCATCTTTCGTTGGGCGGTTTGAGTTGAGTGACTTAGAAAGATGAGTGGGTTGGTGTGGGGAGCAGACTTTGAAGGGGTGTTGGGAGGGAGTGGGCATGGGGAGGCAGGGGGAGGGTGGACGGGGTGGGAGGGAGGAGGTGGGAGGACTGTGTCCTAGGTGGCTGGGCCACGGAGCCCTGTGAGGGGAGGGGAACGTGTGCTCGCTGCCAGCACAGGGGTTAAATAGCCCTTGGACTTGGGGACCCAGAGGCTGGGGAGTGGGTGGGAGGTAAGGCAGGAGGTGGAAGTCACAGCCCAGCTCTGAGGGAGGAAGAGATGGGAGGAGAGGGGAGGGCTGGGAGGTGAGGGAGGAAGGCAGGCAGGGGGTGTCCTGGAGGGAAGGGCCCTGCCAGGCACGGGTTCAGAAGGGGTGGTTTGGAGCTGCTTGGCGCGGGGGAGGGGAGGCAGTGAGATTGGCAGCAGAAGAAAGAGAGGGGCTAATTGGTGGGCTGGCATCCAGAGCAGGTGGGCGGGATCTCATAACAACAATAATAACAATAATTTGTCTGAGCTTCATAGCGGCTGGGTCCTGTCTGCCCCTGTGCTAATTGGATCGCTCAAGGGCCCGGCTCCGGCGGGCTGGGGGAGGCCCGTTCTTCATCTTCAGGAATGGGCGAGATCACACAGAGGCTGTGGGGAGAAACTGGGGGGCTGGGAGGGAGCATGGGGGGTAGGCGGGTCTCCGAAGGTGTCACAGTGCAGAATCTGGCTTCCTCCACAGCAAGTGGGAGGTGGGTCGGGGGCTGCGGCCCTTCCCCCACGCCTCTGAGATCCTGGGTGTAGGACCCGTAAGCCACAGGCCCCCAGGGTCTGACTGGAGGGTTCAGCAGCTCCTTGAGGGAGTGAGTGGGTGAGTGAGTGAGTGAGTGAATGAATGAATGAGCGAGCGAGTGAATGAGTGGGTGAGCAAGTGAATGAGCAAGTGAGTGAGTGAGTGAGTGAGCAAGTGAATGAGCAAGTGAGTGAGTGAGTGAGCGAATGAGTGAGTGAGTGAATGAATGAATGAGCGAGCGAGTGAATGAGTGGGTGAGTGGGTGAGCGAGTGAGTGAATGAGTGAGTGAGCAAGTGAATGAGCAAGTGAGTGAGTGAGTGAGCGAGTGAATGGGAGAGGAAGGGCCTGGGTATGTGTAGCGAACACCCTTCCTAACTCTTCACAAGGACCCCTGGCTCCTCCCTGCCTTGTGTGCTCACTCCTGGGGCACCTGCTGGTCATCCCAGGGAGGATCACAGTGCAGGGCAGTGGCCGGCAGGGCCCGGCTTCCAGGCCAGGGTAGCACCACTGTGGGCGGTGGCCTCACCCCGATAGTTTGCTTAAATCCCCCGGGAGGTGGTGTAACCCGGGAGTGTGCCCTGCTCCTGGCTCACCCCTGACTGGCAGGTCCAGCGGGAAACCTCCTGACCCCTCAAAAGTCAGAACAAGAAGGTGCGTCGTTTTTTGAGAGCACGAGTGAGCACACACAAGCTGGGGGAGGGGCACAGAAAGAGGGGGGGAGAGAGAATCCCAGGCAGGCTCTGTGCTGTCAGCAGAGAGCCCGACTCGGGGCTCGAACCCACGAACTGTGAAATCATGACCTGAGCTGAAACCAAGAGTCGGCGCTCAACAGACTGAGCCTCCCAGGTGCCCCAGGAGATGCATCCTTGTCTTTCCAAGGCCTCTGCAAATCCTCTGTGAAAACGTGGTTTCGTGCAGACTCCTGGCCAGGGCCTGTGTGACCCGTATGCGCTCGGGCCTCATTGCCCCTAATGCTTCATCTGCTGCCCCCAGGGCAGGCTCCATAATTTTTGGGACTGTGCAAAATGAAGAGGTGAGCCCCTTGCTTGTGCAAAAAGCAGGAAAAAAGCTTTTTCCTTTCTTCTGGGGTCTCGTGATCCGTCAGGGTGATTTCGCTTGGTATTTGCCGTTGAGCTCCCTCCACGTGGAGATGCCCACGGGAGCCCAGACCCTCTCTGCCCGGGTTTCTCAGGCACAGGGCGTGGCCCGGCTCCAAGTGCCCGGTGCACACTTCCTTGTCCTGTCACAATTGATGTGCCGAACACAGATGCAGAGAAAATTACTGGGGTTTCAGGACAGTGCCCGAGCTCAGGGCCTCCTTCCGACTGGCATCCCTGCTGAGGCCCCTCAGGCACACTCCTCTGGCCCTCTCTGCTTCCCACAGGAGGCAGAGCACCTCCAGGCCTGGCCAGGGAGTCTGGGTGGCCCTCATTCCTTTATATCAGGGTTGGCACACATTTTCTGTAATGAGCCAGAAGGTAAATATTTTGGGCTTTACAGGCCAAGGGGCATGATCGAGGATGTGGCGTAGCTACTTAGATATATTTTATTTATTTTTTAAAATTTTTTTTTCAACATTTATTTATTTTTGGGACAGAGAGAGACAGAGCATGAACGGGGGAGGGGCAGAGAGAGAGGGAGACACAGAATTTGAAACAGGCTCCAGGCTCCGAGCCATCAGCCCAGAGCCTGACGCGGGGCTCGAACTCACGGACCGCAAGATCGTGACCTGGCTGAAGTCAGACGCTTAACCGACTGCGCCACCCAGGCGCCCCAACTTAGATATATTTTAAAGGGTGACCATTAAAACACTCAGGTGAAACCCATTGGTAGCAGGGGGTAGCCGATGGGCGGGTGGATCGTGACTATGACTCCCTCTCAGTCCGGTCTGTCCCACAAAGAGGCCTTTTCCAGTGGTCTGTGGGGGAGGTAAGAGTTTCCCCTGCTCTCTTGGTTTCCTGCTGTGAGTATAACACATCAATGGGAGAAAAGCACGCGGATTGTGTTTCCACAAACACGGGAGCCCAAGCGAGAGAAGTGAACGCCCAGAGAAGTTCGGAGGCCGAGGTGCTGCAGCCCCTGGAGGACAGAAGGGTACGTTAGGAGGGTCCGTTTGTACACACTTCCTTCTCTGGCGTCTGGAGGGAAGGATGGTCTTTCCTCCTGGTCCAGGGAGGGCACTTTGCTGTGCGGGTTTCATTTCCTGCTTCCAGGAAGCAAAGTGGCCTATTTGGGGTAGATGGCCCTGGTGGTGGCCCTGATGGAGCCCTGCCTCTGCTCTGTTCACAGGAGCCCCATGTGTCGCTGCACTGGCTCCCTCACTGCCTCCGTGTGGGCACCAGGCTCCTGGCTCTGGGTGACCATCTGCTGGCTGCCCGGGAACTTCATTGGGCCGTGGGGCAGCCGCTGACACCTCGCTGTCCGGCACAGCGAGAAGGGGTTCCTGTCCCCACCGCCCGGCCCAGGTGCCCCAGAGCCCAAAGGTTCCCTGGGGGGCGGGGCAGGACAGGGGCAGGAAGGGGACGGAGCGAAGGCCGAGGCCTTCTTGCTGCAGGAAGCTGGCCTGCGGTGGAGGCCCGGGGCCGGGAAGTCCCTGCTGTCAGCGACTTACACTTTAATTCAGGGGAAGCACAGCATGCCCACTTGGCAGACAAGTTTCCGTGCACAGAGGAGGGAGCCAAGCCGGCTGTCCAGGCCCACCTCCTTCACCCCAACCCCGCCAGCCACAACCCTGTGGGCACTTACCGGCTCTTTCCTGTGGCTTACCTCGCTTTTCTTGAGGACACAATTGGCTTTGTTAAGCGGTTCATGAATGGGGCAATGTTTCATTTAGCAAGTAGAGATGCTCCCTTCTTGCCTCATTTTTAGCATTTGTGGCCTTGTTATCAGGGGGCCCTTACGTTTTTTGAAGTCTGTCTTCTTTGTTTTTTTTATTTTTTGAATTTTTTTTTTTTTTTTTTTTTTTTGAGAGAGAGGGAGCACTAGAGAACATAAAGGGCAGAGACAGAGAGAGAGGATCCCAAGCAGGCTCTGCCCTGCCAGCGGGCGAGGAGCCTGATGTGGAGCTGGAATTCGTGAACCGTGAGATCATGACCTGAGCCAATTGAGACTTGGATGCTCAACCGACTGAGCCCCCCAGGCAGGTGCCCCAAGTCTTTGTTTTTAATTGAGGTGTAACTTAACATGTGGTGAAATTCACCCTTTAACAGGTACAGTTTAGCGGCTTCTAATATATTCACAAAACGTTGCGCAACCGTCACCATGGTCTGATTCCAGAATTTTCTCATTCCGTAAAAAGCCCATTTGCGGTCCCTCTCCGTCTCCACCCCCAAGCCCCTGGCAGCCGCTCCTGTCTGTCCTGGCCATCCGCATAGATGCAATCTGCTGTCCGCATCCTTTGTGGCTGGTTTCTTCCTCTGGCGTTTATGCTGCGAAGGGCACTGCCGTGAGTGTTCGTGGGCTGGTCTGCGTGTGGACACGTGCTTTATGTCTCGTGGGTGTATGCCTAGGAGCGGAGTCGCCGGTCACAAGGTAAGTCTGTTTACCATGTGAGGAGCCGCCAGACTGTTGTCCACGGCGGCCGCCCCGTCCTGCACGCCCGCCAGCCGAGCATGAGGGTTTTTGTGGGTTCGCGGTTACCCTGTGTGACCCGAGGGCCATCCGGCTGTGTCCACTTTGCCCCCTCAACACCCAGCGAGTTTCCCATTGCCGTACGCGACGGCTGTCCCAGAAAGGAATCGATTTTTAGTCTTTCCCCTGTTACAGAAGTAATTACCCGTTAACGTAAAAAGAAAAAATAGAGAAAATGAAGATAAACAAAAAGGAAAAAGTTAAATCACTTGTCTGCTATCATCAGGGGGCATCAGGACCATTGTCTGTGAGGCTGTGACATCTGTGGGATTTACTTTTTCTTAAAAAAAGTTTGTTTTTAATGTTTATGTTTGAGAGAGAGAGACAGAGAGCGCAAGCAGGGAAAGGGCAGAGAGAGGGAGACACAGAATCCGAAGCAGGCTCTAGGCTCTGAGGTGTCCGTGCAGAGTCCGACGCGGGGCTCAAACCCACACCCCGTGAGATTGTGACCTGAGCTGAAGTTGGACGTTTCACTGACTGCCCAGGCAGCCCTCTTTGGGATTTTCTTAAGCTCTCCCACCGGTGCTGATGGCTTCTTTCCAGTTTTTCCCTGCTCTAAATCTGGCTGTGATGAACTCTTGTTCCCCTGCAAGCAGCGTTTTCCCAGGTTCGGGTTTTCCCCCTCTAGTTAGTTTCTGGAGGAAGCAGTTATCTGGTCAGGATCAGAGCGTTTGCGGCTCCACAGCCGAGTGGCCGGACTATGCCAGCCTGGTTTCATCCGAACCGTGTGTGGCACCCGCTCTTGGCTGGGGCTCACTGGGCTCTGGGGTGCAGTCCGTCCTCCCTGTTGGGTGTGAGCGGGTGGGTGGGCAAGGGGGACACAGTTGCAGGGCATTTGTTCCTGCAGCCTCTGTTCTGTTCATGCCCATTCAGGCGTGTGCCACACGCCTATCCTCAGCCCCCATCGGCACCTGGCGCTGTTGTGGGTGCCGGGCACCTCGTGGGTCCCAGGGTGGGGCAGATTGGGGGCTGGGAGGCCTCTGGGGAGGTGATGGCTCGGGCAGACAGGGTGGAACATTGCTCGGGGGGCCTCCCTCCCTCAGCTCCACACCCTCCTGGACCTTGGGAGACCCTGTGGCACTGCACGTGGCACTGTGCGTGCCGAGTGAGTCCTGGCTGCCCACCATCGGTGCTCCTTCCGTTGCTGCAAGGGACCTCCAGGACCTGGCGCCCCTACATCAGTGAGCCCCAGTGTTGTGACGGTGCCCAGCTCAAAGGGATCACCACGATTCACAGAGCTCAGTCTTCCGTTTGGCCTTCTGGGCTCTGCAAGAGAATCCTCCCGGCCCTGCATCTCTAGCCTCGGGGCCTTTGTACCTGCTGTTCCTGACACCAGCATCCCTCCCAGTCCACGCTTCTCTTGCGGCCCCTCCACCTGCGAGATCCTCTTCTGATGCCTTGGAGCAGCTGCCTGTCTCTCCCTCCCCTCCCCTCTGCTCCGTGAACTTCACTGTCTCACTCACCTGTTTGTTCATCACTGGCAGGGACCTCCCGTGAGGCTGTGCTATGGCCTGTTCACCACCCCGTGCCCATGGGGTGGGGGTGGCAGGGACAGGTAGGCAGGAAGGGACTGTGCCACCGAGCACATGCCGGCCCCTGCAGAATTGCTGGCTCTCCCGCCTTGTCTTCTGGTTAGTCCCATACGTGCCCTGTGTGGAGGGGGAGCCTGTGATCGGTCAGGCAGGTGCCTCTGGGTCACAGTGGGCGCTCTGACCACGTGTGGGGGTGAGAGCCTGCACAGGGCACCGTTTCCTGACCTGGCCCCACTTCATGGTAGCTCCCTGTCGTGGTTGGTGGCACGGTGGCCATGAGAAGGCCTGGGCTGGGGGCTCCGGCCAGGGGCTCCTCACTGCCTCCCCCCAGCGCCTCCGAGTCAGCTGCTTTCCATCCCTTCGTCAGTGTCCTTCGCCCCCCGCCTTGGTCTTTGGTTACGTCCTGTGCTCTTACAGGTCCTTGTGACGACTGGTTGGGTGTCAGGAAAGCAGAGCGGTTGGGGCCGGGGGCTCTGTGGCCACACTGTTGGCATCTTGTCCCTGCTCCCTGGTGATCTCACCTGTGCTGCGATGGGATGGTGGTGGTTCTGAGCGTGTCCGTGCAGGGTGATGTGGAGCCGGGGCTGGGGGGCGGGAAGCTCTGGGAGGCATGGGGGACAGGAGCATCTGTCTTCCTGCCACTTCGCAGGCCCTGCGGGGCGGGGCTGGCTGGGCCAGGCTGTCCTGTTCGCTCGGACCTGGCCTGCGTGTTTGCGGTTCTCTGCGTGCCATGTGCCTTCGGATCGCTGCCGCTCCTGCCTCGGTTTCCTCATCTGATGGTGGGGCAGCGGTGCTGCCTGCTCAGAGTTAATGGTGTCCGTACCACGTAGAACAGGGCCCAGACCCAGGAGACGTGTCTGCGTGTGTCTGTTAGCGGGACGGCCGGTTGCCTGGCTTCCTCTCAGATGTCAGTAGAGGCCACTGTGGGGCGGAACGGGTTTGGAATGGTTGGTTCCTTTGGTGCCTGGGTGGTGGTGAGCCCCTTGTCGGTGGGGGATTCGAGAGAAATGGGTCAGGCAGGTTGCGAGGAGGTGTGTGGTGCTGGGGGGCCGATGGCTGCTGTTCCCAGATGCTGGGCAGCAGGTGCTGCCCTGTGAGGTCCCGTGGCAGGCAGAGGACCCTGTGGCAGTTTTCTCAGAGCTGCGTGTGCTCACCTTAAGGCAGCAGCTCCCTTGGTTTGGGGCCCGAGGGCCTGACGGTGCAGAGGAGCCCCTTGAGGTCCAGTCGATTGCTCCTGGCCTGCTACAGCCTCCTGTCAGAGGTCCTGCCCGCTGCAGGCTTCCTGCCAGGGAGTGAGGCCACACCAGGGAGTGGGTCCCAAGGGGCCGAACGCCTGGGGCTGGGTGCCGCCTAGGTCTCCCACCCTGCCCGAGTCTAAGACACAGGGTAGACGCCTGCCCAGCTCTGCTCAGTGAATCATGGAGGCCGGAGGGGGCAGGAAGAGGTGCGGGGCTGTCTGCCCCAGGAGCCAGGCCTTGGCCCTTGGAGCCAGTAAAGAGGTAAGGGGTTGGGAGGGCGTCGGGGGCTGTCTGGCTGCCCCTCTGAGTGCAGGTATCCTGGGGACTCAGCTACCTCCCCCAGGACCCTGATGTGGACTCTGTCTTAGTTCATGAACGTTTGAGACCACAGAACGTGACCCCGTGGGTGACCTGGGTGCCTGCGTCGGTCTGCTTCCCCGTGATGTTGGGCATGGGCCCGGCATGCCAGCCCTTCAACCCTGTGACTGGCGGGGCATCGTGGATGGAGGGCTTCCTCGCTCCTGGGTCCCCGGCAGGTCCACGGTGGCGATCACGTGTGGGGCGGCCGTGGAGGCCCAGGCGGGAGGCGGTGTCTCGCCCTGGCGGTTCTGGGACATGAGCCTGGCTGGCAGCCGCTCCTCCCCAGATTGGGTGTGGCCTTGGGCTGGTCCCCCGTACAGGGTCTCTCAGGTACCTGATGCCACACGCCTTCTGTCTGCCGGGGCCGTGCTTGAGCGCGGATTGGAGCCAATGCGGCGCCTGGCATCCTGTAAACTCTGTCCTTCCGTCTCATCCTCTCCTAACAGGGACCCAGACATGGAGCTTCGGGAAGAGGCCTGGTCTCCGGGGCCGCTGGATTCCGAGGACCAGCAGATGGCCAGTCATGAGAACCCAGGTGAGGTGGCCTTGGGCGGTTCTTGGCCGATCCTGCCCCCTTCCTGGACCCCGGCTCCCTGCACGTCTCCTCCTGTGGCTCTGGGAGCCCTTGGGGGCTGCTGCTGTCCGTCCCTCCTCCTGCCCTCATGGCCCGGCCCCCTCACCCCCCAGCGGCCTGGCCACGCTGCCCTGTTTCTAGGTCGCCTGTGCTTCTCCCAAGCAAGAGACTGTAGACCAGGGGGCGGGTGTGACAGGGTTGGGGTGGGACTGTGACCTGAGCTGACAAGACTACAGGGGCGGCTGTCTGCTGGGTTTTTGGGGAAAGCTGGGTATCTGGGTTTTTATGGGAAATGTTTCACTTTTTAAATACTGGTACCTTGTTTTGTTTAATAAAGCATTATTTGGGTTGAATAAAACTCCTTTTTGAGCTCGTGGGGCCTGGGGTTTGCTTGCCGAGGGCTTTCCCGTAGGGCAGCCGGGAAATAAAGCACGGACGTTGTTTTCGTGCTGCTGATGAAGTGTTTTCGGCCGGGGCCGGCACCGAGTTGGCAAATGGCTTTTACCGTAAAGGGCCAGAGGGGAGATACTTCTGGTTTTCTGACCCTGTGCCCTGCCCTTGCAGCAGGAAAGCAGCCGGACCATCTGGAAGTGAATGAATGTGACCATGTGCCAATAAAACTTTATTTACAAAACAGGCACTGAGTTCACCACCTTGTGCCAGTGTACCATAGTTGCCAAGAGAAGGGTTATGAGGGCCTGGACCTCACGTGGGGGTAGATGTTCTTATAAAGCCCCGGGCTCCTCCCGCTTCTTGATTCTGAGATTGTCTGGAGGAGAATGAAGAGCAGCTCCCTGCTGGGAGGTCCCCAGCAGCCTTGGGTACAGAGCAGGAAACCAAGTCACGGGGGCTCCGTGCTTACTCTGACCCAGCTGCCCCCACAGGGAGGACCCATGCCTGTCCTTCCCTGGTGCGCCCCCGGGCCTGCTCCCCCTCCTTCTCCTGACCTATGTTCTTGCCCTTCTAGCCCCCCCTCCCCCCCCTTTTTTTTTTTTTAAAGTTTATTTATTTTGAGAGAGAGAGTAAGAGGGCACAAGCAGGGGAGGGGCAGAGAGGGAGGGAGGGAATCCCAAGACGGAGACGGAGCCACCAGGTGCTCCAACCTTCTAGCCCTCTTAAAATTAACTCAAAAGCCTGTTTTGTTGTGGAAATTTGAAACATAAGTGGTGTAATGACTGTTTATTTCTTCTGAACTCTGGCGATCAGAGACCCTTCACCACTCTTAATGTCCCCACTTGTGCCCTCTTCTCCCCCTGGAGCAGTTACAGAAAATTCTAGATGTGGTATCATTACACCTGCAAGTTCCCAGAGGTGCAGGCTTTATAAGAGCACGACCAAAACAACAAGGACACAGTGCCGACCCCACCTGATGAAACACCCAGTCCCTGTCCAAACACCCCGTTTTCTCCAGAGTGTACGTCTGCCTTTGAGTAAGTTAGTTTTAGTTTTAGGAGTCCTCCGTTAACTTATTCTCCTTATAAAACCTTGAAAGTGTACAGGTGGGTTGTCTCATCCCCCTTGTCCAGCCGGCTGTCCTGAGCCTGTGCTCCCCATCCCCCACTGCGGTGTCACCACATTGTGACCCTCCCTTCGCTCAGCTCAGCTAGTGAGCCCCATGCCCGGATGCTTCCGAGCTGCTGGGCACTGCTGGGCGTCCCATTGTTGTGGACACCGAGCTGCTGGGCATCCCATCGTTGTGGGCCCTCCAGGTTCCTGCCTCCCTGTGCACAGAGCCTCCCGTGGTACCGTTACTGTGCCGGACTCCTGCCCTGATGTCCCGAGGCCCCGGCTGGCTGCCGCTGTGGTGGCTCTGGCGGTGTGATTCCCTGGGCCTGCCCGAGAGGGATGTTGGGCCTTCAGGGTGGGGAGGACACGTGTGCACAGGCAGGCTGGGCTCCGCGGAGAGTCGAGAGGAACGGGGCCTGGTGAGCGGTGAGTGAGAGGGGCTGGTGTCTGCCAACCCCCGAGAGCGAGCTGGAGCCGGGAGAAGGCAGGTGGGGTGGGCCTGTTGTCCCGTCCCAGGGCCGGAAGATGAAGACTGGGAAGTGCTGTCACGGCCCTGAGTCGCAGCCATGTGGCCACAGGCATCCCTGGCCGTGGAGGCTGGGACTGCACCCTGGAGTCTCCCCGCTCCCCCCAGCTGACTGAGCTCCACGCAGCCCTGTGTCCTCCCTTGTCCCCAGCTGCCAGCGGCAGCTCCTTGAGGTAACCTGCAGTGACCCCCACGCCCTGCTCCGCTCACCTGCCGGGGTCACCCGGGACACCATCTGTAGCTCGGGGGTGAGCTCTGCCCTCTGAGCCCGGGGCTGTCTTCCAGCGGCCGGAGGGGTCCCCGTGCACAGCTGGAGGCGGGACCACAGGGAACCGTCCTGGTGTGGTCTGGGACGGCAGGCGGCAAGCAGGGTGCTTTCAGGGGTGGTTAGCTCAGCCACTTCCCCGGGATTCCTCCATGAGCCGCCGCGTCCTGGCCCTGGGTGGCCTTCTGCGTGCTGTCCCGGCCGCCCCCATGCTCCCGAGTGGAGCCTCGGCTCTATCAGGCCCACCCAGGCACCCGCCCGAAGGGAAGGACGGGCGGGGTACGGCAGACGCAGAGAGGGCCGCCCAGGCTTCTCTCCCCGTCCACCCCGTTTGGGTCTGGTTGGCCCAGTCGGGGACGCGGGACGTAGGGGGTGGCTTCAGGGTCACCATGCCTGGCTTATCCCAGCTCAGCCCTGTGCTGGGGATTTTCTGGCGAGGAAGACAGGACTGACGGTGGGCAGCACCCAGCAGGGTCACCCCAGGGGGAAGGGCCTTCTCTGGGGCTCAGGAGTGATGGGGAAGCTGTCTGGGCTGCTGCGGAGCAGGGGTGCCTTGTACTTCCCTGGAGGCCGCCAGCCCCTCAGGAGCTATAGGTCGTGGGCCTGAGGCTCGTTCAGGCCACGCGTTGGGTGGTGGGGCCTCGAGGGGCGGACCAGGAGGCGGGCTTGGGCTCCAGCCCATGGTGTCTGCAGGACGTTCCAGCTCTCTGTCCCCACAAGTTTGAGCGTCCCCGCCCCACCTCTCACACGCCTGCACCCTCGCCCCCAGCCCCTGTGTGTGTGTGTGTGTGTGTGTGTGTGTGTGTGTGTGTACGTGTGTGTGTGTGTGTGTGTGTGTGTATGCCGAGTGTTGAGGTAAAAGTCTCGGATCAGTCCTACTGCTAGCGGCACCCAGGCTGTTCGTTTCCCCGCTGCTCTATTTCAGGCGGGATGCCGCCATCCTCTCCACGCCGAGCTGGCCCCTGCTGCCGGGCCGTGACCCAGTTTGAAGCCCCCTGCTCCCAGGGCAGGCGGCCGGTCACCCGGGAGGTGCTTGTCAGGCAGCTCCGCACACACGAGAGAAAGGAGCCAGGGGGTCGCGTTGCCTTTCCCTGGGGTGCACTTGCCCCAACCATCTGTGAAACCGCAGGAATTTCTGTTTCCCCCGTGTTGGGATGTTTTGGGGAATGGTGTGCAGGCTTAGCTGGTGCCGTTGTCAACAGAGGCTGGTGTTTTAGAAGCACTTCTGCGTGTCCCGGGCTTGTCCGGCCACCGGCCGTCCTGGGAGGCTGGGATGCCAGAAACAGTGCTGGGCGGGGAGGCTGGGCCACCTCCAGGCAATTTGATGGTTCCCAGGAGTGCCCAGGAGAAGGGCGCCTCCTGATGGCCCCAAACTGGCCGTCCAGGGTGGAGTTGGCCAGAGGTGTGGGGCTAGGCAGTGGCAGGGGGGGAAGAGCCGTCCAGGCCTATCTGAGCTTTAGCTACAGAGTAATCCAGAAAAATGGGTATGTGAATAGAAAAGACCTCGTGATTCTGAGGAGGGCGCCCTCCCAACAGGAAAGATGTCAGCTGGCATCCAGAAGTCACCTGCCGGAGGATGGCTTCTGACCTCCCTCTGCCGCGCCCTGGAGTCATTCCATAGAGCTGCCCTCAAATGCTGCTTCTGAGCCCAGCATGATGGCAGCCCTGGACTCCCCGCAGACCCACACATAAAAAGCCATATGCCCCAGGCCATGCTGATGACACACACCTTAGTGGGAAGGTGCCCCCATGAGCCCCCAAATACGGTTGGGTGGGGACAAACCAACTGCCCCAGGCCTGTGTGCTGGTAGCATTGTGCTGGAGGGAAGAAAGGGAGGAAGAGCCCCAAATAGCCCTCGGGTTCACTGGAAGGCTTGGGGGTCCCACTGAGGCCAGCACCTGAGATTGGAGGTGTTCTGTCCAGACTGGGAGCAGGGAGCTCCGGGCCGCAGGAAGGTCTGAGGGGCTGGAGTGGCCTGGGGCCCACGCATGGGCTCTGGTGCCCACCAGGCCGAATGCCCTGCCAGGGCAGGACCCACGCAGGGTGGAGCCTTCCAGGAGGGGACCCAAAACTGAGTGGGAACTGTTCTTGACCACAGATGAAAACAGGGGTGGCCGCAGAGCCAGGAATCCTGGGAGAGCGTGTCACAGACTCTCAGCCATGATGCGAGGACGTTAGAAGCCAAAACACTACCCGGAACCTTGCCCCCACCCCGCCCCCACCCCGAAAAGCTATTAGAATAAAAGGGAACACGGGCAGATAGCACCTCCCCAGATAGGGTCAGAGGGCAAAGTCAGAACACTCAGAAGCAGGGGTGCACAGCCCAGCAGTGAGTTTGCAATATGAGAGATTTCACAGTGATGCCTGAAAGAGAAAAGTCAGGGCAGAATAAAAACAACGCATTCCCCAAGAAAAATTGGAGGTAAAAAGGAGGGACGTTTTATTTTATTATTTTATTACTGTTACTAAAATTTCTTAAATTGTATTTAAATCCAAGTTAGCGAACATAATAGTGTAATAGTGATTTCAGGAGTAGAATTTAGTGTGATTCAGCACTTACATGTGATAACCAGCAAGAAAGGACATTTTACGATAAAAAAGGGGGGCGCCTGGGTGGCTCAGTCGTTAAGCGTCTGACTTCAACTCAGGTCATGATCTCATCGTTTGTGAGTTCGAGCCCCACGTCGGGCTCTGTGCTGACAGCTCGGAGCCTGGAGCCTGCTTCGGATTCTGTGTCTCCCTCTCTCTGCCCCTACCCCACTCATGCTCTGTCTCTCTCTGTCTCTCTCAAGAGTAAATAAAACATTAAAAAAATACCTTTTTTAAATAAAAGAGAAATGAAGAAAGATTAAAACGGACTAAAAACTGAAGCTAGCCAGAACCCCAGTGATTGGAGGGGGCAGTCCTGCAGAAACCCAAAGCAAAGACAGGGAGTAAATAGGGAACCTTCCTGGAATGCAAAACTTAGGTGTTGAAAGAGCAAATCACAGATCTGAGAGTGTCGTGTCAGGACAGCAGGCCCTGTTCTGTTCGGGTCACTGGCTGCTACGGAAAGCAGCAAACCTCGGGGCCTGTGGGCAGAGGGCGGGTGCTGGCAGTGTGTCAGCAGCCCTTTGTGCCCAAGAAAGTGGAGCCGTGTGTAGGATTCCCGGGGAAGGCAGAGGGAGCCAAGGGTCTTCTCAAAACTGACGGGGGCGCCTGGGGGGCTCAGTTGGTTAAACATCTGACTTCGGCTCAGGTCATGATCTCGGGGTTCCTGAGTTGGAGCCCCTGCATCAGGCTCTGTGCTAACAGCTCAGAGCCTGGAGCCTGCTTTGGGTTCTGTGTCTCCCTCTTTGCCCCTCTCCCATTCACACACTCACTCAAAAATAAATAAACATTAAAAAACAAAAACCTGCCCCACGAGTTGGAGGCGCCTGGGTGGCTCTGTCCACCGCATTGTGGGCCCTCCTGAGGAGTCTTAGCAGGTGAGGCTCGGACAGACACTGGCGAGGACAGACAGGCAGTGAGCCCGCTGGGCTTCATGAGACCCTGGGAGGTAGGGTAGGTCGGGACCGCACACGTGGCTGGCAGAGGACCGGCTGTGAACAGGAGTTGCGCACCCAAAGCCACTCTTCGTTTGTGTTTTCAGGAATCGTAATTGGCAATGGTGGGATCTCTCTCCGATTCTGGGCCTGGCGTCCAGGTCTCTGGCCCGCACTGAGGCAGCTACTTGCTCCTCGGTGGTTATCTCGAAACTAACAAACTAACGTGGGGTCAGCAAGTAAGTAACTCTGGGGCATTCAGATTCTCTCCTCCCCTTTGAAGAGGGGAGATGCAGAGATCACAGAGAAGACTCTAGAAAAACCTGTAGGTCCGGATTTGTCTGGGAAGTGTCAGTGTGAACTCAGAGGAATTTTATTGTAAGGAAAGAAAACAAACAGTGATCCTCTCCTGATTTCGGTCTTGAAGTATTTTCCGCCAAAAGAGCCCAGGGCCTCCTGGAGAAACAGCGCGTTTCACGTCCGGGTGGGACACGTAGATGAGCCTGGAACGTCTCAGGCTGGGTAGCAGGGAAGCTGCCGGAAGACCACCTGGGCCCCGTCCGGGGGGTGTGGAGCCCCCTCAACTTGCTGTGGATGGGACACTGGGAGGTCCGCTAGCTGTGATGATGGCAGTGGAGTGAGACCCACCGTATACGTTTACATCCAGGAGTTCATGGCGACGTTGAGAAAGGGAGCTCTGTTCTGCACACTCAGTGAGTCGGGCCACCTGAGTGTTGAGCGCCGGTGGCTGCTGACCGCGCAGACAGGCACTGTGGACGCCGATGGCACGGACAGACAGGCATGGCGGACAGACATCGTGTACCTTTGAGGCGGGGGCAGGGTCTTCAGACAGCAGGTCTGGGGACGGAGTCACCTGCTGAACCGCATGCAGCCCGCGCTCTTGAACAGCAAGGCTGTGAGCAAAAGCAAGACACAGGAGAGTCTGGATTGAAAGAGACTCTCAGACACTCTGAACTGAAAAGTAACGGACCACAGGGACGCCTGGGTGGCTCAGTCGGTTGAGTGTCCGACTTCAGCTCAGGTCATGATGTCGCCATCTGTGAGTTCAAGCCCCGTGTGGGGCTCTGCTGACAGCTCAGAGCCTGGAGCCTGCTTCCGATTCTGTGTCTCCCTCTCTCTCTCTGCCCCTCCCCTGCTCATGATCTCTCTCTCTCTCTGTCTCTCTCTCTCTCTCTCAAAAATAAGTAAACATTAAAAAAAAATTTAAAAAAAAGTAACGGAACAGGGCCACACTGCAGCTTCCAGGGATGCACGTGGGCAACAGAGCCACCGAGAAATGCAGGGGCACATGGTGGGAGGGGTGAGTGCGGGAGGGGCTTCCCTGTGGGTGGCCAGGCCCTGTGTCTTGCTTGACCTGGGCACTTGTCTGTCTGTATTTCTGTGTTCAGCTCCGCAGTCCATTCTGGGGTCCTCGGAGTCCCTGGCTGTGTGTTTTACAACAGCAGGGCTAACGTCGTTGAATTAAACTACCAGCTTCAGCCCCAGAGGGTGGTCCGCTTGAGGCCCTGAGCTGGGCCAGGTCGAGACAACGTTTGCTGTGAGTGCTGGTGCCAGGAGACCCCTCTCCTCCCCTCCCCTCCCTTCCCCTCCCCTCCCCTGAAGGGCAGCTACTTCTGCTATTTTTGTGGAGTGAGCTCTTTCTACTGGTCACTACACTTCTCTCTTTCCAGCAGTTCCTTGAATCCTCTCAGAGAAAAGTCCCTAGTGAGGAGGGGGGTCAGAGGGCGGCTGCTCACTTCCCGCCTGACCCCCAGGCTGGCCCTTCACCACCACCTCCGAGCCCAGAGCCAGCCTGTTCTTGGAAAGCAAACACCAGCATCCAGAGGTCCTCAGAGGGCCAGGAACCCGCAGGTTGGAAAAGAACCTGCCTCCCAGAGTGATGAAAACCCTCCCCCCTTAGCAATTTCTTTAACACCTGCTTGAAAAGGCAGTGGTGTGTGTGGGCAGCTGGACACAGGCAGAAAATTCACTCAGCCTGAGCTGAGGCATGTGACAAAACCCAGCCGCCCCATCAGCTGGAGGCCACAGCCCATCCTCCTGGATCTCGTCCCACTCTGGCCCAGGTGCCCAGGTCTCTGGCCCGCACTCATGCGACCACACTGCTCTGGGGTGAGGACGAGCCCTTGACCTGGGGACCAGCGTTTCACAAGCCTCAGTTGTACTCAGAATGTGCGTGGTGGCTGTGTAAACACCCTTGGTAGCTGAAGATTTAGTGAACACAGCGTACTGTTAAACGTTCTCCACAACTTAAAAAGCAAAACGTCTTTTTTTAAAGTTTATTTATTTTGAGAGAGAGAGAGAGAGAGAGAGCGCACCTGTGCACTCATGAGCAGGGGAGGGGCAGAGAGAGGGAGTCCCAAGCAGGTTCCCCACTGTCAGCACAGAGCCCGATGTGCGGCTCCGTCTCATAAACCATGAGATTGTGACCTGAGCCGAAATCAAGAGTCAAACACTTAACCGACTGAGCCACCCAGGTGCCCCTCGCACGTCCGATTTTGTTCTGTCTTTCTTTCCCTCCCTCTCTCTCTCCCTTCCTCCCCCTCCCTCCCTCCCTCCCTCCCTCTCTCTGTCTCTGTCCCTGTGTCTCTGTGTGTCTCCACCAGACGTGCTAGTAACTCCATTTGTTGGTTGATGTTGACACCAAAACGGGCTCCACCCCGTTCTTCGGAAGCCCCACCCCTCCTGACTTCCTACCTGCACTTTTTTGCTCCAGATGATTCCGTATCCGGTACAGGCCAGATCCCAGGCTCCCTGCCGTGGAGTGGTGGGTCTTCAGAGCCAGGGTCACGCGGTGCTGGGCCCCCTGCCCTAGAGCTGCTGAAACGGCAGGCCAGGGGCAGCTGAGCGAGACCCTACCTTCCCTGCTGGTTCTGATGCCACTGTGGGGGGGGGGGGGGGGGGAGGCCCTGGGAGGAGCACTACCTTAGTGTGTGGTGCAGGGGCGCGGGGCGGCTCTGCCTCTTCCAGGTTTTGATTGGTCTGCGTGGTGCCTCGGGTTCTGTGCTGTAAAGACCCGATTCATAGCGCCCTGCTCACAGGACCTAATCTCACTGAGGCTGGTTAAGTACCGAGCGCCAGCCTCTGTGCGTCCTCCTGCTGCTTTGTGTGTTTGCCAGTGTTCCCACGGGTTGGTGTGTGAGCCTGTGGGCCCGGCCCGTGCCCGGTTGTTGGATGCAGGACCGGTCTGCCCTGGGCTGGAGCATGTGGTCCGGTGAGGGAAGGAGCGGGGAGAGCAGTGTTTGAAGGGAGCCCGTGGGCGCACCCGTGGAGGTCGTGCTGATCCGGGCGGCACATGCGGGGTCCCGGGCTGAGGCCCTGCTGGCCGGGGAGAGCAACAGTCCTGGTCGCAGGTGCACAGGGGCCTTCTCTGAGCTGAGCCGGTTGTGGGGGCGGGGGGGGGGGCGCAGCTCCCTTAGTGGGAGATGACTCAGGGCCCCGCACTTCTTTATTGTTTGTCTGTGCGGGGCAGACAGGGACCAGTGTGAGGGCTCTGGAACCGAGGCTCTGGTATGTGGGGTCACACTCCAGGGTAGCGGGACTCCCGTGCTGGCCTGTGGTCCCTGTGATACCATTAACCAGACCAGTTCCTCCTTCCTGTTTCCTCACCCGCACCGGGACAGTCTTCCTAGAGCCCAGGTGTAACACCCTCTCCCCCAGGCCTGCCTTTGCTTCTGGGCTGCGGTCCGAGCGCCCTCACTCTGGGGCCTCCCTGCCCCAGCCTGGTGCTTGGGGTTTCAGGGTCATTTCCTGGACTTCCACTCCTGTTCCTTCATGTTGACGCTGTTTGTTTCCAGACATTTCTGGAGTCCCTGCCGTGTCCCAGGCATTGTTCTGGGTGTGGGGGAAGCAGCTGGGAGGGAAGTCTTGAGTGTTCAGTAAAGCCATGAGTGTTCAGTAAAATGCTAGGG
>NW_024412774.1:2423836-2461108 GCF_014898765.1 Herpailurus yagouaroundi
GCCGCGGCGGCCGCCGCCATGGCGAGCGCGGGGGCCAAGGCGCCGGGGCCCCGCTCGCGGCGCGCCCCGGCCCCCAAGCCGTACGTGTGCGTGGAGTGCGGGAAGGGCTTCGGGCACGGGGCGGGGCTCCTGGCCCACCAGCGCGCCCAGCACGGGGACGGGCTCGGGGCGGCGGGGGGCGAGGAGCCCGCGCACATCTGCGTGGAGTGCGGCGAGGGCTTCGTGCAGGGCGCGGCGCTGCGGAGACACAAGAAGGTGCACGCCGTGGGCGCGCCGTCCGTCTGCAGCCGCTGCGGACAGAGCTACTACCGGGCGGGCGGGGACGACGACGACGACGACGACGACCGCGAGGCGGCGGGGGGGCGCTGCAGCGAGTGCCGCGGCGGGGAGGGCCGGTAGGGGCGGAGGCCCGGGGGGGGGGGGCAGGGCCCCTCGGGCTTGGCGGGGACGACGGTCGGAGCAGGACCCGGAGGAGGCGGAGACATGGACTGAGGCGGCGGGGGGCGGTGGCCGCCTCGTCTCGCTCCCCTGCGCCGCCCCGCGGTCGGCGCGGTGCAACGGGCGCCCCCGCCCTGCGCTCTGCCCCCGGCCTGGCCCGCCCTCCCGGTTCTCTTCTCGGGGAGTCCGGGACCGACCGTGCGGAGAACTGGAGACCGGGAGAGAGCGGCCCCTGGCCCCTCTTCCTCTTCCCCCGCCGCCTGGGGCGCTCGCGAGGGATGGAGAGCAGCCGGGCCCCTCCCGTGCAGGCGAGCCTGGGGAGGGAAGGGAGAGAGGGCCCTTTTCCCTTTAGAGTTTTCGTTTAATCGTGCCCGCCCCCTGACTCCCCCCTCCCGTTGTTTTTTTCTCTTCTTCCCCGCGGGTCCTGTTTTTCTTGGCCCTCGTCCCTCCTCCCCTTCCTGGGTTTGGGGTCGTGGAGGAGCGCTGGAGCAGGACTAGCCCCTGTTCCCAGGGTAGCCCTCAGAGAATGGGGCCCCGTCTATTCCCGGGCCTGGACGGGGCTGAAGGAGGGGTGCGGGGGCAATAAATCGCACTATCTGATTGTCTTTGCTCTGCCTGGTTCTTGAGTTGGTAGGGAGGGGGGAGGTCTCTGCCCAGCAGTCACGGGGGGGGGGGGGGCAGCAGCAGATGGCTGAGCAGCTGGTTCCCTCCCAGGCCTGAAGAGTGACCTGACCGGGTCACCTGCACTGGGCTGTGGGCCTTCCGGACAGAAGGTCGCTTGGCCGGCCTGGGAGGGTCTGGGGCTGGTTCAGAGTAGGGCCTGCTTACTGCTGCTTTTAAAACGAATCCCATGGTCCCTTCCGGTGGGTTAACACAAAGTGGGTCCTCACACGGGACAGAGGACAGGGGCAAAGGAAGCCCCCTGCTCCTGTCTGTGGTTCCTCCACCGGCCCCCGAAGCCCCTCCCTGCATCCAGCTTGTTGGATAACCTGGCCTGGAAATGACACACGTCTCCCCCCTGCTCACATCCCAGTTTGTGTGTGTGTGTGTGTGTGTGTGTGTGTGTCTGTGTTGGGAGCAGTCACGGGGTCACATTTCCCTGCAGAGGAGACTGGAGATGTCCTTGGTCAGGCCACTACTTCCCAGTGACAAAACTATATGGTGGAGGAGGGAGAGGGACTTTGGTGGGTAGGTGTCTCCCCTACAGGGCTCCAGGTGACGGGGCCAGCGGAGGGGCTGGGGGAAGAGGACAAGGATATTGACGGTAGTTTTGGGGTGCTTCCCGCCCTCGGCACCGCGCGATGTGCCTGACCGACACGGTCCCGTGGAGTCACGCAGCATCCTGTGAGGTGAGGCCCACTAGTAGGTCATTCCTCAGGACCGGGTCCCCCTGATGCCGATTCTGGTTTCCTGGTTGGTACCTGCAGCCAGAGTCTTGGGATTGTGGGAGGAGGGGACCCACCAAGGGGTATTTTCAGCCTGGCTGACCGGCCAAGGCCAGGCTGCTTGTTCCTTTGACCTCCGGGGAAGGAGGAGCTTACTAGCAAAGGAGTGAGATTTCCAGCCTGAGCCCGGAGTCCGGCACCTGGTGTCCCGCTGGCCTAGGGCAGCGCCTGCTTCCCACGCCCCCTGAGGTCCCCTGGGCCTCGTGTCCTCATCTGGAGGGCGAGGGGCTCAAAACCAAGGTCCTGGATGGCCGTGGGGGACGGGGGGCGAGAGGGCGACCCCTGGGAGGATCTCTGAGACCCTCTTGGTCATGACTGTAGGCCAGAAAAGCATGTTCTCAAGCGACATTGCCTTGTTTGGAGAATGGTGAAAGCAGTTCAATTTGTTTCGAGGTCTCCAGGTCTCGGTCGCTTTAAGGCGGGGAGGGGCAAAGTTGTTGTTCGTCTAGAGAGCGTGTGTGTGTGTCAGCAAAGCCTTGAGAAAACATTGCCTAATGCCCTTGGGTGCCCTGTGTGGAGTGGTGACACCTTCAGGGGTGGGGGCGGGAAGGTGAGGAGCTGTGGACGCCCGCGTGGTGCCACGTGCCTGTCCCACAGGTGGGAGGAAGCAGTAGGGTCCTGGGACCGGTTCAGGGTGGATGTTGTGCCCTCAGCCCTGCCTCTTCCGCTCCCGACCCTGGGGGGTGGGGGTGGGTGGGAGCTGACACCCAGCGCAGGAGAGATCCCGCACCAGTCTCCACTCTGCGACCCTGGGCAAGTGAACCCTGACCCTCGAGTTCCTTCTCTGCAAAGAAGAGCCTGCCTGTCCCGTATGACTGTGTGTGCCTGGCGCCCACTCACGGACAGTTCATTCCTTTCCCGGGAGGGAGTGTCCTGCCGTGTCGGGGAGCCGAGGTTCACATCGGGCTCCACCTGCAGAACTCCCTGCGTTTCTCGGAGCCTCAGCTTGCTTCACGTACCGCAGGGCCTAGACAGACGTCTCTTCGTCGTTACTAATTAACATCCTCATCGTTGTTGCCACGATGCTTTCCGGAGAGCCGAGTCTCAGACTCACGGGAGTGAGACTGCAGATACGTTTCCCCACGATGTCCCAATCGTACACAACAAGAATTTATACCGTTGGTGCAGTTACTGTGATGCATCTGCCACCGTTCTCAGCCCTGCCCCTCCAGCCTGCTCTGCGACGCAAGGTGCATCCCGACAGCGTGCTCCTTCACGTCATACGCGTCCTGTCAGACACGGACCCTGGCGTAGACGTGCCCATACGGAGGGCTAATGCCCAGAGGGGGTCGTTCACGTCGCACGCGTCCTATCAGATACGGACCCTGGCGTGGATGTGCCCAGACGGAGGGCTAATGCCCAGAGGGGGTCGGGCCCTGTCAGCTTCAGCACTGTTGGCATTTTCAGCTGGGTTATTCCTCGTGGTGGGTAACCGTCCTGGGCCTTGTGGGGTGTTGAACGGCATCCCTGGCCTCCACCCAGTAGAAGTCAGGAGGGCCCTGCAGACAGTCCACCACGTCTCCAGAGATTGCCAACATGTCCCCTGTGGGTGAGGAAAAATCACCCCGAGCTGAGAACCACCGAATGGCTCTTTGGCCCTCAGCAACTTTGTCCTCTCCTGGAGCGAACGTTCCCCACCTTCCCTCCTACGGCACAGTCTGCTTCCACGCAGTTAATTTCTCGGCCTCAAGTCACGGTGGTGCCTGCAAGTTCCTGTTCTGGTCTCCTAAAATGGTCACCTGCGAGCTTCAAGCTTAGATTCTTGTGGGGACCAGGCAGGGGACAGGAATGGGCGAGGGCTTTGGGAGGTCAGGGAGGCCACCCCTGGTCTGAAGCGGGCTCCTGCTCAGCTCAGTGACACGCGCCCCTGCATTGTCAGGGCTGGTTTTCCAGGAGAGCAGAATTAGGATGTTTTCAAATGGCAAATCCCCATGAAAAATTGTTAGCAACTAATTGAAATAAATTTTTTTTAGGTTTATTTATTTTTGAGAGACAGATGCCAAGTGGGGAAGGGACACAGAGAGAGGGAGACAGAATCCCAAGCAGGCTCGGCGCTGACAGCACAGAGCCTAACTCGGGGTTCAAACTCACGAACGGAGAGATTGTGACCTGAGCAGAAACCAAGAGCCAGAAGCTTAACTGACTGAGCCACCCAGGCGTCCCTACTTTTTAAAAATGTTTATTCTTTTTTGGGGCGCCTGGGTGGCGCAGTCGGTTAAGCGCCCGACTTCAGCCAGGTCACGATCTCGCGGTCCGTGAGTTCGAGCCCCGCGTCAGGCTCTGGGCTGATGGCTCGGAGCCTGGAGCCTGTTTCCGATTCTGTGTCTCCCTCTCTCTCTGCCCCTTCCCCGTTCGTGCTCTGTCTCTCTCTGTCCCAAAAATAAATAAACGTTGAAAAAAAAATTAAAAAAAAATGTTTATTCATTTTTGAGAGCATGAGTCGGGGGTGGGGGGAGAGGCAGAGAGAGAGGGAGACACAGAATCCGAAGCAGGCTCCAGGCTCTGAGCTGTCAGCATGGAGCCTGATGCAGGGCTTGAACTCACAAACTGTGAGATCATGACCTGAGCCGAAGTTGGATGCCTAACCGACTGAGCCACCCAGGCGCCCCCAGAATTCTATTTTATTTTTAAGAAATGTTTATATATTTTGAGAGAGAGCGAGTGGGGGGGGGGAGAGAGAGAGAGAGAGAGAGAGAGAATCCCAAGCAGGCTCCTTGCTGTCAGCACAGAGCCTGATGTAGGACTCCATCTCATGACCATGAGATCATGACCTGAGACGAAATCAGGAGTGAGACGCTTAACCCACGGATCCACCCGGGTGCCCAGACCCAGAATTTTAAATTGGAACATATCGCATAAAAACATATGGATTTCTGGCTTCTCTTAGAAGTTCTGGCAACATGGGTCATCTTGTTGCCTGGAGACCGTTGGCTGGGGTGCAGGTATATGTGTTAGTGTGTGTAAGATACTCACCTGTACACCCCAAGCCCAGGCGGAGGGACTTCTACTGTGCTTGGTCACAGGACCCTGAAGCAGGCCTTTACAATGTGCAGACCCAATATGTTTCGGGTTTCCTTTTTATTTATTTTTTTAATTTTTTTTTCAACGTTTATTTATTTTGGGGACAGAGAGAGACAGAGCACGAACGGGGGAGGGGCAGAGAGAGAGGGAGACACAGAATCGGAAACAGGCTCCAGGCTCTGAGCCATCAGCCCAGAGCCCGACGCGGGGCTCGAACTCACGGAGCGTGAGATCGTGACCTGGCTGAAGTCGGACGCTCAACCGACTGCGCCACCCAGGCGCCCCTCGGGTTTCCTTTTGAGATGGTAGAGTTGGTTCTGGAGGCCAAAGATTTTGACTCTGGGGTAAACCACCCTGCACGGCAACTGGGGAAGTTGTGGTGGCCTACGAGACCCAGGATCTGCCAGTGCCTCAGGTCAAAAACTAATATCCCCAATCGTCCCCAAGAACTGGTTGCAATGCGGGTTCCCGGGAAGGCTCTGTCCTTTGCATTCAGATTCTGGAAGTCGAGGCTGGGGTCTGAGAATCTGCCTATTAATGAGCTTTTTGGGGGGCGCCTGGGTGGCTCCTTGGTTAAGCATCCGACTTCGGCTCAGGTCATGATCTCATAGTCTGTGAGTTTGAGCCCTGTGTCAGGCTCTGTGCTGACAGCTCAGAGCCCGGAGCCTGCTTCAGATTCTGTGTCTCCCTCTCTCTGACCCTCCCCCATTCACGCTCTGTCTCTCTCTGTCTCAAAAAATAAACATTAAAAAAAAATTAATTAATGAGCTTTTTGGGTGGTTTTGGTGGCTGCCGTAGTGGGGAAGCTGTCTGCTCCAGAATGAACTCAGACATTCTCCACTGGGAAGGGACACTTGCTCTGTGTTTGGGCCTGCTGTCCTCAAGGTTTGACGGACATACAGATGTGGAGGGGCATTGCTGGTCAGGCAGATACCTGGGTCCTGTCCCCAGCGGTTCTCATGCAGTGTGTCTGCAACAGGGCTCGATGGCCCTCGTGTCTAACCAGCCCCTGAATTCCGGCCAAACTGATGGCCGGTGCGGGAGACACATCAGCTTCCACAGGACCAGGCACCAGACCTGTGCTTTCATGCCACATTGTGCCATTTATCCATTTGTCCACACACACGCACATTCACTCAGCCCCTCACTTCCCCAGCAAGTCCTTATGGAATATGCCAGGAGTTGGTTTGGGCGCTCAGGTAAGAGAAAGAGATGTATGTCCTCTTACGGATCTCACCGTGTAGTCCTCATGGTGAGCCCACACCGCGGCCCTTCACCCACTGCGAGGATGGAGAAATCGGGGACATGGGAATTTGGACGAGTTTTCAATCCCATGAGCGCACAGTGGTGATAGTGCCAAGAGTCTTGTTTGCTGCCATGTATTCAGTGCCCGCCCTGGTGCAAGGCTGACTTCCTGTTCCTCACTTAACCCAGTCCTCACAAAGGCCCGGGGGGTGGGCATTACTCCTCCCTTGTTGGTGATGGAACTGCTACCAGATCACGGTCTATAAAGCGGTAGCACTGACATCTGAACTCAAAGCCCCAAACCTCATACTCCTTCCACTGTGTCCACATCTACCCCCTTGTTCATGTTTATTGAGCACTTACTACATGTCTGGGACCCTGCCAAGCACGGGGGACGCATTGATGAACGTGACAGGCACAGTCTGCCCCCCTGGAGCTACCCGCTGGTGTCTGCGTGCATGTGTGTGGCATCAGGGAGTGACCCGTGGGTGAGGATTGATGTGGAGAAGGTCCTGGGGTAGGGGAGGTGGGGGAGGCATTTGTCTGAAGAGGTGGGGTCTCAAGGGGTGGAAGCCAGACAGTCATGGGGTGACTGTCCAACTCCCTTCCCACGTCTCCCCACATCATGACCGTTAAGTGAACATGTATTAAGTTGAGCACAGATGGTGAGCTGTGGTGCAACAGCAGACCACAAGAGAAACTGAAACAGAGAAGTTTATTACTTACAGGTCCTGGAGGAAGTATAACACACGTCTCAAGGGGCTGCGTGGGGAGGTCAAGGCAGAGTGCAGACAGAGGAAAGATGTGGGGTACGTGCTTTTACTGGGGAGTGTTGGGTGGAGTGCCCTGGGCTTCCCAGGCTAGGGCTGGATTGGCCAATTCAAACCAAGAGGGTGGGGTTTTGGTGAGCCCCATAGCAGCCTCAACCAAGGAGAGTATAAGGCATATAGGCTCTGGAGTCAGGGGATACTCACTCATAAGAGTGCTTGTGTGAGTCACCAGGAACCTGCTTTTGCTTGTGACTTGAGGGCACATGCTCAAAGGAGGGGTGGGTGTCAGGTTCAGGCTCCCACAGGCCACTTGGCCACACAGAAAGGATGCCAAGGCAACAATTCCCTGGAGTCACTTAGCTAAGCTCTGGACACCACCTTTCCCGAAGTGTGCCCTGGGGAATGTAGGGTCCAGGGAATGTTGATTAGATATTTGGAGAAAACAGGATCCTGTGTTCAAATAACTTGGGAAAAGGTTGTATTTGAATTTTTTTTTTTTTTTTTAACACACAGAACAGTGCTGGGCACATGGTGTGGAGTTGAGATTTTGATCACTGAATAAATCATTAAACAAGTTTTTGTTTCTTTGTTTCCCTTCAGGAGCCTTTTAATTGCAGAGGTGGGGGTGGAGGGTAAGTTAAAACAAGCAGTATTTCCTGAACTTGTTTGATCATGAAACCTTCTGCTAATAGAGCATCTTGGGGACTGGTGTGCTCCAAGCCATCCTTAGAGGAGTGAATGTCGTGTGTGTGTATCTGCGTGCATGTACACACACATGTATGTGTGTCCCTGTGTATCTTTGTAGTCCCGCATGTCTATGTCCTTGTGTGTATGTATGTATGTATCATTGTAGGTGCCTGTGTCTGTGTATGTATCTGTGTCTCTGTGTATCATACACCCACTCATCTTTTCTCTTCCACTGACCTCCCAAAGAAGTTATGGGTGGGGAAGGGATTGTTTCTGGCCCCATCGATGTTGCCTCCTCTCCTGCACTGAGAGACAAAAAAAGTCTATTCCACAAACCCCCGACCTCGTCACTTGGCTAGATCCTTCAGCACCACGGACAGAGCCTCGCCGCTGGGTCTAGAGTGTTGGAAACCCGCTTAATCCACAGACATCATCTGAGGCTTCCTAACCATCTCATGAAGTGGTATTGTCCCCATTTTACAGATAAGAAAAGAGGCTCAGGGGAGGCTTTCCCCAGGCTATCCTAGCTAGTAAGTAGCAGAGCTTAAAAGTCCAAATCTAATACCCGTCCTCACAGTGGTCTCTACTCCATGCAGTGCTTGTGAAATGGATGTGGCCCCCAGCTAGCAGAGTAAAAACACTATCTTGATATGGCTGCTGGGGGCTATGCCAAGGGAATTTGTGTCAGGAATTGATAACGTGATCACAAATAAGATCTTAAAAAAAAAAAAAAGATACTTGGAGGAAAAACACCAACTCTTTTTTATCTCAATTCCCAGGTTCCTTATCCCTCTTTCTACATTATCCTTTGAGAGACTCCGTGAATAAAGTCTTAAACAAATACTTAAAAAATAATTTATCAATGGGAGCACATCATGCATATCATTCTGCCACTTGTTATGTATGTGTGTATGGACGTATGTATATATGATGTTTCTATGTATCTGTGTATCTACGCATCTATGTATATCTGTGTATGTATCTATGTTTCTATCATCTATGTGTGTATTCTTGCACCTGTATGTCCATGTGTCTATGTATGTGTCTGTTGTCTACCTACCTGCCTACCTACTTGTGTATCCAAGATTGTTCCAGAGAGGCCCATATACATTATCTTATTCCTTTTAATATTTTCAAAACATTTTATCATGGATGTAGCATTTTATTACCCAGTCTCAGTCAGATACACACTGAGATGCTTTCTCATCTTCTGCTATGAAAAAATACTCCACCAAAATTCACTCTTCCTCTCCTGGCATGAGGGGGAATGTGCATTTGAATTCTGACAGACACAGCCTCTCCCCAGAGGTTAGACCGATTGTGTCCCCAACAGTGCATGAAGTGACTCCTTTTGCCTGCTCTCCCCAGGGAGGGGACACACAAGTGATGGTTTCGAGATGGCTGTTATCTAAGAGACTCTCGGGAGATACAATTTAATGTGAATCTACTGTGTGTCTGGGGCTCCATAGGTCTCATCTTGCCTAATATTCATACTAACACCAGGAATCAGGAACTATTTCCTCCACTTGGCAGAGGGAGAAGCAGCCTCAGAGAGGTGAGGCAACACACCCAAAAATGTACAAGGAGACACAGTAACACCGGGTTCCAGTCATTAGGTTCTGCCACACACTGCAGAGACATGGCTACATTTTGTTAAGTGAGGCCACTCACTCAAGATCTGGTGATGTTCTGATACACTATCATTCCCAATGGGATGGAAATACTGCCCAGAATGCCATCCAGTTTGGCAGCTTCCTTCATCCTCCCCCTTGCCCCTCATCCTGGACCTCAGAGGCTCCTGCCTGTCCTTAGCTGCATTCACTGCTGTGGATAAATCCAGAAAAATTCAGCAGTAGCCTTCTATGATGCAGAAATGCTCCATGCAACCAGGCCAGGTGGATGTTCCCATTGTGCAGCCTCCTAGGGTCGTCTAGGAAAATGCTGGTCTCTGCTGCCACCGTGTGGATTCTTGAGAGTAGCACAGTGTTTGTGAAATCACGAAAAGATGGCTCCAGGGTGAAGAGCAGTAGGGGATATTATATGTCATATCATTTAAATGCGTGGGTCTGGGTTCGTGAGTTCGAGCCCCGCGTCGGGCTCTGTGCTGACAGCTCAGAGCCTGGATCCTGCTTCAGATTCTGTGTCTCCCTCTCTCTCTGCTCCTCCCCTGCTCACACACACACTCTCTCTCCTAAAAATAAATACACATTAAAAACATTTAAAAAATTAGCTTTCTAGGGGTTCCTGGGTGACTCAGTCGGTTGAGCCGACTTCGGCTCGGGTCATCATCTCGCGGTCTGTGAGTTCAAGCCCCGTGTTGGGTTCTGTGCTGACAGCTCAGAGCCTGGAGCCTGCTCTGGATTCTGTGTCTCCCTCTCTCTCTGCCCCTCCCCTGCTCATGCTCTATCTCTCTATGTCAAAAATAAAAATAAAACATTAAAAAATTGAAAAAAATTAGCTTTCTGGATTTTTGTCTCTCTTCTCCCCCTTCAATTTTTGATCATGGTCCCCAGTGATCTGTGGCAAAAAGATGAAGAAAAACCATTTGACTGACACAGGTATTTCCAGACTATAGAAGGACCTGAGTTGGTTTTCACTAAGAATTTAAAAACTCTATGGGGCGCCTGGGTGGCACAGTCGGTTAAGCGTCCAACTTCAGCTTGGGTCACGATCTCACGGTCCGTGAGTTCGAGCCCCGCGTCGGGCTCTGGGCTGATGGCTCAGAGCCTGGAGCCTGCTTCCGATTCTGTGTCTCCCTCTCTCTCTGCCCCTCCCCCGTTCATGCTCTGTCTCTCTCTGTCCCCAAAATAAATAAACGTTGAAAAAAAATTTAAAAACTCTGCAACCAGACTTTCTTTAAAAAAAAAAAAAAGGCATTTTAGGGCAGTTCTGTGTTCACAGAATGCTAAGTGGTAGGTACAGAGGTTTCCCACATACCGCCTGACCCACCTGTGCACAGCCTCCCTCCCTATCCACATCCTCCCCCAGAGTAGTGCATTTGTTAATTGATGAACCTGTACCAACACATCATTATCATACAAAGCCTACAAGTTACATTAGGGTTCATTCTCTGTGTTGTATATTCTATGGATTGGGACACGTGTATATTGTATCATACAATGTCACTGTCCTGACCTGTTCATCCCTCCCGCCTCCCCCCACCCTCTGGCAAGCCCTGATCTTTTTATTGTCTTCGTGGTTTTATCTTTTCTGGAATGTCACATGGTTGGAATCCTACAGGACATACTCTTTTCAGATTGGCTTCTTTCATTTAGTAATGTGCATTTAAGGCTCCTCTGTGTCATGGCTTGATAGCTCATTTCTTTTCAGTGCTGAATGATGTTTCATTATCTGGCCGGACCACAGGGTATTTATCCATTTACCTCCTGAAGGGCATCTTGACTGCTTCCGGGTTTGGGGCAGCTACCGTCTTGGGTGCCCAGTACACAAATGTCCTTCTCCTACGGAAGAAGCCAGAAGCGGTGGTACCCTCAGCACTGCATACTGATATGGGATTGCCTGCGAATCGATCCAGTCCACTGGGGTAGAGGGAAAGCCGCTGAGGATGCTTCTGAGGGAGGTGTCCCGGCTTAATATAGAGCGGTGGTCTTCAGGCGAGGGCGACTGTGTCCCCGGGTGACATCTGGCCGTGCCTGGAGTCAGTTTCAGTGGTCACGACTGGAGGCAGGCGGGTGCTCCCTCTTAGCGGGAGGAAGCCAGGGATACTGCTCAATATCCCGTCTTGCACAGCCCCTCCCCCACAACAAGGCTGACTTGAAAACCTCACTACTGGGAGGCGTGAGCACATCTTTCTGCAGGTTTAGCTTTAGAAATTAAAGTGCTCCACTGCCATCTAGTGCACATCCGGGGGCGTTCAAGGGAATTGTGGAGCCATGGAAAGGCAGGCTAGGGATCCTGACCTGAAGCCCCTATCTGTGCTACACCCAGAAACGAGTCCACGGGCGGCCAGTTCCAGGTTTAGTTAACTCAGCAGCACAGGGAGGTTGTGGGGAATAACTGTGGGGTACAAACGGGCATGAGGGACTTTTTGGGAAGATGAACTGTTCCGTACGTCTTGGTGAAGGCAATCCAGCTGTTTGTCAAAACTCAGAACAGCACACTAAATGGAGAAAAGCATATCCCAAAGCCAGCTTTAAAAAATACAAACAGAAGAAGAACACACATGGCCTTCTCAGGCTCCAAAGTCAAAAACGGCCGGCCCACTCTTGCCAACATGCCACTACTGTCTGATTCTTTGTAGGATGTTTGATTGGACATTTGCAGCTTGTACTGGTCTCCTCGCTACCATGTTAGAGAGAGTAGAGACCTTGCTGGCCTTGCGTGCTGCTGAAAGGTCAGCCCTGGCCCAGCGGCCAGCACATAGGGGCTGGGCATTTCCCCTTCTTCTGGAACTTGGAATTAAATGAGAACTCACGAATCAGATATAGATCACGATGTCGCTCCTAGTGCTCAAAACGCCACTGGTCGGATGGCCTGTACTTGCAGATTCCTAACACTTTGCCTTAGAGTCCTCCAGCCCCTGGAGGCTTGCTAAGGACAGGCTGCTTGGAAGGAGTGCCCAGAGGGGCTGAGCCACACAGGTCCGGTGTCTTCCTTCTGGCCTTACCAACTAAATAACTTCTTCTCTACCCTTGGAGATGGCTGGGGGAAGCAAGACAGAAGCTGACCTTTCCAACACACAGAAGTGAGTTGAGAGTGGCTTCCCTCTAGAGCATGGAGCAGAGCATTGGACAGACTATAAGGTGGCCCCATGCTCCCTTCATCCCGATGTTCATGTCCTTGTGGGGTCTCCTTCCCTTGAGTGTGAGCAGGACTTGTGACTTATAGCCAAATAGAATAGGGCAAAGTTGGTGGGACCTCGCTTCTGTGGCGACATGAAATTATAAGTCTGTTTTGCAGAGGGACTCTCTCTCTTGCTAGCTTTGAAGAAGCAACCTGCCATACAGAGGGGGCGATATGGCAAGTAGCTGGGAATGCCCTCTGACAACCAGCAAGAAAAAAACTGACGTCCTCCGTCCAACAGCCTGCAAACATATGAACACTTCTGGGAACCACTTGAATTTGGGAGAGGTTCCTTCCCCAGTTGAGTCCCAGATTAGACCACAGACCCACTGGACACATTCATTGTGGCTTTGTGAGACCCTGAGGAAGGGGATCCAGCTAAGCCGCTCCCGGACTCTTAACCCATAGAAACTGTGTAGATAATGTGTTTTAAGCTGTTAAGTTCGTGAACAATATTGTGAACTGCCATAGATAACACAGGTAGGTACTTAATATTTGTGGAATGAATGTTCTAGCTGCTGGTGAGCTTTTCCAAAATTCTTCTTCTCAAACTGACCCTAAGAGGCAGGTACTATTTTCCTTATTTTACAGATAAGGGAACAAAGGCTGATGGAGGGTGACATTTGTCCAGTGTCATTTAGCAGAGTCAGGATTTCAACACGGATCTGAATAAACAAGTTGTTGCCTTCACTCTTTGATCTTCCTTTTTGGTGGGAATTTTCCAAAGTGGGACATATCTACTGTCAGGGGAGACAGGGACAAGCAGTGCTCAAGAAACTCCATTAAACACAGAAGGTGGGCATTAGGTATTTTTAGCTATAAATAACATGATAGTCTTTAAAAAATTTTTTAACGTTTTTATTTATTTTTGAGACAGAGAGAGACAGAGCATGAACGGGGGAGGGTCAGAGAGAGAGGGAGACACAGAATCTGAAACAGGCTCTAGGTTCTGAGCTGTCAGCACAGAGCCCGACGCGGGGCTCGAACTCACGGACCGCGAGATCGTGACCTGAGCTGAAGTCGGACGCTTAACCGACTGAGCCACCCAGGCGCCCCAACATGATAGTCTTTAAAAAGAATGAAAGAGTAATGCTTTATTAGCTTTAACACACGCATTAGTGGTACTGCCTCACTGGGTCTGTAGGTCAGATAGTCATGTGTCCCATGTGATGTTCTGAAGACTCCAGTTTAGAAGGTGTCACCGTGACACCCCTCCCCCATTCGTATCCCACAAACCCTGTCCCACTGGCCCAATATACAGCATGATGTACTGTGAACACTCCCAGAATGTGTTTAAAAAGTATTCCTGGGGCGGCTAGGTGGCTCAGTTGGTTGAGCGTCCAACTCTTGATTTTGGCTCAGGTCATGATCCCAGGGTCATGAGATCGAGCCGCTTGGAATTCTCTCTCTGCTCCTTGCTCTCTGCCCCTCTCCCCTCGTGTGCACTCTTCCTCTCTCAAAATGAATAAATAAACATTAAAAAAAGTATTCCTGCAAAGACACCACAGATTGAAGAGAATGCTAACTGCATAAACCCAAGGAAACCACAGGGCTGACGTTTCTCCTATGCCGGGCAAAAACTTTTCATCAGCCATATTACAGGGGTGAGAGGAGGCAGGCCAATCACCATCTGATTTAAGCTGACAAGGAACAAGCCTAAAACATTTCCAGGTTTGAAAAATCATCCTTGGATTTGAAGACCAAATGAGTTGTAGATTGTGCTTAGGATAGAGCCTGGCACACAATAAGGACTATGTGTGTTAGGTATCATCACCATAGACTAGATAAATATGAGGAATAATAAAAAGAAGTACATATTGGTGAGAACCCCAAGAATTTCCTACTTTCCTAGGAAGAGACTGATTGTTCTGTAGCCATGGTAACAAGTAGCTACCCAACCAGGTGTAAACCCATTAAATGGATCCAAGACAACTTGCCTCGGTGAACATGCTTTGACAAGCCAACCAAGGACTCCCCTTAGCTTCTGAAATCCAGCCAATCAGGAAGGATTCACTCTGGTAAACACACCTGTGAATGCTACATGTCAACTCACCCCAAAGATCCACCAATCCCTGAACCCCATGCTCCCCCACATCCCTGCCTACATGAGACCAGCAGTCTGCTCTTCTCAGAGAGATGGTGGTAGACCAGTTCTTCACTACACTAAGCAATGCGCTCGGCTTTGTGTTTAAGTTTAGATATTGATAGTCACACCTTCTTTGACTTTTGGATTGTGCTTCAATATTTTATTTTAACTCCAGCAGAATTGTGTCACTAACATTTGGGGGCCACTTTGGGGACCTGTTTCCCCACTCTTCTCCTGGATCATATCTCCACTGCACAAGGACACATGGTACTTATTCCCCAAATGCTCTCAATGTTTGATATGCTCTGAGTAGGACAGACATTTCATAGATACAGAAATCCTAGGACTTGAAGGTCACAGGCTATGTCAGAGGCAAATCCAACAGCCGGGATATATTGGACACACAAGAATAACTACCAATGAGGGCTTTGTGAGAATCAGAAATCATATTCCATCTCCAAGAGGGACGTCCTGGGCACAGCTTTCAATGTTCCTCCATCAGAATGCGTGTGGGTGGGGAGGGTTTTCGCATCTTCAGTTTTTCCACCAATACCGGTCATCTTCATCAAAAGAATACCAACCATCCCCAATTACAATGTGTGGCTTGAGTAGCTGGACCTCCTTCAGTAGCTTCCTTATTTGAGGAGGATATTGCCATTTCCACAGCCTGGTGAGGCAGAAGGGGGACATGTTACTCTGGGAATTTGCTTTTTTTTTTTTTAAGCTTATTTTCAGAGAGACAGAGACATTATGAATGGGGGAAAGGGCTGAGAGAGATGG
Source organism: Herpailurus yagouaroundi (assembly GCF_014898765.1). Classification (NCBI taxonomy): domain Eukaryota; kingdom Metazoa; phylum Chordata; class Mammalia; order Carnivora; family Felidae; genus Herpailurus; species Herpailurus yagouaroundi. Next base: position 2,439,112 of record NW_024412774.1, read on the forward strand.
GGAGAATCCCGAGAACCCACAGCTGTCAGCGCAGACCCTGACATGGGGCTCAAACTCATGAACCCTCAGATCATGACCTGAAGTGAAACCAAGAGTCAGTCACTTAACTGCCTGAGCCATTCAGGCACTCAAGGGAATTTGTTTCTGACCCTTCTTTCTTTAAAGTTCCCCACTTTAGGAAACCCCACTAAGGATTTGAAACCTCTTTTTGTACTCTTGAGGAGAAACAGAAGGTTCCCTATAGAACAAGAGTAAATCCCTACGTGGAAAGGCACTCTTCAGTGTGTTAGATGCTACACTGAGCTTTTAGAGGCATCTGCCCTTTGCCATGATCCTAAGAGTCAGGCATGATTATTCATCCACCCACAAACTCCTTGAGAACCTATTATGAGCCACGTCCTATTATAGGGCTTGGGGACATAGTAATGAACAAAGCAAAGTCCCCACCCTTGTGAAGCTTGTATCTTCTAGGACAGGAGAGAGAAATAGGTGTTCAAATAGATACAGAGCAGCTTCCCCATTTTGCAGATAGGGAAACAGGTTCCTGAAATGTCCATTAGGCAAATATAGGTCTGGCTCTTTTATACTAAGTCCCAAGGTCACAAGCTGAGCTTGTCCAAGCCTACACTACTACTACTTATTTTTTTTCCTTAAGTTTATTTATTTGTTTAATTTTGATTGGAGCATTGAGTCCATTGACGTTTAGAGTGAGTACTGAAAGATATGAATTTATTGCCATTATGTTGCCTGTAGAGTTGGAGTTTCTGGTGGTGTTTTCTGATCCTTTCTAGTCTTTGTTGCTTTTGGTCTTTCACTCTTTCCATCTTTCTCGCTCTCTCTCTCTCTCTCTTTCATCTTTTTTCCCTTCAGAGAGTCCCCCTTAAAATTTCTTGCAAGGCTGGTTTAGTGCTCATGAACTCCTTTAATTTTTGTTTGTCTGGGAAACTTTTAATCTCTCCTTCTATTTTGAATGACAGCCTTTCTGGATAAAGAATTCTTGGCTGCATATTTTTCTGATTCAGCACGTTGAATATATCCTGCCACTCCTTTCTGACCTGCCAAGTTTCTGTGGATAGGTCTGCTGCAAGCCTGATCTGTCTTCCTTGTAGGTCAAGGACTTTTTTTCCCTTGCTGCTTTCACGATTCTTTCCTTGACTGAATATTTTGTGAATTTGACTATGATATGCCTTGTGGATGGTTGGTTTTTGTTCAGTCTAATGGGAGTCCTCTGTGCTTCCTGGATTTTGATGTCTGTGTCTTTCCCCAGGTTAGGAAAGTTTTCTGCTATGATTTGCTCAGATAACCCTTCTACCCCTATTTCTCTCTCTTCCTCTTCTGGGACCCCTATGATTCTGATGTTGTTCCTTTTTAATGAGTAACTGATTTCTCTAATTCTTAAATTGTGCTCTTTTGCCTTAATCTCCATCTTTCTTTCTGCTTCCTTATTCTCCCTAAGTTTGTCCTCTGTTGCTGATTTTCTGTTCTGCCTCATCCATCCTTGCCGCCGTAGCACCCATTCAAGATTGCAGCTCAGTTATAGCATGTATTTCATTCTGACTAGATTTTATCTCCGCAGAAAGGGATTTTAATGTGTTTTCAACACAACTAGTATTCTTATTATTGTGCTTCTAAATTCTGGTTCAGACATCTTGCTTGTATCTGTGTTAAACTCCTGGCTGTCATTTCTTCCTGTTCTTTCTTTTGGTGAATTCCTTCATTTCATCATTTTGAAGAAAGAAAAGGAATTAATAAGGTAAAAAAAGTAAAAACAACACACAAAAAAAATCAAAAAAAGGAGGCTTAGATCCTAGGTGTGTTCTGGTCTGGTTGTTGGAAGGAGCTTGATAGGTTAGAGAACAAAGGGAAAGATAAGAAAATTAAAAAAAAGACAATATTTGAAAATTTGAAAAAATTTATACAATGGGGGGTGCCTGGGTGGCTCAGTTAAGTGTCCAACTTCAGTTCAGATCATGATCGCACAGTTCGTATGTTCGAGCCCCGCATCAGACTCTGTGCTGACAGCTCGGAGTCTGGAGCCTGCTTCTGATTCTGTGACTCCCTCTCTCTCTCTGCCCCTCCCCTGCTCATGCTCATGCTCTGTCTCTCAAAAATAAATGTGAAAAAAAAATTAAAAAAAATTTATACAATGAAAGAGGATAAAATAAAATGATGGAAGTAAAAAAATAGAATTTGAAAAATTTTACAAAAAAGTAAAAATATAGTAGAAAAAAGTTAAAGAAAAACTATTTTTAATAGAAATGGAAAATAAAAATAAATTTTTTCTCTTTCTGTATTGAAGAATAAGAAAAAAAATTGAATAGATGGACCAGCAAACAGACTGAAATACGATTGAAATTACATTGGTTTCCCCTAGACGTTGAACTCTGAAGCACTTTGTAGTCCATAAACTAAGCAGGTGGAGAGACTAGTGTTCCTGAAGAGCGCGGTTGGCAGTTGGGTGGGGCTTAGTGTAACAGCTCGGTTCTCCACTAGATGGCGCTGCTTAGCTTACTGGGGTGGATGTTGTGGCGCACGTAGGCATGTGCGCGCATGCGCGGGAGGGGCGAAAATGGCGTCACCCAGGTAGCGGGTCTCTAGTATGGGAGGTCTGTTCTCTCCGGCCAGCAATCGCGCACTCATCCTCTGTGTCCGGCTTCCGTCCACCCCCCGCTTCCACACTGTCCGTGAGCAAGCTGTCAGGTTGCCAGGCAGCTCCTCCCTCCTGAATTTTATCTCAGACGCGGCAGTTTCCCGCCGGTCACTTCTGAGGGACTGCGGCTTTGTCCCCGCTCAGACCTTCTGCGGGAGGGTCTCACGAGCAATGGCTGGTGCTCGCCGCCGCCAGGAACGTTCTCGAGACCGTGCTGCTGCCGATGCCCAGAGACCGCGGCCGGGTGCCAGCCCGCCCCAGAAAAAGTTTACGCGGGCGTGTAGCAGCAGCATTTCGGGGATTCTGGAAAATCACAACTCACATCTGGCGCCAGGCTTCACCCCCCCAACGGCCCTGTTCCAGCACCAGCGAATGTGGTTGTTCTCCAGGATCCGCTGGGACCTTTGCCGGTGGGGATTCCTCCCAGAAGGGGAACCGCCTCCCGTGTGGCCCGAGGTCCTCACTCTGCTCCTGGGGATTCGCCCCTCCCATCAGAGCTCCACCAGGTATGCAGCTGCGGAGCTTTGGACTCTGCGCTCCCCCTATTTACAGAGTTTCATGGAATTTAAACCCTCTCCTTCTCCTTTCTCCCTTTTTTGTTCAGTCCCTTGCATACACTTTCTTTTCTCTCCAGCCGCTTTCGGGCGTTGGGGGTGGAGGGATGCTTCCTGTACTCTCCCCCGACTCCGTCCTCTCTCTACAAGCACAAACAGCTCCCTTCCCTCTGTGACTCTCTCCCCCAGTTCAGCTCTCCACGCCGCGTACCTGTTGAATTCTGTGGTTCAGGCTGTGCAGATTGTTGTGTTAATCCTCAGATCAGTTTTCTAGGTGTGCAGGATGGTTGATCTGGCTGTATTTCAGGGTTGCACAAAAACCTTCCATGCTGTTCCGCCATCTTGGCCCCCTCCAAGGCTACACTGCTTCTTGAGTAACTGATACAAGTATGCTCTTTTCCAACCCAGTCTTCAGCCTTTTCTGCTCATTTGCTGAAAAGATCCCTATAACAGTTCCTGGCCACGTGGAGATTTCCAAATCCACTCAGCCAAGCCTCTCAATCTTCCCCCTCAGATCCCACACGATAAGCCTTGTGTTCTTTCTGGTTACACCCATATGCCAACACGTGACCCCTGCATAAACCCAGCCGCTGCAATCTGGGCCATTACAGGAACCGACAGGTTCTCAGTTGGGCAGTTTTCTATCGATATAAATATAGGACAACCAGCCTCAATGGGTTGTCCATCTTAACTGTTTTTCAGTGTACATTTCAGTGGCATTAACTACACCCACAACTGTTGTGCAGCCATCCCCACATGTAGCTTCGTAACCTTTCATCTTCCCCAGCTACAACCCCATGCCCGTTAAACACCAACTTCCCATTCGTCTCCCCCAGCCTCTGGCACCACCCCCGACTTTTTGTCTCTATGGATTTGACTCCTCTCGGGACCTCACTTAAGTAGAATCACGCAGTGTTTGCCTTTTTTGCATCTGACTTATTTCATTTAGCACAATGTCCTTAAGGTTCATCCATGTGGTAATGTGTGTCACAATTTCCTTACACTTTAATGCTGAATTTTATTCCATTGTGTGGCTATACCACAGTTCATTTACTCATTCACCTGTCAACGGATGCCTGGGTTGCTTCTACCCTTTGACTGTTGTGAATAATGCTGCTATAAATGCGGGTGTACAAATAATTCTTCTAGATCCTGGTTTCAATTCTTTTGGATATGTACCCAGAGCTATAATTGTTGGCTCGTCTAGCAATTATATTGTTAGGTTTTTAAGGATAAACATCTTATTTATATGTTGTCTCTCCACTGTTTCTAAACCCATCCAAAAGTAAGTCCTGTGAAATCAGGCACCTTGCCTCTATGTCTGTGTCCCTGTATCCCCAGCACAGTGCCTGGAACACAGTGGGCACTTAGTGGTTGAATAAATACTTGGTTTCTGAGCCACAATCTCAACTTCTGGGGTAAAGTGTTTGTCCACCAACTAGCATGCCTGTAGTACAAGGAGGTTTGTATCTCAGAAGACAATGCCAGGGACTTACCCAATTATTTGTAGATTAGATGTGGGTTGTGCAAAGGCTGGACATAACTTCATCATTCCTGCAGGGCTGAAATTGTTCCGCATCAGATTGAGGCTGGTCAGGCGCGGGCTGCAGAGGAGGGCCGAAGCGAGTGCCTCACAGCAGTCTGAAGTCAGTCCACATGCCTCCAACCTGCAGAGCCAACATGCCAAGAAATGCCTCCAAAGATTAGTGACTGATCCTTCAACCCATCTGACTTTCACATCAATGTTTAAAACTGAGTTGTAGGCACTACCTATAGAAGTTTGTGGTTCAGCAGTTCTGGGCAGGAACCTGAACATTTGCTTAGTTTTTTTAAATTTTAATTTTGTATTTTAAGGAGAGAGAGCAGGGGAGAGGGGCAGATGGATGGAGAGGGAGGGAGGGAGGGAGGGAGGGAGGGAGGGAGGGAGAGAGAGAGAGAGAGAGAATATGAATGGATCTCAAGCAGGCTCCATGGAGCCCAAAGTGGGACTTGATCCCACAACCCTGGGATCATGACCTGAGCCAAAATCAAGAGTCAGATGCTCAACCAACTGAGCCACCCAAGGCCCCCCACCCTGCCCCAATGTTTGCATTTCTAATGAGTTCCCAGGTGATGATGCTGCCATTGCTGCTGGTTCTGGTGGTAAGAATCACTGAGTGACTTAATTATAGTTGTGGAAAGAATGAAAGATAAAGGTTGAGAGCATCTGTCACCAGGGAACAAAACAAGACACATGGAGAAAGACTTGCTGAGGAACTAACATTTCATGTGAGACTCAAGAGACAAGAAGTAAGCCCAGTGAATGGGGGCAGGAAGCAGCAACAGAGCTTAGGACACTGTACAGCCCTTGTGGAAGGAAGGGGTGGGACATGTCTGAGACATGGAGAGTCGACCAGATGGCCAGAGGGGAGCCAGAGGCAGTGGCGTGAGAGGAGGCTGGACATTTTAGGTCATGTTAAGGATTTAGGATTTTATCCTAAGAGCAGTGGAGAGCCAAATGGCATTGTTGGATGTAAATAGGGTATGGTGGCCATGTTCTCACATGTTGGAGATGCATATTGAGGTATTTAGAGGTACAATGACAAACCCTGTAACTCGCCAGAGCAAAATATTGATGATTGTTTAAATTGGATGGTGAGCATACAGTTTGTCATGTCCCAATCATTCTAGGTTTGTTTGCTGTGTTTGGGAATTTTTTGTGATAAAGTAAAAAGTCTGTGGCATGGAGCTCAAGTAGTTTAGTTAGATGGTGAGGTGGGATTGAATAAGGCTTATTATTGGTTTTGCTTCTGAAATTATATCTAAGCATTTATGAAAACAGAAAATCTCTAGTGGGGTGTCTGTGGAAGGAGACAAGAGCAGGTAATTCTATGATAGCATAAGGCACTTCGTAGATGCTTCTTGGATTCCCAGTGTGAGCAAAGTTAGCTTCTGATAGAGGTAGGGATTCCTCCTTTACTGTTTAGAAAGAAGGGAATGTGGGTGCAGATATTAACTGCTTTCATGGTGGAGAGTCTAGGCTTTCCTATGAAGTAGCTTTATGTTGATTTGAAGGGGGTGATGTCATCTCTTAAGCACCGGGAAGAACAAAGCAAATTCAAGCGGAATCAAGAGAGAACACCGTCTTTGTTCAAGCAACTTCAGGCTCAGGTCCCCATTTCTCTTCACCCAGCCCTCAAACAGGTGGCCCCAGGAGCTCACCCAAGCCTCCTCAGAGAAGCCTTCTTGTGTTTTAGTCCCTCGCACAGCTCTACGATGCCACGATCACCCAGGGCGTTGGCGGCAAGATCCAGGCTCTTCAGGTATTTGCTCCTTGAGATCACCTGGGACAGATTCTTGCAGCAGGTGGCAGTGAGATGACACTTAACCAGTCTGCAAGAAGACAGTCCGTGTAATTTGAGGAGAGAGTGCTTCAAGGGGATGATGCCCAGAAACATCAGTGGGGCGTTTCCTTTACTCTTTCCTAACTGGTAACCTTTCTGTTCATCCCTGGTAATGTTTTAGACTGTGCAAAATCCACTAGCTCATGTGCAGAGGGATGATAGTGGCAGGTGGGGAAAGTATGTGATGTGGAGGTATCTTTGGGAAAAAGAAACAAGCACATCAGATCTTGCTTCCCACTTGGAGATGGGTAAAGATTCTCCCTGGTGGATGAGAAGAAAGAGACAGAAAAAAAAAACAAACACAAGAGAGAAGTTGGTAGAGTCCGTGACAAAGGACAGAGCCCTGAGGGAGCGAGAAAAGATGACAGAGGACAGAAGCTACTGAAATGCGAGTTAGGTTTGGGGTCTGAAAGGAGAGGCGTCTTGTGCTTCTCTTCCCAGTAGGAATGATGAAGGTGGGAGTCGAGAGAGCCCCTGCAGTAAGGACCGGCTGACTCATCTGAGTAGAAATGATGGGAACAGCTTCACTGTCTCCTATTTTCATTTTAAAATGAACGATCCCATCGGGGATGAGAGAGTCCTTCTTCATGAGGCATTCACACCAAGAATGAGCAAGAACACAGTTGTTAGGGCTCACACCTGCAGATCAGGTGGGAATGACCAAGTCTTGGATGCCAACATGGATAAATGATGAGGTGAGGACCAGATAACCCCCCAGCACATAAATGTAATCCCAAAGAGATGTCATCTCCAATTGATTAAGCTTTAGTTTCTACTCCATACAAAAGTAGGGCTTGATATGCCAATTTCATGAAAACAAACATAAGAATTAATGCTTGGTGGGGGGGGGGGACTCTGATTTGTGGGCTATGATCTGTATCCAGTTCCTCTCTATTATGTATTATTGGAGAGGAAGAGGTCTTAAAATGGTCTTTTTGGTTCATTAATTCTATTTTTGTAATTGAAGAGAAGGTGCTACTAGTTACACAAAGATTTGCAAGGTACGTATGACTAAAACATTGGCCATAAGCTCAGTGTCTAGCTTTAGGGGATTTTTTTTTAAAGGTATCATGCATCCTTAAATGGAATACTTAGTTACTACTATGGTCTGCAGATCCCTGGGGGACAGAATGTGAGACCAAAGGCAAGATTTTGGCTCCTTGGGAGTTCTGGTTTCCCCTGGGAATGATTGGTAGGGGAGCTACATGAGACTTCACATGCAAAATATATAGAGCCCTGTGCCTGCCACGTGGGCAAGAAAGCCTCCAGTGGTAACTGCTGGGATCCTTTCTTTGTAACACTAAATGCTATTTATGCATCTGGGAGGAATTTGCCAAAGGAGTAACAGCGCTTACTGCTTGGTTATGAATTGGGGATTTATTTCCTCTCATTGAGACCTTTTAACTTTCCTGTAGTCTGTTTAAGGATGGAATACTCTTATTAAATAGAAACATTCCAGTAAAAGGGAGTGAAAAGGTATCGAGAGAGAGAGAGCCCCTCCGTTTTCACCCTACATACAGAATGAACAGCAGGAGAGTAACTTAGGACACAAAGAGGTCCTCTGAGAAGTGAACAGGTTTTAGAAACCAAGGGCAACCTAAGCTGCAAAGATCCTGTCTTGGGGCTTCTGTTTGGACTCATCTCTCTGTCCTTCCCACACTCACTGTAGTGTACCCCAGAACACATGAGCATCTGGTTGACCCCAGAACTGATTTTTGGTACCAGTCTTCCTGCTCACATCTCTTGACTTTCTAGGAACCCCAGGCCCCAATATGGTAGAGTTGGCCCCGAACAGCCATTGAAACTTACTCCAGGTCCTGGAGGTGACAAGATGGCTCCATCATGACCTCACACAGAAGGTTCATCCCGTCATCTTCCAAGGGGTTCATGCTGAGGCTCAGGTGTGTCAGATGTCTGTTGCCCATAAGTGCAAATGCAAGAAAGCCACAGCCAGCGACATCCAGGTTACATTCTTTTAGTCTGCAGGGAACACACAAGGGAGAGAGGAAGGCGTACTCAGGACTTGGCGTAACCTTGGGGAAGCAACTTCTGTTGGCCCCAGTTTATTCCTGCTTTGGGAGGGGGATATTTATGGGGGTACTTAAGAACGTTTCAGCTTGCTCTGTAAAACAGTATGGAGGTTCCTTGGAAAGTTAAAAATAGGACTACCCTACAACCCAGAAATTGTACCTCTGGGTATTTACCCAAAGGATACAAAAATACAGATTTGAAGGGGCACACACCCCCCAATGTTTATAGCAGCTCTATCAACAATAGACAAACTACAGAAAGGGCCCAAATGTCCATTGACTAATGAATGGATAAAGAAGATGTGGTATATACATACAATGGAATATTACTCAGCCACCAAAAGGATGAAATCTTGCCATTTGTAACAACGTGGATGGAACAACGTATTATGCTAAGTGAAATAAGTCAGTCAGAGAAAGACAAATTCATATAATCTCACTCATATGTGGAATTTAGGAAACAAAACAGATAAACATATGGGAAGGGGACAAAAGGGAAATAAACCACAAAAGACTAACGATAGCCAAGAAACTGAGGGTTGATGGAGGGGTATTGGTTGGGGGGATGGGCTAGATGGGTGTGATGGGGATTAAAGAGGGCACTTGTGATGAGCCCTGGGTGTTGTATGTAAGTGATGAATCACTGAATTCTGTTGCTGAAAACAAAATTATGCTGCATGTTAAGGGACTAGAATTTAAGTAAAAGCTTGATGCCCGGTATGATGCACGTTCCGGATGCCGTTCAAGACCCCCTGTTTTTAATTTTCCTTCACACTCAATGTGTTAGTTTCCTATTGCTGTTATAACAAATCAGCACAGTCTTAGTGGCTCGAAACACATATTTATGATCATGTGGTTCTGGAGTTCAGAGTCTCACTGGAGCAAAACTCAAGGTGTCCGCAGAGCTGTGTGCCTTCTGGAGGCTCGAGGGGATAATCTTTGCCTCTTGCCTTTTCTAACCTCTATAGGCTGCCCGCATTCTTTACTCCCAGTCTCCAGTCAGCAGTTATATCCTCTGGCCTTTGTTACCACATCTTTTCTCCTCTTCTCTCTTATAAAATCCCCTTTGAGGGGCACCTGGGTGGCTTAGTCAGTTGAGCATCTGACTTCAGCTTGGGTCATGATCTCGCGGTTCGTGGGTTCTAGCCCTGCGTCGGGCTCTGTGTTGACAGCTCAGAGCCTAGATCCTGCTTTGGATTCTGTGTCTCCCTCTCTCTCTGCCCACCCCCGCCCCCGACACTTGTGCTCTGTCTCTGTCTCTCAAAAATAAATAAATGTAAAAAAAATTTTTTTAAAAAACCTCTTTGATAATATTAGGGCTGCACAGAGAGTCCTAGACCATTCCCCATCTCGAGATCCTTAACTTAATTGCACCTGCAAAGTCCCTCTTGCCATGTGAGTTTATGTATTTACAGGGGTTAGGACACGAACATCTGGGGGGGAGGGGCACTATTCTGTCTACTATACTCAATATCCCATCACTACTTAGAACTCACTCTAAGAGACATGAACATTAAAGTTATATTCTTTAACAGAATTTATGGCTACAGGTACACCATCAGCCTAGATCAGTTTTTTGCTTTTACAGAGTTATTGGTGAACTGATTGGTCAATGGGGTGAGATGGCGTAAAGCAAAATGGCCCCAGCAAGGCAAACTGATGGTGTGGAACAGGTGTAACAAAACTCTTTCGTTCTCACTACCACACCAAAGATGGAGGCTAGAAGAGGAATTTGGCAACACGGGGTGGCAGTTTTTAAAGCAGTTACTGAGACATCTTCTTGTAACCCAGCTAGAGTACACAGCATCCCCTGACTGTGTGCGGGTCCCTCCCTGGAGCCGAGGAACGCTGCCTCTGTGGCTCTCAACCCTGTGCCACCATTACCATCGTCTAAACATCTCTCTTATCCAGCTCTCCCTACCAGAATCTAAGCTCTGTGAACCTAGAGAGCACATTTATCATCTCTGCATCTCTAGCAACTAAGAGAGTTTATGAATGTGGCCGATCCTCATTATTCTTGGATTCTGTGTTTGCAAATTGGCCAGCTCAAAGTTATTTGCTACCCTGAAAATCCCTAAGCACGGTGCTCACGGTCCTTCACGGACACGCGTGCACGTGCAGAGAAAGTTTTGAGCTGCCCAAGGCACCCGCTCCCAGCTGAGGCTGAACTCATTTCAAATTCATCGTAAACAAGTATCCTTTTCACTCAGTGCCACGTTTTTTCATGTTTTTGTGGCTTTTGTTGTTTAAAATGCAGTGATAATGTCTAGTGCTGAAGTGCTGCCCACTGTGTCCACGCACAAGAAGGCTGTGCTTCTGAGTGGAGAAAATTGCTTCCTCCAGGCATGAGTTATGGCCCGGTTGGCCCTGAGCTCAATGCTAACGAATCAACAATATGCATTAAATAAGGGGCCTTTAAACAGAAACGCACAAAGCAAGGTTAGGCACTGATTGATTGGTAGAGGAAAATGTGACCGGAGGCACCCAGGAACCTAACCCCATGTTTCCCATGGGAGCAACGGTTCCGTGTTTATGGTGACTTTACAGAACGTGACTGTGGTAACAGTAAGGAGACTTGCCTGCCTTTGGGTGAATGATGATTTCCCACTGAAAGAAGACAGAGGCAGAAATGGAATGTTCCACGGAAGGAGAAATTGGGGTGCGGAACAGGACGCAGCCCTTATGAGTTCCTTTCATCATGACAACAGTGTTCCCCTCCGCTTTGTGTTTGGCAGGTGATACATGCTGTTTGTAATAAGACAGTGCACCTCCCAGGGAAGGGAGTCGGACTCACATCAGCCTCTGTAGCCCACAGTTGGGGGATTTCATGGCTCGACACAACAGATTCAGGCCTGCGCTCCCCAGGCTGTTGCTGGACAGGCACAGGTGTGTCAAACTCTGGCTGCTGGTGAGGCCCGAGGCCAGGTCCTGGCAGTCGGCAGCGGTGAGGCCACAGTTCCCCAGTCTGCAAGGAGAGAGCCCCCCAGAAGGGAATGGTGAGGTTGTTCTTCAAGTTCCATCCCTCCCTCCCTGGCAAGGAGGGGAAGGAGAGGTCACCCCCGCGGCTGGCATGCCCCTGCCACTATAGGGCGACATCACACCGTGTCTGCATTTAACTTGCAAAGTCAACGCCACTTCAATGATGTGGGTGACTAGATCTGCCTGAGCCCCAACGGGAGACACACGGGCGATGCCAACCGCTCTCCGTGCAGTTGTTTTGCTCCTCGCACGTACTGCGGTGGGAGGCGTTGCTGGGTTAGTGACCTTCCTGTTTGGAAGCTGACCTTCCTGTCCCATTGGTTTCTCAAAGCTTCACAGGCAGGAGTACTTGCAGAGAAGAGTTTAACGGTGCTTTGGCAGGGGCTCGTGATGAAGTTAGATGAGTTAACCCCTGTAAGGTGCTCAGAGCTGTGCATACAGCAAGCACTGCCTCCATATTGTTGACAGTGATTTATTTCGATGAAGAAATGCTATGTGGGTTGGATCAGAAGGGGGTCAGAATTTGTAAGCCTGAACTATGCCACTTTGGCATAAGGATGATCTTGAACTGAGAGCATCTGAGAAAAAGCAGAGACAGGAAGAGCTCTCTGCTCTCCCTCACCTGCCTAAAAACAGGGCACGAGTCTCCCTTGTGCATGCGTCCCTCCTCTTCGATTCCAGAAAGAGAAGGACACTTGTCACCAAAGATGGGCATGACATTGAGGTGACTTATCGTATAAACTTTATCTACCATTAGGTACCCCCATATACTTCTTAGTCACCTACCCACAATTTATCAGTTCCTAGAAGCTCCATACCCCTTTTATCTAGTTACTCCTCCACTATTTATCATATGTTGTTATAATGATATATAAGCTCAAGTCTGCCCGCTCCTTTGGGTTCCTCACATCTTTTCTGTGAAGCCCCCAGGCACATTAAAAAAGAAGTACCAGGGCGCCTGGGTGGCGCAGTCGGTTAAGCGTCCGACTTCAGCCAGGTCACGATCTCGCGCTCCGTGAGTTCGAGCCCGGCGTCGGGCTCCGGGCTGATGGCTCAGAGCCTGGAGCCTGTTTCCGATTCTGTGTCTCCCTCTCTCTCTGCCCCTCCCCCGTTCATGCTCTGTCTCTCTCTGTCCCAAAAATAAAACAAAATGTTGAAAAAAAAATTAAAAAAAAAAAATAAAAATGAAGTACCACCAATAAAACTGGTCGGTACTTTCCCCTGTCAATCATCAGTTTAATTTGCAGGCCTCAGACATCGCACCCAAGAGGACAGAGGTAAAGTTTTTTTCCCCCTCCCTTACAGACCGAGGAAGAGAAGACGTGTTGGCTTCTCATGTGATTCTCTGCCCCCCCCCCCCCCCCGCCCCGAATCCCACTCAGGACTTTGAAGGGTAGTTTGTGCCACTTAGTTTTCCTTTTTTGGTACGACTTTAGCCACCAAACTCCCCATGAAAGAGGGAGGTTATTGCCACGGCAGGCTTTGAGAGTGGTGAGGGAAACAACTTTGCCCAGATGGTAGGTCATCGAGGGGGAAATTTCCAAATAATAGATTAGTCCCTTAGGTATCCAACCAGAGCTCATGTTCTGGCTTTGCCTTTTATTCCCTCCGTGACCTTAGACAAGAGATTTCCCTCCTTCTGGATTCTCTTTTCCTTATCAGCAAACGGGATGAAAATAATTCCTCCCTGGCAGTTGTTTGTGAAGATGGCATTAGTGAGAAGAGAACATGCAGCACAGAGGCTGGTGCTCAAAGACACCGTAGGTGGTGGCTCCAGCCACAAGCCTAACACTCTCCAGGATTTCGGCATGGGTGAAACTTGGCAGTAGGTAACACAGCATTGCTAACTCTAAGCTGGACGCTGCATGTTAGTTCCCCAGAACTTACTTGTCTTCAACCAACCTCTCCCCATTGGTCCCCAACCAGCAGCCCCTGGCAACCACCGTTCCACCCGCTGGTTCTATGAGCTTGGCCTCTCCCCTAGACTTTCATATTGGTTCAGAGTTTAGTGGCGAAGGCACGGATGTTATTTACTGGGTGTTTTTTTTTTGTTTTTTTGTTTTTTTATCTTCAGTATTGGGGCACTCCCATGGGGTCACAACTGCCATTCCAACCCTTGGCTTAGGCATCAGCTAATTCCTTCCCCATCGCTTGGACCGTCTCAGTTAAGAGGAAATAGCCCGGGTGAAAAGAAGTTCAACTCACATCAGCTTCTGCAGGGTGCACTGTGAGGCAATCAGGGCATGACAGAGGGGCTTTATGCCCTGGTCTGTCATCTTATTTCCTACGAGGCTCAGAGATTTTAGGCTGATGGACGTAAGAAGGATTTGGGAGATCACCATGCAACAGGTGGGGGTTAGTCCACAGTGATCCAACCTGCAGAAACAGGCAACAGGAAACACAGTCTCGTCTCTGCCCATAAAGCAACCCGTTGTTTCCCTGCATGCCAGCCACGCTGGCCTTTTTGCTGATTTTTGGACACTGTTTGCTCCAGACTCAGGGTCTGAGCATTTGCTATTTTTTCTGCTTGCAACATCCCCCCACCCCCACCTCCAACCCCACGTCTTTATGTGGTTCAGTTTTTCCATTCGGGTCTCTTGAATGTCACCTCTTCTGAGTAAGCCAGTCTCCCAGCCTTACTTACCTGTGCCTGCCCCACCCCACCCAACCTGGCCGCCCCTCTCTCCAGCATTATTTTATGCAGATGATCGCCAGCCGATGTTTTATATATTTGCACTTAAAAAAAAGTTGAAATACATCTGACACGTAACATTGTGTAAGTTTAAGGCATAAACATGCTGATAAACATATACTGCAGTAGGATTGCCATTGTAAGCATTAGTGAGCACCATCATTTCTTTTTTGGGGGTGGGAATGATTCACATCTAGTATCTTCACAGTTTTGATGTTTACAATACAATCTTGCTGTCTATGATTATTACACTTTGCGTTAGGTCTATAGGACCTATTTGTGTACAGGTTTGCAAGTTTGCTCCCTCAGCATCTCATAAGCATCCAAGTAGCGGTGTCTTTTGACCAAGTTAATCTAATCCACAAAACACACGCCCAGGATTTACAAAACTGTGGTACCAGCCCCCAAACTGGAAATGAACAGAACGTCCCCGGATAGTTGAATGGTTACCTAACTGTTCTGTACCGTGCTACCAGATAGGAAGTACTCAGCACTAAAAAGGAACCAGCATGGATGGTGGATCGGGAAGAATTGGCTGATTGAAAACAGTCCAGTCACAGGGCAGTGACGTACTGTACGATTACGGATGGTGTGGTTGGAAAAGGGATCGGGGTTGATGGCACTAGTGGATCTTGGGTACGGCGTGGTTTTACAAATCTGCACGTTTCACAAACTGACACAAAACGACATACACACGTTGGTCAGTGTGTCAGCATCCCTGGGTTTGATATCACACTGTTAGTTATGGAAGACACAACAATGAGAGAAATTGCCTCCAGGGTTCCTGTCGTCTAATTAATTTTTTAAAAGTTTATTTATTTATTTTGAGGGAGACGGACACAGTGCACAAGCAGGGGAGGGGCAGAGAGAGGGAGACAAAGAATCCCAAGCAGGTTCCGCACTGTCAGCGTAGGGTCTGACTTGGGGCTTGGCCTCAACAATCACAAGATCATGACCTGAGCTCAAGTTGAGCGCTCAACCAACCGAGTCATCCAGTTGCCCCAAATTGGATTATCTTTATGAAGCACTGAAAGTTACCTTTTTATTGTGGGGAAATATGCCTCACAAAGTTTGTACAGGTGTGTGGCATTAAGTACATCCATGGTGCTACACAAGCATCCACACCATCCACCTCCAGATCGTGCAGTCTTCCTACTAGTTTTGCAACTTGCTGTGAACAATTATTAAAAAAAAACAAAACAAAACAGCAGGGGCACCCGGATGGCTGTCAGTTCAGCGAACGACTCTTGGTTTCGGTTCAGGTCATGATCTCATGATTTGTGACATCGAGCCCCACGGTGGGCTCTGTGCTAATGGCATGGAGCCTCCTTGGGATATTCTCTCTCTCTCTCTCCCTCCCTCCCTCTCTCTCTCTCTCTCTCCCTCTCCCTGCCCCTCCCCTGCTCACACTGTCTCTCTCAAAATAAATAAACATTAAAAAAAAAATAAAAGGCAAAGACAACACTGGCAAAACCAAAATCAAAAAAGCAAAAGCCATCCCCAGAACTTACCTCAAAGACTCCAGCAAACAGTTTGGGTGTCTTAACGCTTTGCACGCCATCATGAGATCTTCTTCCCTCAGGTGGGTGCTTTCCAAGCTCAGGTATTTAATATTACGGTTGGAAATGAGAGTCATCCAGAGATGACGAAGACCAAGGGTAACCTGTGCACCTTTAAATCTACCGAAGAGAGAAAAGAAAACGATGCATCAGACATAGGGGACAGTTGTACCTCAATTTTCCCTTGTTCCTCTTCTTGTATTACAACTCTCTTATCTCTCACTATTTGCATTATTTTTTTAATGTTTATTTTTGAAGAGAGAGACAGAGCGTGAGCAGGGGAGGGGCAGAGAGAGAGGGAGACAGAGAATCGGAAGCAGGCTCCAGGCTCCAAGCTGTCAGCACAGAGCCTGACGTGGGGCTCGAACTCACGGACCACGGGATCATGACCTGAGCCGGAGTCGGACGCTCAACCAACTGAGCCAGCCGAGTGCTCCTAATTTTAAAGATAAAAAAAAATTTAATCTCTCCACCCCATGTGGGGCGTAAATCCATAACCCTGAGATTAAGAGTCACACACTCCACTGACTGAGCCAGCCAGGTGCCCCTAATTTATTCAATTTTAAAGCAACAAATACTTGAGCGCCTGGGTAGCTCAGTTGGTTAGGTGACCGACTTTGGCTCAGGTCATGATCTTGAGGTTTGTGAGTTTGAGCCCTGCATCGGTCTCTGTGCTGACAGCTCAGAGCCTGGAGCCTGCTTCAGATTCTGTGTCTCCCCCTCTGTCTACCCCTCCCCTGCTCATGCTCTGTGTCTCTCTGTCTCTCAATAATAAATAAGCGTTAAACATTTTTTTAAAGCAACAAATACTTGAACATCTGTGACGCCGCAGGCACTGGACACAGTATTAAATGATGCTAATATTGCACGTTCTCACGGAGCTTAATCTCGTGGGGGGACACTCAGTGAAGAGCTGAACAAGACAGCTATGCTGAAGAATGAAATTCAGGACGGTCCATTGAGAACAGAGCTACAGGGGCACCTGGCTGACTCAGTAGCCGGGAACACGTGACTCTTGATCTTGGGGTTGTGCGTTGAAGGCCCACGCTGAGTGTAGAGGGCACTTAAAAATAAAATCTTAAAAAAAAAAAACAGAACTGCAAACAGATATGATCAAGTTCAAGCTGAACAGAGAAGTCCTATGTCGCGAAAAGGAGTCTAAGGTGATAACTGTTTGGTTTTTAAAAAAAGTCATTTGCCAATATATGCATATAGTTGCATGGAAAGTTCAGGAGATGTGAAAGTAGTTAATTAGAGAAGTAGGAGAGGTGGCAAAGGATTTACCTAAGACCCTTGTAGTGCCCGAATCTCATTACCATTTCGATGTATTCCTGCTAAATTACAGATATGGTGACGACAGGAACTCTAGGACATCACGGGCAAGAGCAGAGAGCAGGGACTGCTTAGCAGGAAGGGGTGTCCAGGGGAAATGCTAAGATAAAGCTGGCAGAGGAGTTTGGCATAGGACGGAGGTGAACAGGGCACTGTCAGTACTCTGGCATCGCCTGCCTCCCTGGCACAGCCCAGCTTAAGGAAACTACTTAGGGAGGAGATAGAGGCAACAAGGGGAAAATGTTTGTGTGGAGAAGTTGACTTGCTCCGGTCTGGGGGGTCACCTGTGCTTTGCTTGGAGGGAAGAGTCTGGAATAGACTCTGTCCACAGTAGAACTAGCATTGTTGTCTCGTGCTCCAGGTGCTTGGTGAGCACCCTGGGCTCTACCACAGACCCAGGAACCTACAAGCTGTTCAAATATTTGTTACCTTATTAACAAACGTAAAAGCATTAAGAACTGATGGAAAGCCTCTCTGATCTTCCTCTACCCACTTGCCTGAAATGAGCTCCCCTCACCTTTGCCCCTAGTAACCAACTCCTATTCATCCTTCAATACCCAGGCTGAGTGAATCTGCCTGACAGGGTCTCTAGTTACTCCCCCCTTGTGTGCTTCTGGTGACCCGGTTCCTGTAACTTCTGCAGGACTTATCCTCTGTGATTACATTCTTAGATTGGTCTTTTCTCATAGGTGGGAGAGGAGAGCTGTGACACAGCCACGCCAAGGGGCATGAACCCTTACATCAGATTCTGTATTTTACAGGTTGGCTGCCTCAGCGTGGCACAGAGGGTCTTCATGGCCCCTTCACTCAGGATGCTGCCACTCAGGTCGAGCTGCTGCAGGCTTGGGTGGGTGCTGAGCACGAAGCAGAGGTCTCCCCACCACTCATCAGCAAGGCGCCTCGCCGGCTTCCTACGTTGGAAAAGGAAAGAAACATTTGCTTCCACGGGATGGAGTTTAGCACGAGCAGGTGTCACAACAGGGTCAGAAGAGACCCGTCCATCACGGTAAGACTCGGATGGCTTCTGAGGGTCTGAGGCCCATTTAGCGTTGTCGCCTTGTGCTTTGCGTGAGTGCTCTCCTACCCACCCTGCTTCCGGAACATTCTGACACCCCAGGGGGGTGTGCGGAGGGGACCTGGAGCCACCAGCTCTATAGTCAGATGTACCCTTAGATCCCAACTCCCCCTGGAACGGGAAAAGGTGCGGTTCACAAGGATGTTCCTCAGAAAGTTAGAAGCAGAACTACTCAATGCTCCAGGAGGCCCACTTACACACAGGAATTGAAGGCAGCACCCTGAAGAGGGATTTGTGCTATCTTCACAGCAGCCGAGATACGGAAACGGCCTAAATGTCTGCTGACAGATGAACGGATTAGGAAAATGTGACACACCCACACGCACGCACGCATACCAGGGAATATTACTCAGCTTTAAAAACAGGAAATCCAGGGGCGCCTGGGTGGCTCAGTCGGTTAAGCGCCCGACTTTGGCTCAGGTCATGATCTCACGGTCCGTGAGTTTGAGCCCCACGTCGGGCTCTGTGCTGACCGCTCAGGGCCTGGAGCCTGCTTCTGATTCTGTGTCTCCCTCTCTCTCTGTTCCTCCCCTGCTTCCACTCTGTGTGTGTCTCTCTCTCTCTTTCTCAAAAGTAAATAACAAACATTAATAATAATAATAAGAAAATGGCACAAGTGAAGGACTCACCCTTGGGGGCTCAGGGGCTGTGCCTCAGTGAACTCATCCTTTGAGAGGCTCTCCTGCACATCCATCCGAATTTTCCGCAAATACTGGCAATGCCGGAGGCAGAAGGAGGACACCAGGACATCCATTCTCCGGTTCATTGGAAGCCACACTTCTTGGAAGCTGTTCAATGCCAAGCAAACAAAGTCTTCATCTTGAGTCTCAAAAAGACAGTAGAAGGAGTCCAGGAAGTCCAGAGGGGAGGGGGTGCTGGGCTGCTGACCCAGCAGGGAGATCCAGCCCAGAAGCCCCTGCCTCACCACCAGGGGGACTGGACATCCAAGCAGGACTTCCAGGGTCCCCATCACCTCTTTGCTCATGAGGCCAAACAAGAAACGCTTCATCTGGAGCAAGTGAGCATTGGAGCTGATTTGTCTGAGCTCCATCAAGCTCCTTATGTTCTCCATGAACACGGGGTAGGGATCCCACTCCATTTCCAGTCCTTCTAGAACGTAGTGCAGGGCAGCACAGAACTCCTGGATGCTGGGGTGCAGGAACGTGTAGCACCTTTCGTGGCCATGGTCTCGGAGGAGGACATTCATGTGAAACAGAGCAGAGAGCTCGGACTCCCTGAGTCCGTGAACACTCAGGTCATCTCCGTAAAACACAAACTTCATGTTCCACACTCCCTGCACCGCCATGCGGCACAGGCTCTTCAAGGTGGCTCTCTCTTCCCGGCTGAGACAGCGCTGGGATGGGTCTCGGGGAGTGAGATGATGGAACAGAAAGGTGGTGTACAAGCCCGTGAGGGTCTGGCAGGAAGGAGGAAGGCTCTTTCCCGATGCCTCATGCAGATTCAGAGCCTCGCTGGTGAGCCACCCCAAGATGGGGACCTGGCACTCGTTAAACAGCGGGTGGTTGTCCACCACTGAGTTCAAGACTTTCGTCTCCTGATGCTCATTCTTCATGTGCTTAAGGAGCAACTGAACCCTTTTCTCCACGGAGATGCCCCTGACTAACAGGTAACGGGGTGACAGGACCATGGATTTGAGCTTTTCTATGCCCGTGTCTCTGACGGTGATCATCAGGGAGGCCTCAGGGAGCAGGACTTTCTTCAGCAGACTGTGCATCAGAACGGACATGGGTTGCTTCTCTCCCCAGTCTTCACAGAGACCCAAGTCAGCATCTTTGAAGGCAAAGTCCAGGTCATTGAAACCATCAACAACAAACAAAAGCCTTTCTGGTTGGGACATGATCTCCGTCACCGGAACCTGTGAGTGTGGCCACTCCCTGCAAATTAGCTCTGCAAAACTGACCTCCCTCATCCACGGCATTTCTCTGGCATGGAGGAAGAAGACATAGGAGAACATTTCCTGGTAGAGTTCACCTCGCGCCCAGTACAGCAGGACCTTTCTGGCCAAAGCTGATTTCCCAATTCCTGATTTCCCGTGCAAAACCACAGTGTGAGGCCGGAAGCCCCTCTGGTCTGGATTAAAAGCATCAAACAGTATTTGCATTTCTGGACAGTCAAAGGCAAAGTTGTCAACACCATGGTGTGCGTCCAGCTTCATAGCAAATTTTGTCATCACGTGACTCTTGTAGTCCCCTGTATTACCTCCACAGCCCAAGTTGGACAGGGGAAGGGAGAAGAAAAAACAGGAAACAAAGTTAGAAGAAAGTCTGGATTTCAGGAAAAAGCAAAACACAAGTCCCCAAACCCCTGGACGTAGAATCAATGGATCCTAAGTTAGAGCACGTATGTGTACATGGTTCTTTTGTTTCTTCCTAGCAATGGGCTGATAACAACCTCCATCCTTCATGCAAAGGTCAATTCCTTAAAGCGTATGAACGTCCTACAAAATACCTCTACTTGTCCCTTTAGCCCCGTCTTTTTTTTCAGCACTTAATACCTGACACATTACATTTTTGTTTGCTTCTTGTCTGTCTCCCCTCAGTAGACTCTGTGCAGGGACTTTGTTATTTACTGTTGTATCTTTATTAGAATGATGCCTGACACCCTGTAGACACTCAAGTATTTGTTAAACGAATAATCTATGCCAAACACTACTATGCAGTCTATGAAAGGCAGAGAAGCTTAGGGGAGCTGAGGATGTGTGTGCATCGGCACTGATTTCTGGGCTTGCAGGACAGGCATGGATCTCCAGCAGCTCCGGGCTGCTATGGAGAAACCCCTCCGTGCAATGGGAAAACCTGCTCTGCCACAAAGAGGCAGACATGGCCCTGAAGTCAGACAGATCCTGCTTGAAATTCCAGGCTCTCTTGTATGGTGTCAATTTCTGAGCCTCAGTTTCCCCACCTCTGAGAGGAGATTAACATCCTCTTGAAGTGTTGGAATAAATATTTAAGAGAGAATGTGCCTTCAAAATTTATTGGCACAGGGCCTGGCAAAAACAATCAGTGGCCACCATTGTCGTTACAAACCATAGTTCTTTCGCATTATCTGATTATATTTTTATCCCAACACTTGTCACAAATGGCAGTTATTTTATGCATCTGGTTTTTGCCTAGTCCCTAGCTTGTGATGGAAGTTCCATGAAGGCACTTAATCTGCATACCTCCAGACTCTTCAACAGCCTCTGACGTCTGACAGGTACTCAATAACATGAAAAAAAAAAAAAAAACACCTCCTCTAAGCTGGGGTCCTTACATTTGCTGGTAATACTATTATATATATATATATTTTAATTGTTTTTTCAATGTTTTATTTATTTTTGGGACAGAGAGAGACAGAGCATGAACGGGCGAGGGGCAGAGAGAGAGGGAGACACAGAATCGGAAACAGGCTCCAGGCTCTGAGCCATCAGCCCAGAGCCCGACGCGGGGCTCGAACTCACGGACCGCGAGATCGTGACCTGGCTGAAGTCGGACGCTTAACCGACTGCGCCACCCAGGCGCCCCTATATATTTTTTATATTTATTTTCATTTTATTTACATTTATTTATTATTAAATATATATATTTAAGTATTTGTAAATATATATTATATATAACATATTATATATTATATATATATAATTGTCAAGTTAGCTAACATGCAGTGTATATATACAGTGTGCTCTTGGTTTTGGGAGTAGATTTCCGTGATTCATCGCTTACATACAACACCCAGTGCTCATC
>NW_024412774.1:2461208-2468329 GCF_014898765.1 Herpailurus yagouaroundi
ATTATATGTTTTTTAAAAAGATGACAAGATCCGGGGCGCCTGGGTGGCTCAATCGGTTAAGCATCCAACTTCGGCTCAGGTCATGATCTTGCGATCCGTGAGTTCGAGCCCCGCGTCGGGCTCTGTGCTGACAGCTCAGTGCCTAGAGCCTGTTTCAGATTCTGTGTCTCCCTCTTTCTCTGACCCTCCCCCGTTCATGCTCTGTCTCTCTCTGTCTCAAAAATAAATAAACATTAAACAAATTTTTTTTTAAAAAGATGACAAGATCCTCTCTGTACAAGTGTATAAGGCAATGACCATCTTTACATAAAATATCTACCCAGAAGTTCTAAATCTTAAGCTCCCTTATTCTGTATAGGGAAAGGTATTAAGACACCTATATTAAAACTATAGGAAGCAGGGGTGCCTGGATGGCTCAGTTGGTTAGGTGTCTGACTTCGGCTCAGGTCATGATCTCATGGCTCATGAGTTTGAGCCCCGTATCGGCCTCTATGCTGAAAGCGCAGAGCTTGGTGCCTGCTTTGGATTCTGTGTCTCCCTCTCTCTCTGCCCTTCCTTTGCTCATGCTGTCTCTCCTTCAGGAAGCAGACCTTGAGGTCTGAACAACCTCTATTTGCTGAGCTCAGACTGATGCATTATCCTCAAAGGACAGACTGTGCTCCTGGGCTATAGGTTTTCTTTTTCTTTTCTTTTTTTTCTTTTTTATTTATATATGAAATTTATTGTCAAATTGGTTTCCATACAACACCCAGTGCTCATCCCAAAAGGTGGGCTATAGGTTTTCAAAGAGAGAAGGAAGCCTCAAGGAGGTACGTCTGCGTTGAATTTGGGTCGCCCTTGGCCACCTCTTCTCCCATGGACTCAAGTATTGCATCTGTGACCAATAGTTCCAAATCTCCTTCAATGGTGCTGACTTCTTCCCTGAGATCCTAGGCTCATGTGTCAAACTCCCCACCTCAAAGGGTCACAGGGACCTCAAAGTCAGTGCGTCAAAAACTCGTTTTACCTCCAACAAGAAACTCCTCATAAGTTTCCTATAAGTGGCAATTAGACAAAAGCTTCTGTTTGTGGAGTTACTTTGGAACAGATGTTTGCCTCAATGCTTTCTCCATAAACCTAATTTTAGCCCCATCTCACTCTTATGGTGGTCTGTTCATCTGCAAAATGGGGATATTAATACCTCCCTTAAGAGACTGGTGTAGGATGCTATGACATAATCATAAGACATGGAGAATAGCACCTGGCCTGTGGCAAGTATTCTAGAGAGGTCGTCAATATTGGCATTTATTACCACTCATCTCAACTGAAAATGGACAACACTGGCAACTGCTGGGTCTTCAAGCATTTGTCTAGTGAAAGATTAAGGCTAACATAGGTTACGTCACAGAGGTGGAATAAAACTCCAGCTTGAAAGTCAAATAACTCACTGATTCCTGGCATCACCATCCATCAGGCTGTCTAGTGGAAAGGCAGGAGCTACACCTGACACTTTTTCCCTAGAAATCCCAAACACCAGCTTTTATCAAATACCTCATAAGTCAAATCACTTCTGTCCATCAATACTTCCTTGTACATGAATATTCATAGTGGCTTTATTCACAATAGCTAAGAGGTAGAGACAACCTGAATGTCCATTGTCTGATGAACAGATAAAGGAAAGGTGGCCTATCTACACAACAGGATATTAGTCAGCAGTAGAAATGAGCTAAGTGCTGGTATGCGCTACAACATGAATATAGAAAACATTATGCTAAATGAAAGAGGCCAGTCATGAAAGACCACACTTGTAGGATACCATTTATACGTATGGTATACATACATAGAAGTCCAGAATAGGCCAATTCATAGAGGCAGAAAGTATATTAGTGGTTTCATAGGACTTGGAGAAGAAGAGATATAGAGTGATAATGGGTTTGGGGTTTCTTTTGGGAAGAGGAAAATGCTCTGGAATAACATAGTGGTGATTATTTGCACAACATCGTGAACATGCAAAGAAACACTGAATCGTACACTTTAAAAGGGTGAGCTTTTTGGTACATTGATTATAGCTCAACAAAAAGTCTCAAGTGGAGTGCCTGGTAGCTCAGTTGGTTGGGCAACTGACTCTTGATTTTGCCTCAGATCATGATGTCAGGCTTTGTGAGGTCGAGCCCCAAATTGGGATCTGCTGGAAGTGAGGAGCCTGCTTGGGATTCTCTCATTCCTTCTCTCTCTGCCCCTCCCGTGATTTCTCTCGCTCACTCTCAAAATAAACTTGAGAAGAGAAGAGAAGAGAAAAGAAAAAAAAGCCTCAAGTAATATTCCTCAGAGAAGTCTGCTGTCACTTCCTTGACTGGTCAATTGATGTTTCATACAAACATGGCACCTGGGATCTCATCGTTTTGTATTTTGTTTGGTTTAGTTAATATATAACTCTATATGGCCATATGTATATATATTTTACCACTATTTTCCTATCAGTTCTTCAAATGGTAGGTATTCACAAAATAAAGGTTGACAGAAGGACTTGGGAAAAGAGGTCACCACTAGCCAAGTACTTCTGAACCAAGTGCTTGATTACTCTTGTCTATATTTAGTGCCTGTCAAACGAGCTTACGCTTCATGCCCAACTTCCCCAGAATCCCAGGTCTTTGGAATGTGTCTTCATACAAAGTAACTGTAGATGATCACAGTGGACATATGTGATGCCTTTGATGATGATTCATTCTAGGAGCTCTTGGGGGAGGAGACTGATGTACCAGAGACAAATGCAGATGAGCAATGGGAAAGTGGACTCCTCTGCCACCCAAACTCCATTCCAGGATGGCAAAAAAAAAAAAAAAAAAAAAAAAAGCAAACCAAAAAAAAAAAACCCACAGCAAATCAGATTTCTTTACCTTGTTCTTTCATCTCTGCTGCTGTGGCACCATCTTGTTCTATAGCTTGTGAAATTTCTGCAAAAGAGAGAAGGAATAATAAACTCCCCCATTCTTTTATTTTTAAATATAATTGTCAAATTGGTTTCCATACAACACCCAGTGCTCATCCCAACAGGTGTCCTCCTCAATCCCCATCACCCACTTTCCCCTCCCTCCCACTCACCCTCAGTTTATTCTCAGTTTTTAAGAGTCTCTTATGGTTTGCCTCCTTCCCTCTCTAACTTTTTTTTCCCCCCTTCCCCTCCCCCATGGTCTTCTGTTAAGTTTCTCAATATCCACATATGAGTGAAAAACATATGGTATCTGCATTTCTCTGCCTGGCTTATTTCACTTAGCATATCCTCCAGTTCCATCCACATTGCTGCAAATGGCCAGATTTCATTCTTTCTCATTGCCAAGTAGTATTTCATTGTATGTGTAAACCACATCTTCTTTATCCATCAGTTGATGGACATTTAGGCTCTTTCCATAGTTTGGCTATTGTTGAAAGAGCTGCTATAAACGTTGGGGTACAAGTGCCCCTCTGCATCAGCACTCCTGTATCCCTTGGGTAAATTCCTAGTAGTGCTATTGCCGGGTCATAGGGTAGATCTATTTTTAATTTTTTGAGGAACCTCCCCACTGTTTTCCAGAGTGGCTGCACCAGTTTGCATTCCCACCAACGGTGCAAGAGGGTTCCCATTTCTCCACATCCTCTCCAGCATCTACAGTCTCCTGATTTGTTCATTTTAGCCACTCTGACTGGCGTGAGGTGGCATCTCATTGTATAAATTCCCCCATTGTTATGTGAACATCTGAATTAGAGAGGGCACAGACCCACATCTCAGGACCAGTTTGGAACACGGAAGCCACCGGCTCAGCTAGAGATGCTAAGTGTATGTAAAATGAGCACTTGATTCAAAATCAGGAGATATGAAGTTCTGGTCTCAATTCTGCTGTTAATTCTTTGGAGACCTTTTGGCAAGTCATTAAAATGGTGGATAAAATCTGGTGGATAAGAACCAAGGGTCTGGAGTCAGACATAGGATTTGAATGGGAATCCTGTCCCTTCCTGCTTATGACGTCTTAGTCAACTTGCTGGTCTAACATGCTTCTGTGGGTTCATCTGTAGAGCTCGGATACTAGCTCCTACGTAGTGGAGTTGCTCTCAATTAAATCAGGTGTTTTGGTAGAGGAATAGCACAGTCTCTGGCGTATAATAGCTACTACTTGCTGAGAATAACCATTATATCTACTTTTTTTTTTCAACGTTTATTTATTTTTTGGGGGACAGAGAGACACAGAGCATGAACGGGGGAGGGGCAGAGAGAGAGGGAGGCACAGAATCGGAAACAGGCTCCAGGCTCTGAGCCATCAGCCCAGAGCCTGACGCGGGGCTCGAACTCACGGACCGTGAGATCGTGACCTGGCTGAAGTCGGACGCTTAACCGACTGTGCGACCCAGGCGCCCGATACCTACTTATTAAAAATAGTTTCCTAATGTGGCTAAGTACATATTTGACATAGGTGATATGGGAATGACTTATGGTATTTAAGGAATTGTCAAAAGGGTGGTGTTAATCTTGCAAATTATATAAAAAAAACCATGCAATAAATTATCACAAATGTAACAAAACTATTTGAGCATTTTAAAGCAGACGAGTCAAGTTTTCAGATGTAAATTTCTAAAAGATCACCTTGGTTATTATTGTATGGAAAATGGATTGCATACAACCAGAGTGGAAAAGGATAAGAAATTCGAAGGAAATGATTCCCATATACAGGGTATGGGTAGAAAAACATAGAAATGGATTATACTTTAGATGTGCATCTCATAGGATTTTGATTCATTGGATGAAGGTGGAGAAAGAAAAGAAGCAGTCAGTCAGACTAAAAAGTGAGTAGGCTTTTGGAATGAATAAGCAGGTGGATAGCAGTCCCATTTACTGAAATAAAAAAACAGAGGAGGCAGATATATAGAACACCAAGAACACCAATAACAGCAGATTACATGGTCTTCTGAAGCACGCATAGAACTTTCTCTAAGACACGCCACATGTTAGCCCATAAGACACAATGTGAAAATGGAACAACAAACTAAAACTTACAGC
This sequence comes from Herpailurus yagouaroundi, assembly GCF_014898765.1. Taxonomy (NCBI): domain Eukaryota; kingdom Metazoa; phylum Chordata; class Mammalia; order Carnivora; family Felidae; genus Herpailurus; species Herpailurus yagouaroundi. Next base: position 2,466,217 of record NW_024412774.1, read on the forward strand.
ATGTAGATAGAGCAGTGGTTAGAGTGTCGACATGTGTAGGGTTTAAGTATACAGCTTAGCCTCTGGATCTTCAGTTTTGTTACCAGATGATTGGAATTACAGTTACTACCACACGAAGTCCTGTGGAGATCTAGGAGATTGAAGCACGTGGCACCATCCTTAACCCTTAAGGTCTCAACAAGTGGTAGTTCTTGTACACAATGGTAATTTAGAGGGGTTTCCCAATGTGGCTTAGAAGACCCCAGCTTTTGTCCATTTTGATCCTACTGCCAACGTTAGTCAGTCGGTGTCTCTATTTCATATCGCTAAATTACTACTTAGTAATCTTTAAACCCAGTAAGATACGATTTTATCCCTCGAAAGAGATTATGTGGGACTCCCCCTGTTAAACCTAGATTTACATTAAAATTGGGATAATTTATGCCCTCTGGGATTCTGAAACTCTGTGACTCATCAGTTCTTCAGACTTTAGTTTTGAAAGGGATTTTCCTGCCCACAGTCTGAACAAAGCTGCTTCAACAGGAGGTTGGTCCTGATTCTTTTGAGGTGTTAGACTTCATGGTCAATGCTGACTGCTAGAAGATTAGCAATATATAAGTGGTAGTGTGGGTAACAGTGGGGGAAAGCATGCTGTCTATAAAAGCCTACATCTTTCCCTGTATGTTTTGGCATCACTGCTTTGATTCCTTTTGTTGGTCTCCTTTTTCCTCCACTGAAGTGTAAACTTCATGAATGCTGGGGATTCGCATGTACTTTGTCCATGGATGTATCACAAGTCACAGAGTGGTGCCTGGCATATCACCAGTACTCAAATATTTGGGGACTTGTATTGAACATGGTTTCATGTTATCTGGTTCTCCTCACCAAAGCCTCCAAAACAGATTATTAGGTGAAGCTTGTCCTGGTGGGGTCATGGAGTTATCCAAACTGAAGATGGAAACTCAAATAGTTGTAAGAAAGCTTTAAGTTCACAGAGCTCTTTGGACTCAGAATAAGAAAGACCATGATGGGACTGCAAGCTGGTGCAGCCACTCTGGAAAACAGTATGGAGGTTCCTCAAAAAACTGAACATAGAACTACCCTATGACCCAGCAATTGCACTACTAGGCATTTATCTACAGGATCCAGGTGTGCTGTTTCAAAGGGACACATGCACCCCCATGTTTATAGCAGCACTATCAACAATAGCCAAAGTATGGAAAGAGCCCAAATGTCCATCGATGGATGAATGGATAAAGAAGATGTGGTGTGTGTGTATACACACACACACACACACACACACACACACAAAACACACACTGGAGTATTACTCGGCAATCAAAAAGAGTGAAATCTTGCCATTTGCAACTACGTGGATGGAACTGGAGGGTGTCATGCTAAGTGAAATTAGTCAGTCAGAGAAAGACAAAAATCATATGACTTCCTCATATGAGGACGTTAAGAGACAAAACAGATGAACATAAGGGAAGGGAAACAAAAATAATATAAAAACAGGGAGGGGGACAAAACAGAAGAGACTCATAAATATGGAGAACAAACTAAGAGTTGCTGGAGGGGTTATGGGAGGGGGGATGGGCTAAATGGGCAAGGGGCATTAAGGAATCTACTCCTGAAATCATTGTTTCTCTCTATGCTAACTAATTTGGATGTAAATTTAAAAGAATAAAACTTAAAAAATGATTAAAAAACTAAAAAAATATTTTGGAAAATTAAAAAAAAAAAAAAAGAAAGACCATGATTACCAGATCCTCAGAACCCATACAACCACCTGACAGAACAGAAAGAACACTGGACTATCAGGAGTAATGGTTCAAGTCCCAGATGTGCCACTAACTCATCACCATGTGGCTTGAGACGTATCCATTTTCCCACCATGCCCATACTGACCTGGTACTTCTTTCATGCTCAGTTCTTGGTCATTCTTCATTGTAGAATTTTCTGGCATTTCAGCCAGTGAATACCCTGCAACGGAGAGTAGATGAAATAATAGTCTCTAACAAAGTCAGCAATTTCCAAGACTAGGGATGAGATTTCCCATTACTAAATACTGAGGGGAACCAAAACAAGTCTCAGATCTCAGTTTATTCCATGACTAACTGGTATCAGAGACAAT
>NW_024412774.1:2468339-2486753 GCF_014898765.1 Herpailurus yagouaroundi
ATTTATTTAATATGAAATTTATTGTCAAATTGGTTTCCATACAACACCCAGTGCTCAACAGGTGCCCTCCTCAGTGTCCATCAACAAGTTTCCCTTCTCCTCCACCCCCCATCAACCCTCAGTTTGTTCTCAGTATTTAAGAGAATCTAATGGTTTGCCTCCCTCCCTCTCTGTAACTTTTTCCCCCTTTACCTCCGCCATGGTCTTCTGTTAAGTTTCTCAGGATCCACCTATGAGTGCAAACATATGGTATCTGTCTTTCTCTGACTGACTTATTTCACTTAGCATAATACCCTCCAGTTCCATCCACGTTGCTACAAATGGCCAGGATTTCATTCTCTCTCATTGTCAAGAAATATTCCATGGTATATATAAACCACATCTTCTTCATCCATTAGTCATAGAACCTCTATTTTAGCTTCTTCAATGGGGAACCTATTTCATGGAGTGGGTTTGAGACTCAATGACAGGGCAGTTTCAACATAGTGCCTCATCTAGAGTACTGACTCAGTAAACATCACCCATCATTTTAATTTTAGAGCCCTAATTTCCTGTGAATCAATTAGGGCTTTTTTTGTTTTCCACACAGGGCTTTTTTTGAAGCTCTGAAAGGATAGCTTCTCTTAAAGTCCTTTGAACTTCAGATAGATGCAGAGTTACATATAGGCATTTAGGGCCAATCTGACTGCTCACCCTTGGGACTCTTTTCTAAGTTTTCTGTCCACAGTTGGAAGAAGAGAATTCCTCTTGATAAAGGAGGGCTATTATTTTTTTCTACCTTTCTCCTAAATACCCTAAGATAGTCACACAATATGATCTGAATACATTGCTATAATATGGACACCAAGAGTCTGACAAGATCAATCCTTAGAGTTCCTTGAGCCTTAGTCCTTCAGCTTGGGGCAAGAAATATGGGATAAACCCACTGTACCTCCACCATAGTGTTCTCAATAAGTGAATGAAGCTTTGTTGATCCCTTTCTATACGTTGTGTTGTTGAAACTTTGCAACAGCACATGTAAGCATTAGTGTTCCAAGATGTGGAATCCAAGGGTCAGAGTAAAAGCGGATTTGCTCAAAGTCACACAGAACAAGTAGAAGGTCCAGAGCTCAAGCTTAGCACTTAGGACTCTAAATCCTATCTACTAACTTCAACCAAATTCTGTCCAGGTAGAGGGTCTATCTACTCAATTCTTCTCTTCCACTGTTTCACAGGGGAGAGACTACTCTAATTTCCAGCCAGGTAGGATGACCATTGAGTGACTTCTCATAGTTCAGACTCACGCTGTGGAGATGGACCCAATTAGACATCAAGGATACCTTCCCCATTCCCATGGGGGCTTGATGTCATCTCCTTTCTCTCCTACCCCTGGATTTGCCCCACGTCTTACTCACTTTTCATCTCTTTCCTTGCCTTCTCAGAGAGTATGGACAGGTTCATCTTTTCAAAGATGTGAATAGATATTTTCCAGGCAAGAGATTCTCTATAATGCTCATGCAACAGGGAAGCTAGATGTTCCACATTGGCACTGTTTACTTCAACCCACGGAAAAGAGCACATTGCCAGTTCTGAAGCATTTTCCATGAGCAATTCCTTAAATGTCTGAAATTCTTCCTTTCCTAGCTGCTTGAAACACCACTGCAGTCCATAGTTGGAAAAGGAGGGTAGTTTGGCTTCCCGCATCTTAGTGCAAGGCTGAGAGCTCAGGTTTTGATGGAAAAGTGGATTCTTTGGTAATATGGAGCAAATGACACCTGTGGAAGAGTAGTAAGATTCAAAAGAGGATCTTGCATCAAATTCTCAAGTTCATACAACCAACCTCAGTTAACTCACTAGAAACAACATTCTCTCTTCCTTTTGTGAAACACACAGAAAAGCCCCATTCATGGGTAACAATTCTTTATAGACTTAAAATTACTTGACTTCAAATCTGTTTATCTCATTACAAGAATATAAGCTCTGGGATGTTTTGCTGCCCTTATCCCTAGTTCCCAAAACACCACCCAGTATAGGGTCAGATTCAAAACACTTAAAAGAATACATAAACACTAATTTGAAAGGATATGTGCACCGTATGTTTATTGCAGCATTACCAACAATAACCAAATTATGGAAGCAACTCAACTGTCCATCAATAGATGAAAGAGTAAAGAAGGTGTGTGTATATGTACACACACACACACACACACACACACACACACACACACACACTTGGATATTATTCAGCCACGACAAAGGACGAAATCTTGAGATACGCAACACCATGGATGGAGCTAGAGAGTATTATGCTAAATGAAATATGTCAGACTGAGAAAAACAAATAACATGATTTCAGTTGTATGTGGAATTTAAGAAACAAAAAACAAATGGGCAATTGAAAAGGAAAAAAAGAGAAAGAGGCAAACCAAGAAACAGACTCTTAAGGATATTAAGAGAACACACTGATGGCTACAAGAGAGGAGATGGGTGGGGGTGATGGGCAAACAGGTGATGGGTATTAAGGAGGGCACTTATGTGATAAACACTAGGTGTTGTATGAAATTGTTGAATCACTATATGATACACCGGAAACTAGTATTACACTTATATTAACTATACTGGAATAATTAAAATCAACAATAAAAAAACCCAAAACACTTATCAGTGATGCTCTTGGCTAATGTAGCTATACTCATGAAAACTGGCAAATAAGTTACCACCACTTACTGAAAATTAATCACACTGTTTATTACAATTATTATGTTTATATTTGAGAGACAGAGAGAGAGAGAGACAGAGACAGCAGGAGCAGGGGAGGGGCAGAGAGAGAGGGAGACACAGAATCTGAAGCAGGTTCCAGGCTCTGAGCTGTCAGCACAGAGTCCAATACGGGGCTTGAACCCACCACGATCTCATGGTTTGAAATCATGATGAAATCAGACCCTCAACTGAGCCACCCAGGCTCCCCTATTATTATTTTTTAAAAGTAGGCTCTACATCCAATGTGGGGCTTGAACTCATGGCCCTGAGATCAAGAGTTGCACGCTCTACCAACTGAGCCAGGCAGGTGCCCCAGTCACACAGTTTTTAGAGCAGTTGATTCCTTCTGTGTCTGTTAACATAATATGAAGTTACATAAACATAGTAAAGAGTTGTGGTATAAAAATAAATGGGTAAACATTTGAAAATCTTATTTGACAAGGATATTCTATCTAGAAAATATAACAATAAAAAGATAAACAACCTGACTAAAAATGGGCAAATGATCTGAATAGACATTTCTCCAAAGAAGATCTATAATTGGCAAATAAGCACATGACAAGATGCTCAACCTCCTTGGCCATCAGAACAGATTCTACACCCCTGACCCCCTCCATCAGCTTGTTCAGTACATGGACGTCCATGACCTGTACCATGCATTTCTTCTCAGAATCGTCTAGGCTGGTCGGTGGTGACAAACATTTTGTACTTGTTAGGAATGCTCCAGGAAGAATTCTTAAATCTAGGAAATCTCCTCTTCCATTATAATATGGCCTCTATAAACAGGGACAACCAATACCAGTTGGGCATTTTGGGGCTGTTCTGGTCTTGCCCAGCCATTGGTTTGTGGTGGAAAATAAAGCAATCAAAGGGATACCATGTAATAAAAAACTTTAAGGGCTCAAGTAGACGACAACTTGATTTTTTCCCCATGAGCCATAGTAGAGTGGAGGTTAGCTGCGCTGGATATTCCTATACTTGCTGTGCTTCTAGGTCTGATTTGTAGATACCCAGTGAGGTCCTCTCGAGCTCCTTCCTGATACTGGAAGCATGTCACCAAGGTGTAACCAGATTGTAAGGTACATGTCTGGTCAAACTCGGAGTTTTGTTGTTGCTGCCTAGGCAGACGGGGCATCTACTCTCTGTGCCCTTAACTTACACACTGGATTCTGGTAGTTTCTCTCTGCTGCTCCCCTGCCATTCTCTACGTGCAGTTTTAAGGAGGGGGTGGTGACTAAGATTACTTCAATTTACAATGAGAGAGCTGGAGGATAAAGAAACTGAAGATTATAAAATACAGTTAAAACCTTGGATTGTGAGGAACTTGTTCTGTGAGTGTTCCACAAGATGAGCAAACATTTTTTTTTTAATTTTTTTTTAACATTTATTTATTTTTGAGACAGAGAGCATGAACAGAGGAGGGTCAGAGAAAGAGGGAGACACAGAATCTGAAACAGGCTCCAGGCTCTGAGCTGTCAGCACAGAGCCTGACACAGGGCTCAAACCCACGGGCCGTGAGATCATGACCTGAGCCGAAGTCAGACACTTAACTGACTGAGCCACCCAGTCGCCCCAGAGCAACCATTTCTAATAAATTTTAACTTAACAAGCAATGTCTTGCAGTATGAGTAGTATGTGATGCTGAAGGTCACATGGTCACAACTGAGCCAATGCTTCTTGAAATTCACCTTGATATACAAGTGCTTTGGATTACAGGCATATTTCTGGAATGAATTAAGCTCACAAACCAAGGTTTTACTGTACATGGAAGGAAACGTGGAAGGAAGGGCTCTGGGCTGGTGAAAGAGGGGGACACAGATGCCACTGTGACAAAATGGTAGTTTTCCTAAGCTAGAGTATTTCAAACACTGCTTTCAGAGATGAAGCGGTCTACATGGGCACAAGTTTTCCCCCTAGCATATAGGACACAGGGGATCACAAATGTCTGGTTTATGAGAATTACATCTTAAAACAGTTCAGAGATGGTAGTCAGACCATTATCATGGACTGACCAGCTGCCTGGAGGAGCAAGTAGAGTGGTTGGGACAGAGTGCTAATGGCCCACAAAACTGAAAACAGTCAGCCCTTTGCAGAAAGTCCACTGACTTATGCTCTTAAAAAAAAAAAAGCTTCTGGGGCACCTGGATGGCGCAGTCAGTTAAGGGTCCGACTTCAGCCAGGTCACGATCTCACGGTCCGTGAGTTCGTCAGGCTCTGGGCTGATGGCTCGGAGCCTGGAGCCTGTTTCCGATTCTGTGTCTCCCTCTCTCTCTGCCCCTCCCCCCGTTCATGCTCTGTCTCTCTCTGTCCCCCAAAAAATAAATAAACGTTGAAAAAAAAATTTAAAAAAAGCTTCAACATTGGGGTGCCTGGGTGACTCAGTTGGTTAAGCATCTGACTCTTGGTTTTGGCTCCATTCATAATCTCACAGTTTGTGGGCTCTGCGCCAACAATGCAGAGCCTGCTTGGGATTCTCTCTTTCTCCCTCTCTCTCTGCCCCTCCCCAACTTGCTCTTTCTCTTTCAAAATAAATAAACCTAAAAAAAAATTAAAACTAAAATTTCCTATTTTTCCCCCTCCAACATAAAACAACCTGGATACGTGGAGATGGAAAACAAAACACCCCTCTCCCCCTGCCCCAATCTCCCAACTATTCGGTTAAGTGGTGACTAAATGAATATGGGAAGCTCATTTAAAGGAGAATAAATTTCAGATGGCCACACCTGCACATGGGTATAGACATGATTTGAATTGAACGTTTGCCTTATCGTGCAAAGCAATCAAAGGAACAAGTAGAGGAGAACTGTGGCTATAAAAAGTCACAAAAGTCTCAGTGGTCTCAGGAAGGTTATTTTTAGGATGGAATGCTTGACAAAGTTTATATGCTCAGAGGGAAGAGTAAGTAAAAGTAGAAGCAGGAAACAAAACAATTAAATGAGTACTTACTCTTTTCTAAATCCCTTCTTAGGCAATTTACAGCAACTCATTAATACTTTCCGTCAGTAATGTGGATACACAAAGAGTGTTACTGTCTTCACTTTACAGAGTGTTTTAGGAAAAAGCATTTTAACGCACATCTTATTATAATGCTCCACCTCTTCCAACACATCCCAGGAGGGAGCTGATAATCAAACCCAACAGAGTAGGAGGAAAGCACAGGTGGAGGGACTGGCCTGGGGAAGGCAGATGGACCCCTTCCCCTGGAAAGCTGAAGAGGGATTGGGGAGAAGGTAAGGACGTTATTCCCACAAAGGGCAGGGTTGTAGGTTGGAAAGATGTAGAGTAAGACTGGTGGTTAACATTATTTTCTGGAAATAAATGACTAGCCAAAGCTTCCCCTTTGTCTTTATCCTTTATTCTATCTATGTCTTGCAATGGCTTTCTGCACCGGATCTTGAATGATCCCATAGAAGTGGTCAAGATCACAGGGCTTGAGATCTATCACATGCAGTTTTGAATGTTGATTCAGCCCTTGCTACTCCAGGCAAAGCCATTTATTCCTCTGTGACTCAGTTTCCCCATGTGACAACACCCTCAGGACTGTATAGTGCTTCAATAACTGTAACCCTTCCCTGTGTGGTTAACATATCATTAGCACCTTAATTATAATTAACATATAATTAGCACAGTGACAACCCTGAGCTCCCACAAGACCTGGTCCAGACATCAGCTGATCTTGAACTTAGAGTCACAGCACCCCCCACTCTGTCCTCTATTTTAGACCTAGAGACTGGGAAGGATTAAAGGAACGTACTGAAGGAACCCAAACAAACGTGAAAAATATTCTTTTATCAAATGGGGAAATGGGACCCCTCATTCTTTCAAAGCATATCTTTGGTTCTTGGGCTCTGACTAGTCTAAATGGAGAGCGTGGGCACACAGAGCCAAGCTCAAGGAATAAGTCCTAACCAGTGCTAGAGAAAGAAAAGAGATAAAAGCTAGGAACAAGAGAAAATACTCACCAACTCGCCTCCAAAATCAGAGCCCGCTCCCCGGCCAATGGGCAACCACACGGTGAGGGTCTTTGGGGAATCCTGGGTCAGTGACGTTGTTGCTTTCCATTGGTTGTCCTGGGCTCTGAATGGCCAGCTCCAGGGTAGATGTGGAGCAGCTGTCTTCTGCACCTGTCCTTGCACTATTGAAGATGCTGCCTCATCCTTAGCACACCTGTGCTCAGCCCTCACCTGGTTGTCCCAGGGCAATGTTCTTATTTTACACAACCTGCATTTACTGACCAGTGTCTAATGCCACTGCTGTTGTCTGTTCAGTTGACTTTCTCCATAAACTCTTTTTTAAATGTTTATTTATTTATTTTGAGAGAGAGAGAGAGAGACTAAGGGAGGGATGGGGAGAGAGAGAGAGAGAATCCCAGACTCCATGATGTCAGTGTAGAGCCCAACGTGGGGCTTGAATTCACAAACTACGAGATCATGACCTGAGCCGGAGTCAGACACTCAACTAACTGAGCCACCTAGGCGCCCCTCTCCATAAAACTCTTACCTGGATTCCCTGTGAACTCATCGTAAGCATTCCTGTTTGTTATCAAAAGAACAGCCTCCGAAACTCTCCCCTTCTGAAGTGTCCATCTTGGGCAATAGAAGTACTAGCCATTTTGTGCCTTGAGTCTCCACATTAATGGTTGTCTCCTGGAATTTTCCCATCCTTCCCGCTGCCCTCCTCGCTTTACTGAAATATAACTGACAACACTATGTAAGTTCAAGCTACACAATGTATTGCTTTGACACACTGATTCACTGAAAAGTGATTGCCAGCAATGCTAACAGATACCTCCTATTCCAGTAGTTCCCAAACTTCACCCCAGGTTAGAATCATCTGGGAGAATTCTAAAACCCCTGATGCCCAAGCCACAGCCTACTCCAATTAAGTCTGGATGTCTGGGGCTGGCAGCCAGGCAACAGTGCTTTTATTAAAGATTCCCAGGTAAGACCCTGTGCCACAAAGACTGGGGACATTGTCACACTTCCAAGCCCGGCTATTTTCAAGGCACATTCTCCTACTGCTTTAGCAAAGGGGTGTCTCCTGGGCCCTTGTGGGGAACCTGTCAGTGGGTGGATTCTCTGGCTTTCTGTTGCCCCCAGGCAAGGCAGTTCAGGGCAGCCCCACCTCATTCACTGTGGATCCTAGTGATGGTACATTATGATCAGCTCCAGCTGTTAAATTCTGGGCTCTGGAGAACAAATCAAAGCAAATGAAATTTGCAAATGACATATTGGATAAGGGTTAGTATCCAAAATCTATAAAGAACTTACCAAACTCAACACCCCAAAAGCAAATAATCCAGTGAAGAAATGGGCAAAATACATGAACAGACATTTTTCCAAAGAAGACGTCCAGATGGTTAACAGACACGTGCAAAGATGTTCAACATCACTCATCATCAGGGAAATACAAATCAAAACCACAATGAGATGTTACCTCATACCTGTCAGAATGGCTAACATTAACAACTCAGGAAACAACAGATGTTGGCAATGATATGGAGAAAGGAGAACCCTTTTTTACTGCTGGTGGGAATACAAACTGGGGCAGCCACTCTGGAAAACAGTATGGAGGTTCCTCAAAAAATTACAAATAGAACTACTCTATGACCCAGCAATTGCACTACTAAGTATTTATCCAAAGGTTACAAAAACACTAATTCAAAGGGGCACATGGACCCCAGTGTCTATAGTAGTGCTATCAACAATAGCCAAACTATGGAAAGAGCCCAAATGTCCATCGATGATGAACGAAAAAAGAAGATGTGGTACATATATACCATGGAATATTACTCGTCGATGAAAAAGAATGAAATCTTGCCATTTGCAACAAGGTGGTTGGAACTGGAAGGTATTATGCTAAGCAAAATTAGAGAAAGACAAGTATCATATGATTTCACTCATCTATGGAATTTAAGAAACACAACAGATCAACATAAGGGAAAGAAAAATAAGATAAAAACAGAGAGGGAGGCAAACCATAAGAGACTCTTAAATACAGAGAACAACCTGAGGGTTGCTGTAGGGGAGGTGGATGGGGGGGATGGGCTAAATGGGTGATGGGCACTAAGGAGGGTACTTGTTGGGGTGAACACTGGGTGTTATAAGTATGTGATGAATCAGTGTGTTCTACTCCTGAAGCCAATATTATACTATATGTTAACCAACTTGTATTTAAATAAATAAATTTTAAAAACCAAAAAAAAAAAAAAGCAAAATTTAAATGGAAGATTGGATTACCTTTATTTTTCTCTATGCTTTAAGGATGGGGTGGAGGTGGGGTTGAGGATTCCAACTGCTCTGACTTTTGTAATGAAACCCTTCTGGAGACCAGAGAACCAATGCAGATAATACCTGATCATTACTTTGTATAGAAAAACATGAGTTTTTCTTTTTAAAAAAAAAAAATTTTTTTAAGGTTTATTTATTTTTTTGAGACAGAGAGAGACAGAGCATGAACGGGGGAGGGTCAGAGAGTGAGGGAGACACAGAATCCGAAACGGGCTCCAGGCTCCGAGCTGTCAGCACAGAGCCTGACGCGGGGCTCGAACTCACCGTGAGATCATGACCCGAGCCAAAGTCGGACGCTCAACCGACTGAGCCACCCAGGCGCCCCAAAACATGAGTTTTTCAAAAGAAAAATATCGTATGGCTGCCTCTATATCTTTGAGTTCCAAATGCTGTCCTAACTCCTTCATTCATGTACGACATGATTTAGACCTGGAAAGTTCAGACTGCCCTGTGATGTATAGTCCCTTCCTGTGAGGTTGGAGGGGAGGTCATCTGCATATTACTAGAGTTTCTCAAAGTTCTGTGGACCACGAGGAGACAGAGCATGTAGGGAACCACTCTCTAGAGCAAGGATCTAGTTCAGCCTGCTATGTGTCCAAGAAACATTTGCCTTAATTTGTTTTATTGTATTAATACACTAAAATCATTTTTAGAAATTCAGTTTTTAAAAAGTTTATTAATTTTTGAGAGAACGAGAGAGAGAGAAAGAATCCCAAGCAGGCTCCACACCCAGCACGGGGCTTGAACTCACAACTGTGAGATCATGACCTGAGCTGAAACCAAGAGTTGGATGCTCAGCCAACTTAGCCACCCCAGTGCCCCTGAGGTTTCTTCCATTGATCTACTAGTCTACTGGTAAATAAATAACACTTGAAAAGCTTTCACATTGCATTTATGTATACATTTTAAATTAAATTCTTCTGATATCCTCATAGGCAATTCAGATACTTCCCAGAGACAATATTAACATGACAAATTCAAGGACTTCCAGAAGCCAGGGGTGGAAGAGGGCTGGTTTCCCCAACTCAGTGACTAATCCATGTCTAACACATGAACGTCAGCATCTCCAAGGGAGCTGTTTAGAGGTCATGCCCCACACCATTTTCCAGAAACAATTGGGCCATTCCAGACTCAGAATGGCCCACAGAATAGGCCAAAATTCCCCAGGTTTTCTCTAGGAAAAAAATACCCAGGGTGGGCTCACCAGATCACTCCATCCATCTTGCCTCCTCCCAGTACTCAATGCTCCAATCCTGTATGATCCTCAGGACTTCATTCTTCACAGCTGGACCCTCCAGCCTTGTCATTGTCTCTGCTGCGTAGCTCTGCTTCATTTCCCTGTGAAGGACAAGAATCAGGCTTTGTTGTCTCACATTTGGTGTGCGTGTGTGTGTGTGTGTGTTCCTAGAAATGTACACAGAACCTTGAAGACAGAAGTGCACCACCCTGGAGACCACTCTGGTCCCATGCTGCAAACCGAGACCAGACTACTGCTCTGGGGAGTCAGGGATGGTGGCCGAGGTCCTCCGTCCAACCACTTACTAAGTGTGGTCAGCAGCCTCAGATGGCCCAGTGATTATGCCCTGTTATTTTCACTCTGGTGGAGTCTCCTCCCTTCTTGGGCTATGGTTGGTCTGTGTCACCAGCAGAATAGGGCAGGAATGATGGATGCCACTTTCAACTGAAGAGATCAAAGACTGAGGTCTTTTTTTGGGTGTCCTCTCTCTGTCTCTCACTTGTTCTGGAGGAAGCCAGCTGCATCGTCATGAGCAGCCGTACAGAGAGTAATCGAGGCCTCCTGCCAACAGCCACATGGGTGAGCATAGAAATCACTCTTCTAGGTCTCCATCATACCCCGTCAGTGAAGACCGTGAGCTAGAACTACCCAGCCAAACCACTCCCGTTGTTCTGACCCTTGGAAATGTTACAAGAAAATTAACGTGTGTTGCCTTAAGGGATTAAGCTTTGCAGTAATTTGTTATGGAGCAATGGATAATGAAAACTCCAGATACCCTTACAACCTCCACCCAGAATCCACCGCTGACTGAGAACGCTGTGGCGTCACATCTCCATGGAGGAAGCCGCCATCCCAGTTCACAGATGGGGAAACTGAGACTCAGAGAGGTAAAGGAACTTGTTCACAGTCATATGGCTGGTAAGTGGTGACTCACTCAGTTAACACAAGGAGGGAAGGTGAAGGACAGAAGGAAGTTAAAATCCGACAGGAGAGTGCAGGCCAATGTTCCCAACAGGCACCAGGAAAATATAAATCCCCAGGAAATGAGAGGAAAATCAGCAACAGCTGCAATAGCTTTTTAGGTCCAGAGTTTCCCTCTTGTCCAGGAGCTTTGCTTGGGCTGTTGTTTTTCTGCACAGGGAACCCAACAGAGACTTACAAAACAGCCCTCGCTTTCCACTTGCGCTGCTGAAAAGCCTCCTGCAGGAGCAGTATGCCCCTGCACCCGATGTCATTCTTGCTCACGTCCAGGTATCTCAGGCTCTGGTTGTGGAGGAGCCTGGAGGCCATAGCCTGGCAACAGACACAGATGAATAGGCACCTTTCCAACCTGTGGGGTGGAAGCAGACAGTAGACAAGTGGCCACGCCCCACATCGGAGAGCTCAGCCAATCCGAACCCTGGAAATCATAGCCAGGTGGCTACACCCCCACATCAGAGAGCTCAGCCAATCCGAATCCTGGAAATCACACCCCCTGGAATGAGGCATTTCCTTCCAAACGTGTTAAGTACGTGCTACAGATGCGTCAGTTTTTTCTTGTAGTTTAGGATGGCTGTCCAGGGTAGGCTATAAAAGTCCTAACTCCAAGAAGTGAGGAGCCACACAATCTCTTTTAGAAATTGATTGTCGGGGCGCCTGGGTGGCGCAGTCGGTTAAGCGTCCGACTTCAGCCAGGTCACGATCTCGCGGTCCGGGAGTTCGAGCCCCGCGTCGGGCTCTGGGCTGATGGCTCAGAGCCTGGAGCCTGTTTCCGATTCTGTGTCTCCCTCTCTCTCTGCCCCTCCCCCGTTCATGCTTTGTCTCTCTCTGTCCCAAAAATAAATAAACGTTGAAAAAAAAAATTAAAAAAAAAAAAAAAGAAAGAAATTGATTGTCATGGGGCGCCTGGGTGGCGCAGTCGGTTGAGCGTCCAACTTCAGCCAGGTCACGATCTCGCGGTCCGTGAGTTCGAGCCCCGCGTCGGGCTCTGGACAGATGGCTCAGAGCCTGGAGCCTGTTTCTGATTCTGTGTCTCCCTCTCTCTCTGCCCCTCCCCCGTTCATGCTCTGTCTCTCTCTGTCCCAAAAAAATAAAAATAAAACGTTAAAAAAAAATAAAAAAAAAAGAAATTGATTGTCACTGTGCATTAGCTTTGTTCATTCAAAAAATATTTATTTAGCACCACCTGTGTACCAAGGCACACAACCATGAAGAAAACAGCATCCCTGGCTTCCTGGAACTCATAGTTGATTGGGGGTGGTGGGGGGCAGGCAGGTCACCAGATAAATATATGCAAAGAGCATGGTTTCAGTATTCTAGAAAGATACCTTTGCTCTCACAGGCAGTGTTCATGGCAAAAGGGAGAGGTCCAGAAAGGAGCTGAGTCACAGAAGTGCTGTGTATCATAAATTCAGAACAGGCATATAAGAGGAAGTGGTGCGTGGGTGAGAGAAAGGTACAGGAAGGGGGTGGTTTTGGCTCCCATCTTTGAACAAGGAGTACAATCTCCCCAGGAGCAAGGCTATTATAAGCAGTGCAGAGCAGACATAACAGAGGAGGCCTTGGGATCCCTGTGTCTCCTACTCGTGCACTGTTTGCTTTCATTCCGAGTGCTTGCCTCCCCTGCCCTGTGCATCTCTGCTAGCCCATAAATGACAAGCTGGGAGCTGCTGCCCAAGCCAAAACTACAAGGGCATCACTCAGCTTTGCCTTAGTTTATAAAGGCCCTGACTTTCTTTCTGTCAGGTAGGTCCCTGGTCCTCCCTGTGCACACCAGCCAAAAAGTTCCCTAACCTCATTTAGAGTCACTTAAATCATTTCCTTTTGACAGAAGGAGGCCAGTCATTCTGAATTAATTATTTTTTAAAAGCTTTTATTTTTTATTAAATAAAAAAATGTTTATTTCTTTTTGAGAGAGTGTGTGTGAGCAGGGGAGGGGCAGAGAGAGAGGGAGACACAGAGTCTGAAGCAGACTCTAGGCTCTGAGCTGTCAGCACAGAGCCGGACGTGGGGCTTGAACTCACAAACTATGAGATCATGGCCTGAGCTGAAGTCGGATGCTAAACCGACTGAGCCACCCAGATGCCCCCAGATTGTATTTTTAACTAATCTCCACACCCAACGCTGGGCTCTAACATACCAATCCTGAGATCAAGAGCTGCAAAGCATCCCTAAAATAATTCTAATTATAAATAAGACGCACAGGTATGTGAGGACTGTTTTTAAAATGAAAAGAATAAGCAATAGAAGTCTGGGCTCTTCTTGGGAAAAATAAAGATGTCGATGGCTTTTC
The DNA here is from genome assembly GCF_014898765.1 of Herpailurus yagouaroundi. Classification (NCBI taxonomy): domain Eukaryota; kingdom Metazoa; phylum Chordata; class Mammalia; order Carnivora; family Felidae; genus Herpailurus; species Herpailurus yagouaroundi. The sequence continues at coordinate 2,481,877 of NW_024412774.1, forward strand.
TACAAGACTAGAGTTCTATAAAATGAAATCTAGGGGATTTTTAGATCAAGAAGTTTGGGATACAGAGGGGTCTATGAATTTCATACTCAGCCAAGTTACTGCCCATCAGTGAAAAGTAGTAGATTTTGAAAAGTAGTCTCACACAAGCAAAGGCTTAGAGAACACTACATAAATGCTCATCTGGAAATTTATTTCATTCTTTTTGTTTGTTCGTTTGTTTTTCAAGTTTGTTTGTTTATTTATTTAGTGTTTTTAATATTAAATTTATTGTCAAATTGGTTTCTATACAACACCCAGTGCTCATCCCAAAAGGTGCCCTCCTCAATGCCCATCAGCCACTATTTCATCCTTGAAAATGTATTTCACTCGATTTAAGAGATAAATCAGTATTTAAAACCCAAGATTAAATTTCTGGAGAAAAAGAATCATGAGCTGGGGCACCTGGCTGGCTCAGTTGGTGGAGCATGCAACTCTTGATCTTGGGGTTGTGAGTTTGAGCCCCACATTGGATGTAGAGATTACTTAAAATAAAAAGTCTTTAAAAGATGAAAAATAATCATGAGCTACAATGAACAATGAATTTTTTTTTTACTGGCTAATTATCAACAAAAGTGAAATCCATTATCAGGATATCCTAAGAAATTAGAGATGTAGGGGAAGAAATTAGAGGTGTAGGGGAAGCTAGAGATGTAGGGGATGTAGGGGAAGCAGTTGATTAAGCGTCTGACTCTTGATTTTGGCCCAGGTCATGATCTCATGGTTTGTGAGATAGAGACCCAAGTCAGGCTCCATGCTGAACATGGATCCTGCTTAAGATTCTCTCTCTCCCTCTCTCTACTCCTCCCACTCTCTCTCTAAAATAAAAAGAGGGGCGCCTGGGTGGCGCAGTCGGTTAGGCGTCCGACTTCAGCCAGGTCACGATCTCGCGGTCCGGGAGTTCGAGACCCGCGTCGGGCCCTGGGCTGATGGCTCAGAGCCTGGAGCCTGTTTCCGATTCTGTGTCTCCCTCTCTCTCTGCCCCTCCCCCGTTCATGCTCTGTCTCTCTCTGTCCCAAAAATAAATAAACGTTGAAAAAAAAATTTAAAAAAAAAAAAAGAAAGAAAGAAATTAGAGATGTAACATAAAACAATGATTTTAATGATCTAGACTTAAAACCTAAATTATACTAATAGAGAACAGATTATGTGGGCAGAAAAGAGGCAAAGCTCTTTCACCCATATCCACTGATCACCAGAGAAGAGACGCTTCCAAATCTTTTCCAAATACTTAATCTAACCACGATACTCATTAAAAATAGGATGAATCTTGCCAAATCTTTGGCTAGTGTGCATGTTAGCATAGAGACCATTTAGGAGAAGAAGAAAAAATATATATGTAAAGAAAAGAATTTCTAAGTACAAAAGTTGATTTCAGAAGGCCAGCTATCTCAGGCATTAGTCCACAGCCAACAAATACACTTTCTTTTACTGGATGGAAGACTGTTTCCTAGAACATTGGTACTCCAAGTGTACCATGCCAGGGAACCACTTGGGCATGCTGGTCAAAGACAGCCCGCCTCCAGAGCACCACGCGACCCAGCACCCCTACTTCTGTGTACTCAACCAAAGGAGCTGGAACCAGGATCTCCAAGAGATACCTGCACCTCATTCCCTGCAGCATTACTCATGATAGCTACCCTTCGGAAACAGCCTGCATGTCCACCAGCAGATGAATGGATAAAGAAAACATGGTGTTTACACACAATGGTATATTACTCAGCTGCAAGAAAGAAGGAAATCCCACCATTTGTGATGTCAGAGATGCACCTTGCCATAGTTGTGCTGAAGAAAACAGACCAAGAAAGACCCAACACTGCAATAATTTCTAACGACTCCCCAGATGAACAAGTTCCCAGTCTGAGGAATCACCTTCAGAACCACTGCACACAAACTTCCTGGAAGACCTGGATCCTGCATTCCACTAAGAATTTTACAGACCATTGTCCTCGTTGCAAAGGAGGGGGTGGGGGTAACTTACTCCAGAATCTGGAGGACAGACTCAGGATTCTCGAGGGCCTCAAAGAGCAGGATAACACCATCATCCTTCAGACTGTTAAAACCCAGGTCCAGGCTTCTCAAATTTTTATTTTTATCCAGAGCAGAGGCCATTTCCTGACAGCACTCGGAGGTCAGGTTACAGTTTCTCAGCCTGCGAAGGAACACATGTCAAGAAAACCAATCAAACACCCTTAGATTTTATTCCTTTCTTGCCCCCCACCCCACTTTTTTTTGGATATAACATCAAGATATTATTATCATGCTGTATCATTCACCAATTTAGATTGTACAAATCAACGTCATTTAGTATATTTACAAAGGTGCACGTTTGCCACAATTTTAGGATATTTTCAGTACCCCAAAAAGGAACACCCTGTACCCTTTTAATTCCCAGATTCTTCCCCCAGCCACTCCCCAGTCTAGCAACTGCTGTCTGGATATTAATCTGAAGGAAGTGAAATCAGGATCTCAAAAAAAAAAAAAAAAAAATGGCGTCTTTCATTTACCATAATATTTTCACGATTCATCCATATTGTAGCATGTGTCAATACATCATTCCTTTTTACAGTTGGATAATATTCCATCATATGGATGCACCGACCCTTCTTCATTCACACATCAGCTTATAAACACTAGGGTTGTTTCCACTTTTTGGCTATTGTAAATAATGCCCCTTGAGCATCAGTGTACAATTTTTGGTGCGGTTGTACGTTTTTTATTTCTGTCGTGTGTGTACCTGTGTGTGGAATTGCTGACTCATGTGTTAGGTCTACATTTAACTTTTTGAGGAGCAGCTAGACCATTTTCCAAAGCAGCTGTACCATTTTCTGCTTCTTTTTGGGGAAGCTGAAAGTGTAATGGGTTCAGGGGGTATTTTGTGCCACTCTCTCATTTCTGGTTTTATGAGCTAGAAAATTTATGGTTGAAGACCATCTGAGTTTATTTTCTATTAATAATAGACAAAAGCACTGTGCATTGGTGCTCTGAGACTAATTTCAACATGTGTGGGGTGGTCTCCCACACTAATAAACAATTCTTAGACGTCAGTAGGGTCCAAGAATTCAACTCACTTCTGATACCGTCTACAGATCATCAGATTGTACAGGTTAAGGGCTCAGTCCTACAAGACTGCTTCCCCTACATCATCCCCTCCCTAGATACCAGCCATGAGCCCAGACTATTACCTGTGCTTCTGAACAGTGGGTTATAAACTGAAGGTTCCAGTGCCTTCTTCCAACCTTGGAGGCCAATCACCTGTTACCCGTGCTTCTGATTGACTGACTATAGATCAGAAGTTCCTATGACCCCCTCCTTGGATTTGGTTAATTTGCCAGAGCAGCTCACAGAACTCAGGAAACCCATTTACTCATTACATTACCATTTTATTATAAAAAGTTAGAACTCAAGAACAGCAGACGGGAGAGATGTGTAGGGCCAGGCATGGAGAAAGGATGTGGGGGTTCCATGTCCTCTCCAGGTGTGCCTTTCTTCCCACATCTGAACGTGTTCATCCACCCAGAAGCTCTCAAATCCCATCCTTTGGGGTTTTTATGAGGCTTCATTATGTAGGCATGACTAATTAAATCATTGCCTATGGGTGGCTGGTTCCACCTGCCTCTCCTCTCCTCTCTTCTCCCCAGAAGTCAGGGCATAGGACTTAAAGTTCTAACCCACTCATCACAAGGCTGGTCCTTGGGGCAGCAAGCCTCCATCCTTAGGAACTGTCCACAAGCCACCTCATTAACATAATAAAAGATGACTTTATGGCTCTCACCACTTAGGTATTTCCAAGGGCTTGGGGATCTCTGTGCCAGAAACAGGAACAAAGATCAAATACATATTTTTTATGTTATAAGTCACAGTATCATACATCCTGACACCTAAGGGAAATCATTTAAAGAATTCATGATAGGGGCACCTGGGTGGCTGAGTCAGTTAAGCATCCAACCTCAGCTCAGGTCATGTTCTCACGGTTCGTGAGTTCAAGCCCCATGTCAGGCTCTATGCTGACAGCTCAGAGCCAGGAGCCTGCTTCGGATTCTGTGTCTCCCTCTCTTTCTGCCCCTCCCCTTCTCATGCCTCTGTCTCTCTATGTCTCTCAAAAATAAATAAACGTAAAAAATTTTTAAAAAGAATTTATGATAGAGATCAGTGCATGTACACACACACACACACACACACACACACACACGCATGCACACATGCACGGCTTCCTCAATCACTCTGTTATACTCCAGGCAGTCTCAAAGAAGACATTCTGGGACTCACACCAGCCTCTGTAGAGGGCACAAAGAGTGCTGTAAGGCACTGCAAAGCTGTTTTGCTCCTTCGTCCTTCAAGGCATTTTCTGCCAAGCTCAGATGGGTCAGGTTCTCGTTTCTCTTGAGGGAAGAAATAAGACTTGTACAAGAAAGCAGCGTGAGGTCACAATTCTCCAACCTGTGGGGCAGAAAGACACAGATGGGATGCAATTTCATTCATGTGCATGTCCCAAACTGAGAGAGGAACATGGCCATCTGGGGTGTCCTTTTCAGTGTGAAAGTGTCATCACACCTCTGTAACCACCCCTTAGGGCTTCCGAGTCCTAAAGGAGAGGTTATCAGCCTTCCTGTGAGGCTAGGGGAGTGGAGGAGATGTGGGTCAGGAAAACAGCAATAGGGATACACAAGGATGGGAAAGAGACCACCAATGACTAAACAATACATAATGGGCACCGGGGGGACCGGGAGAGACAGCCCTTCACAAGCTTCAAAAATGTATGCTTAAAAGAGATGCATTTTATTTTATTTTATTTTATTTTATTTTATTTTATTTTATTTTATTTTATTTTATTTTATTTT
>NW_024412774.1:2486763-2487670 GCF_014898765.1 Herpailurus yagouaroundi
TTATTTTATTTTATTTTATTTTATTTTATTTTATTTTATTTTATTTTCAGTATATGAAATTTATTGTCAAATTGGTTTCCATACAACACCCAGTGCTCATCCCAAAATGTGCCCTCCTCAATACCCATCACCCACCCTCCCCTCCCTCCCACCCCCCATCAACCCTCAGTTTGTTCTCAGTTTTTAAGAGTCTCTTATGCTTTGGCTCTCTCCCACTCTAACCTCTTTTTTTTTTTTTCCTTCCCCTCCCCCATGGGTTTCTGTTAAGTTTCTCAGGATCCACATAAGAGTGAAACCATATGGTATCTGTATTTCTCTGTATGGCTTATTTCACTTAGCATCACACTCTCCAGTTCCATCCACATTGCTATAAAAGGCCATATTTCATTCTTTCTCATTGCCACGTAGTATTCCATTGTGTATATAAACCACAATTTCTTTATCCATTCATCAGTTGATGGACATTTAGGCTCTTTCCACAATTTGGCTATTGTTGAGAGTGCTGCTATAAACATTGGGGTACAAGTGCCCCTATGCATCAGTACTCCTGTATCTCTTGGGTAAATTCCTAGCAGTGCTATTGCTGGGTCATAGGGTGAGTCTATTTTTAATTTTCTGAGGAACCTCCACATTGCTTTCCAGAGCGGCTGCACCAATTTGCATTCCCACCAACAGTGCAAGAGGGTTCCCATTTCTCCACATCCTCTCCAGCATCTATAGTCTCCTGATTTGTTCATTTTGGCCACTCTGACTGGCGTGAGGTGATATCTCAGTGTGGTTTTGATTTGTATTTCCCTGATAAGGAGTGACATTGAACATCTTTTCATGTGCCTGTTGGCCATCCGGATGTCTTCTTTAGAGAAGTGTCTATTCATGTTTTCTGCCCATTTCTTCACTGGGTTATTTG
>NW_024412774.1:2507670-2508773 GCF_014898765.1 Herpailurus yagouaroundi
TCCTGCTTTGGTCTTCTTCTTCAAAATTCCTTTGGCTATTCGGGGCCTTTTGTGGTTCCATATGAATTTTAGGACTGCTTGTTCTAGTTTCGAGAAGAATGCTGGTGCAATTTTGATTGGGATTGCATTGAATGTGTAGTTAGCTTTGGGTAGTATTGACATTTTGACAATATTTATTCTTCCAATCCATGAGCAGGGAATGTCTTTCCATTTCTTTATATCTTCTTCAATTACCTTCATAAGCTTTCTATAGTTTTCAGCATACAGATCTTTTACATCTTTGGTTAGATTTATTCCTAGGTATTTTATGCTTCTTGGTGCAATTGTGAATGGGATCAGTTTCTTTATTTGTCTTTCTGTTGTTTCTTTGTGCCCTCTACAGAGGCGACTTATTTCTGTACATTGATTTTGTATCCTGCAACTTTGCTGAATTCATGTATCAGTTCTAGCAGACTTCTGGTGGAGTCTATCAGATTTTTCATGTCATCTGTAAAAGTGAAAGCTTAACTTTATCTTTGCCAATTTTGATGCCTTTGATTTCCTTTTGTTGTCTACTGATGCTAGAACTTCCAACACTATGTTAAACAACAGTGGTGAGAGTGGGCATCCCTGTCGTGTTCCTGATCTCAGAGGAAAAGCTCTCAGTTTTTCTCCATTGAGGATGATGTTAGCTGTGGGCTTTTCATAAATGGCTTTTATGATGTGTAAGTATGTTCCTTCTATCCCGACTTTCTCAAGGGTTTTTATTAAGAAAGGGTGCTGGATTTTGTCAAAGGCCTTTTCTGCATCGATTGACAGGATCATATGGTTCTTCTCTTTTTTTTTATTAATGTGATGTATCACGTTGATTGATTTGTGGATGTTGAACCAGCCCTGCATCCCAGGAATGAATCCCACTTGATCATGGTGAATAATTCTTTTTATATGCTGTTGAATTCGATTTGCTAGTATCTTATTGAGAATTTTTGCATCCATATTCATCAGGGATATTGGCCTGTAGTTCTCTTTTTTTACTGGATCTCTGTCTGGTTTAGGAATCAAAGTAATACTGGCTTCATAGAATGAGTCTGGAAGTTTTCCTTCCCTTTCTATTTCTTGGAATA
>NW_024412774.1:2508783-2509941 GCF_014898765.1 Herpailurus yagouaroundi
TCTAAAATGAGTCTCTTGTAGACAGCAAATAGATGGGTCTTGTTTTTTTATCCATTCTGATACCCTATGTCTTTTGGTTGGCGCATTTAATCCATTTACATTCAGTGTTATTATAGAAAGATATGGGTTTAGAGTCATTGTGATGTCTGTATGTTTTATGCTTGTAGTGATGTCTCTGGTACTTTGTCTCACAGGATCCCCCTTAGGATCCCTTGTAGGGCTGGTTTAGTGGTGACAAATTCCTTCAGTTTTTGTTTGTTTGGGAAGACCTTTATCTCTCCTTCTATTCTAAATGACAGACTTGCTGGATAAAGGATTCTCGGCTGCATATTTTTTCTGTTTAGCACACTGAAGATCTCGTGCCAATCCTTTCTGGCCTGCCAAGTTTCAAAAGAGAGATCAGTCACGAGTCTTACAGGTCTCCCTTTATATGCGAGGGCACGTTTACCCCTTGCTGCTTTCAGAATTTTCTCTTTATCCTTGTATTTTGCCAGTTTCACTATGATATGTCGTGCAGAAGATCGATTCAAGTTACGTCTGAAGGGAGTTCTCTGTGCCTCTTGGATTTCAATGCCTTTTTCCTTCCCCACTTCAGGGAAGTTCTCAGCTATTATTTCTTCAAGTACCCCTTCAGCACCTTTCCCTCTCTCTTCCTCCTCTGGGATACCAATGATGCGTATATTATTTCTTTTTAGTGTATCACTTAGTTCTCTAATTTTCCCCTCATACTCCTGGATTTTTTTATCTCTCTTTTTCTCAGCTTCCTCTTTTTCCATAACTTTATCCTCTAGTTCACCTATTCTCTCCTCTGCCTCTTCAATCCGAGCTGTCGTGGTTTCCATTTTGTTTTGCATTTCATTTAAAGCATTTTTCAGCTCCTCGTGACTGTTCCTTAGTCCCTTGATCTCTGTAGCAAGAGATTCTCTGCTGTCAGCTATACTGTTTTCAAGCCCAGCAATTAATTTTATGACTATTATTCTAAATTAACTTTCTGTTATATTATTTAAATCCTTTTTGATCAGCTCATTAGCTGTTGTTATTTCCTGGAGATTCTTCTGAGGGGAATTCTTCTGTTTGGTCATTTTGGATAGTCCCTGGCGTGGTGAGGACCTGCAGGGCACTTCCCCTGTGCTGTGGTGTATAACTGGAGTTGGTGGG